>NC_088202.1:33422561-33726486 GCF_037126465.1 Ornithodoros turicata | reverse complement strand
ATTAATTGTGCTTCGGACGAGGTGGAAATATCGCCATTTTCTAATCTGGAATACGAAAGCGACTTTAAGCGCGCAGGTTGTAATATATACCAGCTCACTCTCGACAGTACTACCGTGCTTCCCGCACAGGCGGCTCTCTGTGTACAAGCATCATCATCCCTTATGGCCGCACAGACGAACCCTCAAGACGTTATTACTGAACCAAATGATCGCCTCATGCTCCAAAAAGGGATTGTATCTCCCCGCAGCCTAGTGACGCTGGCAAGCGGCTCAACTTCTCTTTGGCTTGTTAACCCAGGCTTCTCTCCACAAACGCTTCTTAAGGGCGTAACAGTCGCTTCATTTACAGTGCCGATATTCTGCGCCGATGTCACCTGTCTCTCTGACGACTTACCTCCAGCTACATCACCGCCTCCTGACCCAGCTGAGGACATACTCCCGGAGCGCCTTCTGTCCATGATCGACGGTGCGCTCGACGACGAGAACCGACTGAAAATTATGCGACTTCTGCATCCTTACGGTACTATCTTTGACTTCGAGAAGAGGCCCCTGAGATACACATCCGTCGTCAAACATTCTATCGACACTGAGGGTCAGGGTCCCATAAGACAGAAGCCGTATCGAGTGTCCTTCGCTGAACGCCAGGTCATTCAAAAAGAAGTCGATGAGATGTTGAAAGGCGACATTATGCAGCCCTCTTGCAGCCCCTGGGCTGCACCAGTTGTTTTAGTACGCAAGAAATATAACTCATGGCGCTTTTGTGTCGACTACAGAAAACTCAATAAGATCACTAAGCGGGATACCTATCCAATGCCCCGTATTGACGACGCACTCGATTCCCTACAAAATGCAAAATACTTTTCCTCGATCGATATGCGATCTGGATACTGGCAAATTGAAGTAGACCCTAGGGACTGTGAAAAAACAGCTTTCGTCACTCCCAATGGGCTTTACGAGTTCAAAGTAATGCCGTTTGGTTTGTGCAACGCGCCAGCTACCTTCGAGCGAATGGTCGACAACGTCCTTGGCAATTTGAAATGGACCGCTTGCCTCTGCTACTTCGACGACATCGTTGTGTTTGGATCTACGATTGATGAGCACAATGCGCGTCTCGGCCAAGTTCTTAATTGCATGCGTGGCGCCAACCTCACGCTGAACAGTAAGAAGTGCCGGTTCGGTTCACAAGAACTCACGATCCTCGGCCATGTCGTGTCTGCCGACGGTATTCGGCCTGACCCTAAGAAGATCGCCGCAGTTGCAGAATTTCCCTGTCCAACCACTGTTAAGTCTTTGCGGAGTTTTCTTGGGTTATGCTCTTATTTCCGCAGGTTCATCAAGGACTTCGCGAAAAAAGCACCCCCCTTCATGCCCTTTTAGAAAAAGGCTCATTGTACAGTTGGTCTTACGAGCACGAGAGCTCCTTCCAGATCCTCAAACGCGAACTTTCTTCCGCCCCTTTACTACAGCACTTCAACCTAGACAAACCAACGGAACTTCACACGGATGCTAGTGGAGTGGGACTCGGTGCAGTTCTGGCTCAACGCTGGGAGAACGTAGAACACCCGGTTGCCTTCGCGAGTCGATCCCTGACTGGCCCGGAGACGAACTACAGTGTTACTGAGAAAGAATGTTTGGCTGTTGTCTGGGCGGTTACAAAACTCAGACCCTACTTATATGGACGACATTTTACGGTTGTCACTGACCATCACGCGCTCTGTTGGTTGGTCAACATTAAGTCTCCCTCTGGGAGGCTCGCTCGTTGGGCCCTTCAGCTTCAAGAATACGACTTTGATGTTAGGTATCGAGCAGGACTCAAACATCAAGATGCGGATGCACTGTCACGGTCCCCCTACCAGCTTGCGGAAGCAGCGGAACGGTCTCATTCATTGACAACCTCGATCTATGCACAGAACAAGCCCGTGACCCTGATCTGATGGAAGTGATTACCATCCTTTCTAGTGGTGAGCCCGTGACAAAGCAGCAAGCATCACTGGTGCGAAATTTCGTCCTTCGTGACAACATACTTTATAAGCAGAACTTTAACCCTATCGGCCAACCGTATTTGTTAGTTATTCCCCGCCATCTGCGAAAACCGCTCTTGCAGCACTTTCACGATGACCCCAGTGCCGGACACCTTGGATTCGCCCGGACGTACGGCCTCGTCACCAGTCGTTTCTTCTGGCCAGGCATGCGACGATTCGTCTCCAATTATGTCCGCACCTGCCTAGAATGTCAACGTCGCAAACACCCGCCGACTGCCCCTCAAGGTCTCCTGCAGCCCATGCCGCCGCCCCCAGCCCCATTCCACCGTGTTGGAGTTGACCTGTTGGGACCGCTCCCCTCGTCTTCTGAAGTGAAAAAGTGGATCATAGTCTGCATTGACCATCACACCCGTTACGCCGAAACGTCCGCTCTTGTTTCCTCAACGGCACCAGACGTCGCCAATTTTCTGCTGCATCAGGTCATTCTTCGCCATGGTGCCCCTCGTGAAATCTTAACTGATCGTGGAGCTGTCTTCTTGTCCACGGTCATTTCCGAACACTTGCGTGCATGCAACACACCCTCAATGTAACGGCCTCACGGAGAGACTCAATCGGACGCTATGTGATATGTTGTCCATGTACGTGGACGCCTCTCATTCCAACTGGGACCATGTCCTCCCGTATGTCACCTACGCGTATAACACCTCCCGGCAAAACACTACTACTTTTTCTCCGTTCTTTTTGCTATACGCCCGGGAATGCGAGACCATGCTGGATACAGTGCTTCCGTATGCTCCTGACCACTGCCCCACCGACTATGTCACTGAGATTCTGGCCAGGGCTGAAGAGTCGCGGCAACTTGCACACACATGCGCTGCTTTCCCAGGATAAGCAGAAGACCCGCTACGACTTAACGCACACGCCCGCTCTATTCGCGACGGGGCAATTGGTATGGATCTGGAAACCGGAACGGAAGGTTAGCCTGGCGGAAAAATTGCTCCGTCGCTATTTCGGCCCTTACGAGGTTGTAAAGCAGACCTCAGCTGTCAATTACGTCGTCGTTCCCACAAGCGCATCTCCTCCCGGCCGTCGCCGTCAGCGTAAAGTCGAAGAGGTGGTACATGTCTCCCGGATGAAACCTTACAGCGCCCCACTGCCGCCGTGATCAGGATGATCACATGCCTCAGCGGGGGGGTATTGTCACCGGCAATAGGCGAGCGTGAGAGGACGAAGACGTTCTCTTGCACGGGTGGCGGTCTCTTCCTCTCGTGCTGGCCCGATAATAAACAGACTGAGTCACCTCCGTTTCTCTTAACATTTGGTGGAGGTGCGATTCCTTCCCCACGGCTTGCCCAGTACGTTACAGCCGTCGCCTTCGCGGCTTGTCTCCTGACACCACCATGCCGGCTGATGCCAATGGTCAGTCCATGCCAACCAGCGCTTCCGCGAACTATGTCTTCTCTAGGCGGGATAGAGAAGCCTCGACTTTTGCTGGAAAACGAGGCGAAGACCCCACCACCTGGCTCGAAGAATATGAAAGAGTAACTGTGAGAGCTTTCTTCGATAGGTCAGATCGCCAGGGATGCTGATCAGCAAAAGCGAGCGAATCTCGCGCCGCGGGCTCCAGGGCACCAGTCGACAATAGCGATGCGTCTGCATCTAATTCATTCTCACATCTTCCCCGGGGCTGAGACGGAGCCATCCTGGCGGAGAGCCGAACTGACGTCAGGGGCGATGCAGGGCTTGAGACGTGTGACATGGACGGTCTCAGTGCCCCGATGGCGACGGTCGGGTGGTGGACTGATAGGTTCGACAGTGTAGTTGACGTCCGAAACGCGACGCAGGACTCGGTATGGGCCCAGGTAGCGGCAGATAAGTTTTTCGGAGAGCCCTGGTTTACGAATTGGTGCCCACAACCACACTTGATCGCCCGGACGGAATTCAACATGCTTGTGACGTGCGTCATATCTCCGTTTAGCTTGGGCCTGGCAGTCGAACGTGCGATAACGGGCTAGCTGTCGGCATTCTTCTGCACGTGTGACAGCGTCGGCGAGAGTGCTATTGTGGTCTGTGTCCGGGGTGTACGGGAACAGGGTGTCGAGATTGGAAACGGGGTCGCGGCCGCAAACGAGCCGAAAAGGGCTGAATCCAGTTGTTGCTTGCACAGCGGAATTGTAGGCGAAGGTTACGTAAGGTAGAATGGCATCCCAGTTGGTATGGGTAGCGGACACGTAGCAAGCAAGCATATCAGCAAGGGTGTGATTAAATCGTTCTGTGAGACCATTTGTTTGGGGATGATACGCCGACGTTGGTTTGTGGACCACAGAGGTGGCGCGGAAGATGTCTTGAAGCAGCGTGGCCAGAAAGGAACGTCCGCGGTCGCTGACAATAACACGTGGCGCGCCATTACGGAGAAGGATGTTGAGTATAAAGAAGCGCGCAATTTCTTCAGATGTGCCGGACGGCAAAGCAGCCGTCTCCACGTACCGGGAGGCATGGTCAATTGCCACGAGGACCCAACGGTTGCCAGAGGGGGTGACGGGTAGTGGGCCGAAAAGGTCGATGCCTACTCGCTCAAAAGGTTGGCCTGGAGGCGGGAGGGGATGAAGGAACCCAGCTGGCGGCGGAGGGGATTGTTTGCGACGCTGGCATGTGATGCATGCATTGACGTAGCGGTTGACGGAAGTGTATAGGCGAAAATGGTTAAAAATTGGGCTGTTCGGTACAGCATACTTTAAAAGCGATAAAAACCCCCGTGCCGGGGAACAAGTCAACAGACGACACAACACACAGGCACAGAACCTGTGCCTGTGTGCCTGTTCTGTGCCTGTGTGTTGTGTCGTCTGTTGACTTGTTCCCCGGCACGGGGGTTTTTATCGCTTTTAAAGTATAGGCGAGGCCAAAAATACCGACTTCGGACCCTCTCATACGTCTTATAAAAGCCGAAATGACCGGACGTGGCATCGTCGTGAAGGCTACGGACGGCTGAAGCTTGTGCTCAGCGTCAGCACGACGGTAAGCTGGGCGGCCGAACAATTCCTGGGCCTTGGTGGAGAAGGCAACCCAAGTGGAAAGCTCCTGCTCGTGGTTTAAGTACCATGTTTTTGCCAGGTCAGTGAGGTAGAATACAACGTTATTGAGTTTCGTATCGCCGTCCCACCTGTTGTAGCGGGCGACCCTCTCGTACGTCTCTAACCAGTCGAGGACATCCGCGTTGTCAGCACCAGAGAAGGACGGCGGATCTCGTTGTCGCATGGAAGGTATGGGACCGGGAACTTGAGCAACGGGGCAACGGGCATCGCCGGCGGGGGTGTTGTCCGACGGCATCGTTCTGGTGAGTTTCTTGCCAGAACGAAGTTCCAGAGTGAAGGTGAGGGTGTAGGTGAGGTTGACGGTGAATCGGTCGCACCTCCACCAAGATGTGAGCAGGAGAACGGTTTGTGTTTCTGTGTAAGAAACTATTTATTCTGCACGGAGCGAATGGAGCAGGCGCCTCATCCAGGGAGAACGTGGGAAGAAGAAGAAGAACACGATGGCGATGGACGCAGGTCCGTCTCACAATATGTAAGTCCGTTTAACTAACCTTTAATTAGCCTCAATTACTTTCAATTACCCTTTAATCACAGAAGGCATCCGCAGGTCACCTGAGGCAATCTTGAATTTCATTTAATTATCTTTAAATACATACTTACTTACGTGCTTTAATTACTCTCAGTTTCTCTTTAATTGACGTCAATTACCTTTAATTATATTTAATTGTATCCAGTAACCTTCAGTTACCTCCCGTAATCTATAATTTCATTTAATCTTTCTCTTAATTACATATACCTTACATTCACTACCTTTAAACTCAACTTTATTGCTTTAATTACCGTTGATTACTCTTACTTCTTACTCTTAATTACCTTCAACAACCTTCAACTGCTTCAATTTCAAATGATTTGCGACCATTTACATTTACGCTGTTATATCGCCTTTACATGTCCGCTCATACCCTTCCGTGAGTTTTCGCCATCTCATACACAGACAATACACCCACATACATACAGCCTTTCCCATTTTGACACTTCTAATGCTAACGCATTATAATACTATGGGCACACGGAGTAAATTTTGTTCGGTATCGCTCTCCTTGCGCCATGCTGCTGAGTCTAGTTTATCCAACATATCCCGTTTTCGCCTGTGGTACATCGTTTCAAAACACTCGCATCGCCTTTACCAGGAGCCAGATGGTGAGCTCTTTGCGCATGATATCAGCGTCTACCGCTTTACTCAGGTATCTTTCCCGGCGCATTCTTCTGTGAGAACGTGGAAGAATGTCGCCATGCATGCAGTATAACTGGACGAAATCATCCTGGACAGTGTGCTACGTATAAATAGGCCTACGTTGCTGTCAGTTAATGGTTACTTTGTTACTCGCTACGCAACGTATAGGCACCTTGCAGTCCCGTACCACATACTGCGATTTCCTACGGTCATCTTTATGTGCACCATGAACGGCCAGGAAGTCACGGGTAGCTTCTGCAATATCAATTTAGTGTCACTTTGGTGGTCATATGGAAAGTATCTGAGAAAAGTCTTTGCCGCTGCTAGCTCCAGATCGCAGGGAGAGCGCTCCTTTCTACTAACAGGTGTCACTCCTTTTCCGGAGCCTGGTGCTCTTGATGGCCTCTCACGCTCTAGCTTGCAGGTCGGAGCGCATATGTGCTGCTCTGGCTCGGTGACGTATGGAGGAAGGGGACGCCGGAGAACCAATGCGACGCCTTGGAAACTTCGCCGGGGCGCGTATAGCGCTCGTGGCTATCAAAGACCGTTTAGTAGAGGCACGGGAGTACGACGGTAGAGTACACTGAGCACGTTGGGTAGAGCCGCTACTTAACGTGCCCATGGTGTCTGAACACATGTTGCTTAGACACGCCGTCTTCCGCGAGGGATGTTAAATACGAAATGCCGATGTGTGTGTGTGTTTCGATGTGTTAAATGCGGTGGTAAGATTTCGGCGCATGTTGAAGGATACTCGGATGGGCACAATTAGTCCACAGATAGACCGCTGTGGCGTCGCCCGTGTGGCGGCGGCGTAAATTCGCGAATTATCATTATGTGCTAGCTCTTGTGTGTGCGTGTTTAATGAAATACGCATAATAAGAAAATGAGGGCACTCTCTGAATACAGTGGTGGTGGTGGTGGTGGTGGTGGTGGTGATAGGGCTTGCCGTTGTCGGCCTCACGTATGTGGGCAACGTCACGACTCACTCTGAATACAGTGATCCGTATGGGCACGACATGAAAATCTGGCAATCAAAACGCCGCTCGTGCCTTTATCATGTTGAACAACGAGGAAAAGGAAGCAGCGTCACCCTGCTTAGCTTCTCCATTGTGCCATGATCCCAAGCGCATTGACCGCACCGTGCTCTTATGGACCTGGACCAACTGTAAACGAACGTGAAGAGCGACGGCAAACCAGCTATTCCTACGCCATTCCGCTTGTGTTGCTGCTGTGCGTCCTTGTATGGCTCATCTACCAGGCAATTCCTGTTCCCCTCACGACATAGTCCAGCAAACGTGCACTCTTACTTGGGCCCAGTTACATGGGATAAAACCATGCGTGAACACTTTTCAATCGATCACAAGACATTGTTGCGAATGCAATTCAGTTGGCTCTCTGTAGTGATGTTGTACGAAGTTGCCCAACTGCCGAAGCCAACCGAGGGTTGTCAGTGTCAAGCTGCGTTATGTCGGCATTGTCATATAGGCAACTCTTGTTTAATTACATGACGTTATCTCGGCAAAGGACAGTGTCTGTGCTTTTTGGTTTACCGTTTATTAGTGAATTCAGTGAATCAGGGCTTTATGTATATTCGGCACTATATAGTGTTGTTAAGCTATTTAAATTTACAACAAAATGTGTACTGCTCCAGTTATTTCACTTCCTTCTGTTTGCCCCTGACACTCTTTTGGTTCCCTTTCTGCTACATAGGTGCTTTGTGGAAAAGCGTGTTCCTGCTGCATATTAGGTCCCTGCTGAGGCAATAAACATATAGTATGTGAGCTTCTGGTTCAAGCCGTAACAGGCCGCAAGGAAAATTTTTCATCAAGCATTATTTCGTGACTGACTGTGCGGTGGCCAATTCTCCTCACCTTCCTTCTCAGTACTTCTGTCATGACAGAGTCTGCATTTTTATTAATGATATCATTCTGTATTCAGCAGCACGTCAGACCTTTGACCGCGCTGCTCTGTCAGGCCTTCGCTTTCTGACGGTTGTCAGCTGGTGAAACCATTCATTTGACTGCATCATCAGAAGAGCAATGAGTACAATGTCTCCAACATATGGCCATATGGCAGACGGACCTACAAACCTACGATGTACCTTTCAAGAGATTGCCTTGTCCTTTTATCCTGTTGGTTGGCCCGGGACAATCGATGATCAGGGTTGAAAAAATCCGGATATTTTTAAAGAAATCCTATTCGTTTTCGTTTTCTTTTTTTGTGTGAAATAGGATGCTTTTGGATAACATGTAATTTCGAGCAGTATGATGAGGGCCCGACGCCAAATATGTTTTGCCTTGGCCCATCCCTTTTTTTGATCATCTCCTATAGGTTCAGATTATAAATCTCCTCTGACAACATCTAGACAGTATGGCTTAGACGCAGGCCAACTAGTGCAAAAACCCCATAATATGACAACCTGAGGTTTTCAGGATTTTGTAATGGTATGTAATGCTCCCTCAAGATGCACAGCAGTTTTTACAGGGAGAATTTTTTTTTTACAGGGAAATCATGGCGATGCTGAAGAACTGTCTGCCCCCACCGTATGCAATTTTTTCGGCAGCTTACTTTTGTGCCCGGCAACTGTAGCGACTACTGAGCGTATATTTTCGACCTGCGAAATTGTTTGGGGCGCTGTAAGAAACTGTCTTGGAATAGAGAAGGCTCATTAGAGATCGGTGAAAGTTCACCGGCATTTCAGGGAATGCACATGATAATTTGTAAAAGTTTGTGCTGATCATTTGTATACGAAGAACAAACGCATACTTGTCTATACATCCTCCCACGTTGTCACAGAATGAAATCTTGGAGCCAACATCATATTTCCCCACAGAATCCACTGGATAAAATTCATATGAATTAAAGATAAGCAACCCTGTAGATGATGCGCATGCAGAACACTGAACGATTGTTTTTTTCTGTCCTTGGTCATCCGAGTGCGTGCCTAGTCGGAAGAATTGCTAGAACTCCACAATGTGCGACAATTGCATTGAAAGTGGATATTTGAGTCGACGTTGCAGTCGTGGTGCTCCCCTGTCACACTGCAGGGGTGATATTATGAGGTGCCCTGTGTTCACACTGCATGCAATAATGTCAACAAAAGGCGGCAGCATACAGTTACAATAAAGCATATACACATTGTAACGCACGTGTAATGTTGCATATACTCTGATTCGGAAGCTAAATGTAACCATGTTTCCATTCATGGGAATCTATTCCCACCATCGTGGCGAAGCCCGTCCGTTCTTACGCCGAAAAGCCGCAGAAGACACTACACAATAAGGTTCACAAAAGAAGCAACAATGTTTATTTTGCCTTAGAAACAGCACTCGCACGCGCCACACAATTGGAAGTCAATTCCCAAAAAGCCACCTTGCCACCGGTTCCACCGTCCTTATCTCTACACGGACTACGCCTCCCTATAGCCACGTGTACGAACCAATATGCCACCATCCCTTGGAGGCGAAATCAAACGTCCGGGTGTGATGTTTGAAGTGACTGAAAAGTGAAAAATAACCCCCATATTTTTGCCCACTATCATGCACAACATCATTGTTTGATAACACACAGAAAGCATCACTTCTCAACTCGGCATATTTTTTTACGTATAAATATTTTGAAGATTGCCGGAACATGGATGGTGCTGCCAAGGAACGGCGAAAAGAGCAACTCGGGTCCAGGGCTCCCAGATATTGGTCAACCCTTACCACGAGAGGGTTAATTTTGTAGAGAACAAAGCTGACGCACACTATCTTACAGCTAAACGCCATTTTAAAAATGACGCTCACTTCCATAGTGTCTACATTAATAAAGCGTTAATGAAGCATTCAGCTACTCCGCCGCTCCCGCCGCTACGATCCGCAACGCCATCTGCTAGGCGTTTATTGTGGTTTATTGTCTACGTCGTGGGTGGTCATGCTGGTCCCGCGAAGCAGAAAATGGAAGTGAATGATATGTCTCTGGCTGCTGTGTCATGTATTCCAGAGACCGACTGGCGTAGTTTTGGTGTTCGGGGATGCAAAAATCATCTTCGTTCATCTCCGACGACGGGCGTTTCCTACCACAACATTCTACAGGAGAGTTCGCGGAAACGAATGTGGTTCCAAGCACTCTGCTATTAGATACAGCAGTCGTGTCGTGTGTGCTGAGCTCATTTTGCTGCCGATGACTACGAAGATGACGTAGAAGGTGAATTGCGAAGACGTCCGAAGCAAGCTGCCATTCAGTAACCAGTGATTTTGCTTCATCGAGGCGACGAGTTGAACACAACCTCTTAGGTATGTGCAGGTGTCACGCATGTATAAATTATAATATAGCAATTCCATTTAACTTATGTTATCCTACTTGTCCCGTACTGAGCATTGTCAACATCAACAAATTTGATTTTAGGGGCCTTCCAGTGTTGAAGTGGCGCCAGACTGCTTCGTGTGTGTGTGATCCAGGCACTCAAGTTGACATGACAGAAATAGCTGAAAGCAGTTATGCAAAGTCCACGGATAGAATCACTAGATCTGTTACGTGTTGCAGACTTCGTGACATTTTTGGCGTATTTGGGCAGGTGCAGAACATTAGTATGACACAAACAGCAGGAGAAGAAAGCAATGAGAACTAGTAGCTTCTTTGAAGGGTAGCGGACTACTTCCTGTTCAGGTACAGTTATGACTTTGGAACGTTAATTAATTTTCTAGAGATGCATCCTCTGCACTTGAATGCCCACTGAAAGAGCGAAAGGTCATTGTATCTGAAGCCCCCGTACTGGAATTGTTCAAAGCGTGTCATAGCTGCAGTGAGCCACACACGACTACATCATATTGACGCAACTGTCATTTCTCTTTATTGCTCTCTCAATCCTACCTTCTCCTAGATTAAGGTGGTCCTCCGTTGCATGGGCACTGCTTATGCTTTTTCTACTTATGCTTTCAGTTTCTTGTTCTGTGGAATAAATCTTCAATTGAGAGTTTGCAGCCACCATGCTGTCTACTGTGTTTTCCCCTCATCTATATTGATGTGCTATAACGGTATAGCACATCAACATGCCGACAACCAAACAACCTTGCCTACTCCTACTTTTGGACGGAAACTACACGGTGTGGTGGCATCCACATATATAAAATTTTAGTCGACGGAGATTTTCTGTTTTTGTACAGCCTTCATTGTACATTTCTTTTGTCTTGCTTAGCACGCGTGAAGAAAAGTTCTCATCTTCATGAAGATGACAGGTCATTGTTGGATTTATCTGCAGCAGTATTGTTCCTGTAATTTTCTCATCAACAAGAGAATACAAAAGTGCACACATGGTGAAATATAACTTGCTTGTTAAATTCAAGGGGAAAGACAAAACTGCTTATACTTCTCTTGTTTATTTCGTTGCAGGTTTTACAACTCTATCAAGTACGTCAAAACATCAGAGGGCAAGAAGTCCTACTCTGTTTCCTAAATCTCTGGACAATAAAAAAGAAAGATATAGTTTGAGGTGTGACAAAATGTTGCTTCTGCTCTTATATTATATTTGAATTAAATGTTACGATGCATTTGTCGTGTACACTGAAGCCAGTTGCAGTTTGCGGGGCTGTCAAAAGTACTTTACAAAAGTACATCTCAATTACAGTAACAGAGAACTTATGCACTAAATAAATTATTTCACCATTTTTGACTATTATGCACACCAATGCTACATGGTTGAGTTTGTACCCAGATCCGAAGGGCTGATAATACTTGAAGTGAGCCCTCAAGTCCTTTTTTACAAATGTTAGTTGGTGACGTGATAATGAATCAGTTACAAGTACTCCTTTTAGAAGTGTTAAATCCCAATCTTGGTTCAAATATTAATTGGCATTTGGAAACATGGTCAATACGAAGTATACTCAAAGGCTATGAACACAGTTCAGCTGAATGACACTGATGAAAATTATCTTATTCACTGCTTATATACAGGGTGTCCCAGAAAACGTGTCATTGAATTATAATAAAAAAAACTACGCCACCTAGAGTCATGCGGTCAACAGCATTTGTTCTTATTAGGTTTTTGCCACCTCCTAATGTGAATGTCATGTACTCCAAGATTAATTATGTAAATATTTGCGAACTAAACTCGGAAATTTGCCAAGTAAAGGTCACTTTTTTACCCCACCAATATGAAGAGCGTGCCGAATTCACTCAAGTTCATGATAAGTCACAGTGATATTCACGACCTATCCCATAGGAAAAAATAGCCGAATATCGTGCTTTTCGGAGCACCGGACCATAGCGCGCGATGACTTTTGAGCGCAATCGCTGTCAGTGCGACGAAAGGAGGTTCCGAAGGCAGCCCACAGAGTGATAGTAGAAAAAGTAACAGTTCCTAAAATTGGGAGAGGGAAAGCATTATCCAAGCGAAAGTCGGACGTGATAAGCCGTGCCTGTTTTATCTCTTTCTGCGATGTCGGGGAGGGCTGGGTTTCCAACCTCCTTTCGTCGGACTGACAAAAATTGCGCTGAAAAATTCATCGTGCGCTATTCTGTGCGACCTCCGTAGAGCGTGATGTTCGGCTATTTTTTCCGATGGGATAGCTCCTGAATATCCCTGTCAATTATCATTAATTTGACTAAATTAGACACGCTCTTCAGATTGGTGGGGTAAAAAAGTGACCTTTACTAGGCAAATTTCCGACTTAAGGTCGCAAAAATTTACATAATTAAACTTACGTTACACGACATTCACATGAGGAGGTGGCAAAAACCCAGGAAGAACAAATGCCATTGTCCGCACGACTCTAGGTGGTGTAGTTTGTTTATTATAATTCAATGACACGTTTTCTGGGACACCCTGTGTACAAGACATTAGTATAACCTACAAATACAGACTACTACAGACTACTTAGCCCTCAGGATCACTTAGCCCCCAGGTTACTTAACCCTCCTGGAACAAACTAATAATTATGCTGTGACAGTAAAGAAAAAGCAACTAGAAAAACTTGCAGCAAGCAAGAAATGAAAATTTGCTGACATCAACATTTCTACAAGTCTGCGCATTGGGAAAGCATCCCAAATAGCCTGCACGACGCAGATTGAGATCCAGTGGAGTACTTTCTATTGTATTTTCTCGGAGCACCCCATATCCTTCTTGTGAATGGCCGACAGGTGATATGACAATTTCCTGCAGAAATAAGGGTTTTCCGTCGAGTTTGCCGTTCAAGTAGCGCGTAAAGACCACACGGCGCTGCCGGGTATGTAGCAATGCTCTTCAGTTTCTCGGATGTATGTAAAAGACACTTGCTGTACTTCGGTGCCAAGGCACAGTTTTTCGAAATATTCGTTAGTTGTGATGCAATTGTCTGTCCGCTTTCCACACGCATTCTCTACCTCTTGGCAGCAAAAACCGTGGTATCCGTCGGTTTGCATTTCACACATGAACACCTGCACGACGAAAAAAACAGCGCTTGTTTCGGCTTACACAAGTGCTTCTCCCTGATACATGGAAATTTCACAAAGCAGTCGATGTTCACGGCACGATGAGCTACTGGTGAAGACGAATGTGACTCCGGTTAATCTCTGGACGAGGAATCAAGCACACACCAGTGGCACACACTTTCCAGCACGCTAACGCACGAACAGAAGTTCTGTGAGCGACAGTTCTCGAATGCGGATTTCCTGCGCACTCATGTTCACATTCTCGGCGTAAAAAGTGGTCGCAAATGCCCACTGCCATTTTCGTTTTCTCCGGATTAGCGACCGGGAGCACGCGTATTACATGCGTCCTCGACAGATGGCGTGGGGTCATGCAATTGTTGACAGGCTGCTCGGTTTCCTACTAGGTCCCTTCCTTCCACACCCTTGATCTGGGCGTGAGTAGCACTGTCACGATTCTTAATAAGTTTGCGATTAAATTAGTTCGTAAATTAACCGCAAGTGGGATAGACGTGTGACTTTATTCAGGAGGAAGAAAGCATCGTTATCCAGTTCTCTGCCTGACTCTTAGATGGAACGGACACATGGTTCTGCGCTCCTTGTTAACCATGCTCTGTGTTGATCTTTTGTGTACCTAGTCCACGTTATTAACCACTGATGGTGTTAGGATATTTTGTTCTTTTGCGAGTTGCATTTACTAAGTCATTGGGATAAGAATGCTTGCTATGATCAGTTTTCATGCATGGTGCTCTTCTGCAGTAGGTTTTCTATGCAACCGTTATAGCAGAATAAAGGAAATAATCTTGGGATAGTGATTCAATAAATAACGGTGACCGCCAAAAATCGCGAGTCAAAAACCGCGACAGACAAAATCGCGAGTCAACAACCGCGATTTTCAAAAACCGCGATTAGCAAAAACCGCGACAGGTAAAAACCGCGAGGGTCAAAAACAGCGACAAGCAAAAAAGGTGACGTCCAAAGATAGCGACAGGCAAAACCGCGATAGGCAGAAACCGCGATGGCCAAAACCCGCGAGCAAACCTGCATAGAATTGAAGAAGATAATTTTTGAGCACGCCGATGCTGACTGGCAGTGTTTCAGACATTTGACAAGACTTGAAATATGTTGGTCTCCGCCGGACGCCGTACAAATACGGACATGGAAGAGCTAGAGAATGGCATATACACTCATTCCCTGCCCGCGTCAGCTATCACGTTCACTCTGCCGGAAATATAACCAATTACTGAGTAATCGATTACTCGAAAAATTACTAAAAAATGTAATTGATTACGAGTAACGCGTTACGCACAAGTGTGAAGTATACAGATTGAGCGCATCGAAAGCTGTAGTTTAAAGTAGCACAGAAGTAATTTTTAATACCCTGCTTTCTTCCTATAAAACTTAATTAGGTCAGTAAGATACGCCATGAGAAGTAATTCACGCCACAGTATCATAATTATCGCAGAAATTGAATTTAAAGTACGCCGCAAAAAGGGACCGGTGTGCGCAACGGTGGTGGAGAGCAGTACCAGCCTGTGATTTGCCCATGACCTCGCGCTGACGCCTTAGCTGTCGTCTGCTACTCGACTGTACGGGGCTCTGAAAAAGCATTGCTTCTGGATCGGTCATGATTCGGCCGCTCCTTCTGTCCCCAATTCTCCTGGGGGACTAGCAAAGCTTTTTTACGGCAAAGGGCGCTGACCCCCACTTACCACCGAACCAGAACACGTATGGACCCTGTAACGTCATGTTTATGTGAGTTTTTCTTTTTCTTTTTTTCTGGGAAACAAACTGTATACACAAAACCTTTTGTGCTACCAGGTAAATTGACACACACACTTTCATCAAATGTCTTAATCTGAAATTTTTAGGATGGCCCTCTGTGGTCCCCATTCCCGGAATGGAAGTTAGCCTACTTTTCATATCCTCGTGCCCCCCTTTCATCCTCCCTTCTAAAGGAGAGTGAGTAAGGTTTTTAGCTGTCGCGTTTTTAGTCGCGGTCTTCGGCTGTCGCGTTTTTTGCCTGCCGCTGTTTTCCCCTACTCGCGGTTTTTGGTGTCGCGATATTTGTGTGTCGTTAATGCTTCCTATCGCGATTTTTGTCTATCGCGATTTTTGGATCTCGCGGTTTTTGACTCGCGGTTTTTACTGTCGCGGTTTTTGACTCGCGATTTTGACCCAGAACCATAAATAACACGTCCCCTGTCTAGAGCGTACGCGTCCGTGATCCACGCAGTTCCATGCATGCATGGGTGATGACGTCATGCCGCGGCTCTATTGTTTCAGATGGACCTTGCCCAGTTGAGCAGTAGTGGAGAAAAACACTGTAGCCCTGAGACAATAGGATGACGTCACGACCAATGAGCAAAACCTGCAGAGGGCGCAAGGATTCACTTCTCTCTTGGACACTGGCGGGTGTGGACGCTCTAATTCTGTTCCTAGCAATTGCGTCGGCCGTTAGTGGAAGAGCGTAGCCTCGGTAGGGTTCCGTTTGCCTCTGATGGGCTATGGGGATTGTGGTTCGTCACTGGTGAATGGTGGATTTTGTGTCGAGGGGATTTACAATGAGGGAATGCAGTGTAAGTGTCCGATGACGGTGAGTGTCTTTTATCACTCTGTTCAAGCGTTTGCTTTCCTCTGTTGCCCAGCGCTCGTGCGATTTGTCCTGACGTGTCCTGACATGTCCCGACCTGCGTGCTTTCCTTTGTTGACGCTCTGTATTTCTTTTTTGACAAGAAAGATTCTTGTTGATCATTCTTGTCTTGACGATGACGCTAGTGCTGCCCTGAATGGGAATAGTGCTAGAACAATTCTTAATAATTTTAAGATTAAATTAGTTCAGAAAGTAACCACAAGAGGGACAGATGCATGGCTTTATGGAGGAGTAAAAAGCATTACGATTCAGTTCTGTGCCTGGCTGTCGGATAGAAAGGTCGTATCGTTCTGCGCTCCCCGTGACCCCTGTTGTGGTGGGCTGAGTTGTTGTGTAACTAATTCTTTCGCCAACTTTATCCCCCTTTTTTGCGATTTTCATGCCCGAGCATGTCGGGCGCTGGTTGCTGCTGTCCAGGCATCCCGGCCATTTTCTATCTTATTCTGCCTTAGGAACGACAGCAGCGCTGTGGTTCCTCGCAGGGTATTCGTATCGCAAATGCGCACTCACTCGACATGCGTTCCTTGAGCCACCTGCGGCATTCTCTCGTTACGCATGTGTTCGGTGCCGCCGAGGCTTCGTCGTTTCGATTTCACTCTCATTTCTTTCCATATTATTATTTGAAAGCGCTCTGAAAGGGGACACGCACTATTGTAACGACATCATTTTGACCAATACGTGAAAAGCGTCATGTGTGGTTTATTCTCCTGTGTTTCTCTTCTATGGGAAAAGACAAAAAACGAAGAACTTCGCGAATTTGTTTGCAGCATTGCGAAGGAAGCGTTTCAAGTCCACTGTCTCAAATGCCTTCAAGCACGTCAAGAAATGTGTCAGGAAAAGATGAAGACGCTTGACTGCTGCGGACAGCGCCGAAAAAGAAGTTCAGCTTTAGTCTGGGTAATCTGTATTGGGAACAAGGTTCAGTTCTAGAGGACGATGTGTAAATAAAGCAGATGCATTTCGCTGGAAGACTCAGTCTCTTCTTCTTCGTGCCAAGTGTACACATGCGTGTGTCGTCTCCTCAATCGAACGTTTTCAGTTTTTGTCATCCTTTTCGTTGTATTTTAAGTGGTCCCTGCATGTATGGTAAATCGTTGTTCAGGCGTATGTGTTGACGAGCCTGGACGACGTTGTGGACAAGCCACCGTCGCAAATACTTTACGTGCAGAAATATGCTTCGCTTAGCATGCAGGACGAATTTGGGAACTCTGTAAAATTTACCAATGAGATATCTTGTGAGAGGTACACGTCGAGGGCTACGCTGATCTCCACCAACGAAACATGCCCGACGCTAATTCCTTGAAGGAGGTTACCAATCTTTTCCTTCGGGGGTTCTCAGCATGCCAACGCGTCGATATTCTTACTCGTTCAAAACATCTTTTTCAACCGCAGCAATTTTAGAACTAGAGTCTATAATATAATTATATAATTGGGGGTTTACGTTGCGGGACAACACAGATCGACGCCACAGCGGTCGGTCTGTGGACTGCGTTTGCCCACCTGAGGATTCTTTAACGTGCGATGAAAGCTCATCACACGGCACCCCTTATTTAACGTCCCTCGCGGAAGACAGCGTGTCTAAGCAACTTGTACCCTACCACCAAGTTGCTGCCGTCCGGCCGGATTCGAACCCGCGATCTCGGGATCAGAAGGCGAACACGCTACCGACTGAGCCACCGAGGCCGGTAGAACTACAGTCAACCCTCATTAATATATGACACTCGTTAGTACCCAGGCAGAACACTTTCTTCTGTGAACGTCCCAAACAGATCCCAAGGTCCATCTCCGGAAATCTATATTCATCGGATATCACCGGGAGCCTCATACATGGACATCCCAGGATCTGTATCCATAGGACGTCCGGTCGCGGCTGTTTCAAGAATTGTCCGAGCTAGATCTCTGTCGGTATATTACACGGATCATTTATTGCGGGAGAGAGTGAAACGGGTGGCAATGTAGCACTGCGAAGTTTGACTTTCGTTGTACCACCTGAATGTCTCTAACCAAAACCAGTAGGAAACACAGACGTCGTCTTGATATCGAGTTAATATGCCAAGCAATTTCGCGCATCGTTGTTGTATGCGTGCGTAATCGAATTAAGCTTAGACAACTCATCCATCATTTTGATTCACAGACGAGAAGGTATCTGGCATATGGGGATGCTCGCGAGACAACCAGTATATGGTATATGTTCTCTCTTTGGAAGGAAATGGCACTGCCTTTCGAAGTGAGCTTCTGGGACTAGGTGGTACTGTCGGAGCTTTTGTATATATTTTTTTCTGATTCAAACGCGTTCGTTCTCCGTCATGGCATGTACCAGAAAGAAAAAGGAGCAACAGTAATTAAAAGGTGCGGAGACGGGGATTAAAAAAAATGGCAGGCACAAAAGTGTTGATTGCTACGAAAACAGAGGATAAATGTTTATCTCCTCTACGGATGTTTGTATATCCACACAACGCGTGCATGTACATAAGTAGGTCCGTACAATATCCAGACATCTCCTTGTAACATCCTCTGAGGACAAGCGACGGATATAAGTGGGAAGTCCGAACTGTGGTTACTCGGAGATGTGGGGGACGTCCGTCGGAAAAATGTCTGTCTCCCAGGGAGATCCGAATTTCCGTGAATGGATATACACAGGAACACCCCGGGAGGTTTTGTTCTGTTTGGGGTATGGCACCCTCACTTTGTGACCATTTTTCTGAGGCTCAGTTTGCTCTCGATGGAGGTCCTGTGTAAACGCCCCTCGTTATTATGACAACTCAATAATCCGACTGTAACCTTCAACATTCTGGTCACGGGGGACGAACTGAGGAGAACACATGTATTCTTCTCATGTTATTGTGACCATCCACCACTGACTGAGTCATCCGGCTGACCCAAGAGTTCAATGGCCCCGGGAAAACACGCGCGGTGAATGCCGAAGTAACGACCCAAGTTCTGAGGTGACTCACTATAGCTTTAGTACAAGCAAGAAGAGTTAAAAGACGGTCACCCTCGGTCACTTAGCCAGCACTGTGACTCGTATCGATATGGAAAGGACGTTCGGCATGTCGGGAACGAAGCAGAAGCATACGGAGCTCACAGCTGGAATGAAGTAAACGGATATGCATGCAGTTCAAGGAGAGGCCTTCCACTCATCAAGAACTTGCCGACTGGGCCAAGAAGGAACTTTCCTTGGAGATAAGCAGATCGACTGTCTCAATGGTGCTGAAGCATTTGGGCAAATGTCTGGAAGTTCCTGTCGACGAATCGACCACGTTTCGAGCAAGGCAGCCAAAGTACGTGTCCCTAGAGAAGGCGCTGCTAACGTGGTTCAACGACATCAGGGCTAGAGGTGCGGTGGTCAGTGATGCCATCTTCATAGAAAAAGCAAAGCTGTACGGAAATCTTCTCGTAAGTTTTCGTTCGTAGGGATACTCTGCATTTGGTCCTTTTCGTTCTGAAATGGCCTTATTTCGTCCGTCGCCACAGGCATCGAAGTCTTTAACTATTCAACGGGGTGGCTTGTGCGCTTCAAGAAACGCTCCGGTATCTGCAGCTTTACTTTGCATGAAGTGGCTGCATCTGTAGATGAAGCTTCCGTGAATCTGGGAAGGCTCAGGCTTCATGAAATTCTCGGCACTTACACGGACGACGAGATTTATAACATGAATGAGACTGGACTATTCTTCAGGCTTTGACATTAACGGCCGCAGCATTAACAAAGAAGAGCAAGGACAGGATTATGGTCACTTTTTTGGTGAGCCCGAGTGGCTCAGACAAGCGAAACCTGTGATTATTTGCAAGGCAGTTCGACTGAGGTCATTTGGAAAATGTATTCCACCCGGGCATCTGTTGTGACTCTTTTTACGACAAGAAGGCCTGGATGACCAGTGGCATCTTCAACAAGATCTTACGGAAGTTCGACCAGTCGCTTCAAGCGGAAAACAAGCGTGCTCTGTTACTTGTGGCCAAGGCTGGTTGTCACGTTGTCGACCGAGAGAACCTTAAGAACTTGAGGGCCGAGTTTCTGCCTGTGAAAAGCGCAGGCAGGCTGCAGCCTCTGGATGTGGGCATGATTCGAGCAGCGAAAGCATCGTACAGAACTGAACTTGTTCACCACTACCTCGCCTGTGCCAAAGATGAAAAGCCACAGATTGTTGATCTCCGTTGGAATCTGCTTGCAATCGCGCGATCGTGGGGCAAGGCGACCTGTAATACGATTAAGAACTGTTGGTAGCACACTGAGATACTCCCTCAAGCCATGGAACCTGACAATGAGGATCCCCTTGATGCCATTCCGCTTGCTGAACTCAAGAGCCTGCTGGCAAAAGGCAGGTTTCCAAGCAGTGATTGTGCAGCTCAAGCATATGTTGGTGCCGACAGCACTGAAGACATCGCAGAGGTACTTTCTGACGATGATGTTTTGGAGCTTGTCTCTCCTACAGATGAAACAAATGGGGACACACCATCAGACGAGGGCTCCGAAGAGGTATGTGAGCCGCTACCCGTTAATGCGAAGGACGCTGGTGAAGCGCTCACAGTGGCTCTTCGGTTCTTCGAGCAACACAAGGACGCTCATAATATATATGCCGTTGCCCGTCCAATTGAGTCGGGGGAAAAGCTGCACATTGACAATTTTTCTAAGCAGACGCTTTTAACGGATTTCTTTCGTCGATAACTTGTAAATAAAGTGTAAAGTATTTAAATACTGAATAAATTGTGTTGGTAAAATAAAATAAATTGTAATTAAATACTGTGCCTGCAGTGTCTGCACCTTCAATAAACTAGACACAGCCAAACAGACTTCTTTTATGAAGGGCTTACATGGATCATCATTCATGCTGATCGTTAATATGACAATTCGCTTTATGAACAAAATCTGAAGGAACGGCCTCGGTTATATTAATGAGGGTTGGCTGTATATCCTACAATGCCAGTTACGTCGTCCAGGGGCACCATTCACAGCGTTCATCAGATGGACATTTTGGGCAACAACTGCTTGGTAGAAAAGATTGGACTATTTTCTTGACACATCTAAATAAGCGATGGTGTCCCCCACACTTATTTACTTGTGGATCGTCACAACTACACGCATGAGAATCACAGGCTATGCAGCAGTATTCTTCCGGGCGAGCGTCAATAAATTTATGCTCCAAAATGAATCTTCCTCGTCACCTTACTGAAAGTGCTCTCCGCTCTACCCCATCCATGCCGTCACAACGTGTTGAGATGTTCTTCATCATTCGACATCAAACACCTCTCGGAAATTGGTCTCAGTCTATTGAACGGAATGGTGTTGTTGGCTCTATATACGTTCGCTCGTTTGAAGAAGCACAAACGATTTTTATGATGGCTCTCCTACAAAAAGATTCACAAGAATTCACAGCGTTTGAAGCGCTATTTGTCCCGATGGTGAGGACAGAGCATTCTTTCGTCAGTAGTTCCTCTCCTGCTTTCCGCCATATTAGACCTTTTGGCCGCCCCCTCCAATGGCCAAGGGAACTGAAGTGACCAGCTCCATCGGAAACATTCTTTCCTCGAAGCAGAGTGACGACGTCAAAGTGAAACTCATATTGAAGGCACTTTATCGGATACTCAAGCAGTACGGATTCGATCCCTACAACAATATAAACAAGACTTCCGATGCTACAAATGACTTTGACTATTCGCTCCTCTCTGCAGGTGTCAACAAAGGGGAAGCAGAAAGGGTCGTCTCAGAATAAAAAAAAAAAAAGTCATCTCCTGGGATCAACAGGCTTGTGTCTTCTCTGTCGGGCACGCCAATCAGACACTCCTCCGTTTACGAAATCATCAATTATTTGATGCAACGTAAAACGAGGAAGGAACCTTCCTGGTTCCCGAAAGTCCCGAAACCGTTGCATCTCATATCGCTGCCCAAAGTTCGTGAGCCTCAACAGCAAGCCTCAATAGTGTGGTTAATTTATGGAAGGATATCATAAACCCGAGGGGGGACTGAGTGGCGTGGAACGTTACAGAAAAGCACGTTACCTGTGGCGATAGACTAGCTCCCCCTTTTGTGCGCACCCTCCCGCTAAAGACGATACGTCCAGCTGAAATGAAAATTGCGATGATACGACTTTTTTGGGGAGGTAGCGTTCCTGCACGCATCGTTTGTGATAGATGAGAGGAATTCTACACACAAGGGTTACCTACCACGAAAGAAGGTTATTCTGTATTCCACGTTTTCACCTATAATCAAAGATTCATATGCCGAGCGAGTCATACAGTCAACCCTCGATTTATGAGCCGTCGATTTATGAATTCCCTCGTTTTATGAACACTAGCACGAGGAACCAAACTTTTTACATGCATTTTCCCCTCGTTTTATGAACCTCGATATTCGAATAATGAATGGAATTTCTGGGAACCAACTAGGAGTTGCCCAGCGTTTTTGCCCTCAATTTATGAACGGATCGTTCTGAGGCCAACAAAAACTTTTAAAGGGATTATTCGTGGTCTTATGAATGATGCCTGAACGGACAAAACGTTTTCCAGGCATTGCACCCTCGGTTCTTAACCCCTAGAAATCCGAACAACAAACGGGTTTTTGCAGAAGTGTTTCTGATCTCAATTCATGAATAATGTGTCCGCTGTCACCCGGAGATTAATAAACATAGGTTAAAAACCCCAGAGGAAATCCGAGACCAGTTGAGTGCGAACGTGCTGACATCTCCTCTTTCAAAGATTGACACAGCGGAAGTGGTCCAAAGCAAAATTAAACTATTTAGTATTGCATAATAAACAGAGTGTGAATGCGCTAACGTCTTTGCCTTGTGAGACTGATACAGCAGAAGGCATGGTCGAAAGCAAAATGACACAATATGTTGCATTATAAACACAATACCAACTCAGAAATACTGTTCCATTTGCTCGATAGTATTTTCGATTTATGAATCCCTCGATTTATGAACGATTTTTCGGGAAACCGAGGGTGTTCATAAATCGAGGGTTGACTGTAATAAGTTTGCGCGACAGAATATTCCATTATTTTAGGGTAACCAGAAAATACCACTTTGTTTCCACGCTTCCCAAAATCATGCGCGACCACAACACCAGCAAACACGGAACGTTGGGCATCAGCTCGTCCAAAATAACTTCCAAAAACAAATTGAAACTGTTCAATAAAGTAAATGGTAAGCCTGTCGTACCCTCCGTGAAAAGGAGGCTTAAAGTCAGGCATAAACTGAGCATCTTACTGCATAGAAAAGCCTTTCAATAGAGCTCGGAAGGGAGTTGCCCTCCTCAGATTTTCACAGTCTGGCGTCTGAAAGACACCCCCCCTCCCGTTGTGCGTCTGGGAGATTATCAGGGTAAGGAAGTGGACGGACGTTTCTACCACCAAGAGGAGCCTGCAGTGACCCGCTGCGACGACCACCCGTGGCCAGCAACTAAAGTGTTGAGAAAGAAGAAAGGGATTGGTCAGGAGTTTTGCTTTGGTTCGCTGGTTCAGCTACGACATAGAACACAACATTTCGGTTCCGAGCAGTGACGTGGTCAAGACCGGGAGATGACGTCGGACATCTACGTTCACCTCCTCTCCAACACCCCCCCCCCCCCCCCCAGCATGAACAAGTTCCCCTCAAATAAACGAAATGACTTCACGGCAACTTTCAATAGTCCACTTCAGCTTTCGGATCACTATAAAGCTGGCCTTATGGATCTCAGCATAAGAAACAATTTTTCAATATCGGATACGAAAAGCAAGATGGAAAAATCAACATATCTTTATATGAAACAGTTGAGACAAGGAGGTCTTTTCGCCTCACCTCGGATCTGGAAATGGATTTGGCGAGAAACCTTTTCGGAATTGAATGTTTCTTTTAAGTACACTAAGTTGCGATAGGACTTCGTCTTAAGACATGAAAGCCCCACAATTGGACCTTCGACTCGCTCATGCACTGAACAAGTTGTTCGCATTACGCAATGCTATGCCGGGCCATGTGGTGAACGGGGACGCTCCCAAAATGAGCGAACGCTAAGCCACCTCTATCTTATTGGAGGACGTTGCACCCATTTCTTTCGGCAAAGGCTTTTAATGCGTGAGCATTAGGAGTGTCAAAATGGAAAAAGCTGTATGTGTGTGTGTGTGTGTGTGTGTGTGTGTTTGTGTCCGTGTATGAGATGGTGAAGCCTCACGAAGATAGCGGTATAAGTGGACATGTAAAGGGGATATAAGAGGATAAATGGAAACGAAGGCAAATGATTTGAAATTGATGTAGTCGAAGAGAATTAATAGTAAATGGTAAGAGTAATTGAAGGCAATTAGAGGTAATTAAAGACAATTAAAACAAGAAAGTTGACTTTAAAGGTAATGAACGTAAAATATATGTAATGAAGAGAGAGATTAAATGAAATTAAAGAATACAGAAGGTAACAGCAGGTTATAACGGAGGTAATTAAATGTAGTTAAAGGTAATTAATGTCAACTAAAGGAGAATTGAGAGTAATTACGGCAAATAAACGTAATTAAAGTTAATTAAGGAATTCAAGATTACCTCAGGTAACCTGCGGTTACCTAAGTTAATTAAATGGTAATGACTTGGTAATTGAAAGTAATTGAGGCTAATTAAACGTTAATTAAATGGACTTACATATAATAACTGAAAGTGTGAAACCGGGACTCAAGCATTGACCGGAGGTGGACAAGCGGAAGTCAGGTTAGACCGGAAGTGGAGAACCGGAAGTCGAGCTGGACCAGAAATGCATACTGGAAGTCAAGCATGGACGGGATGTGGACAACCGGAAGTCAGGTTTAGACTGGAAGTGGACAACCGCAAGTTGGGTTTATACCGGAAGTGGATACACAGAAGTCAAGTATGGACCGGAAAAGGCGGTTAATGTTAATGCATTTCTCTCGCATTTACCGCTAAATCGCGAGTGATTTTTTTTTTTTTTTAGTTCGGGAACCACATCCCTACGTAACACGCTCAACAACTATTTTCAGCCGCGCAAGCTCGCCGCCTCGCTCGAATTCACAGATAACGTCTACACTCTGAAAACACAGAAAGAGTTGCACATTCCAGAGCCCTTTTTAAAGCTGCTATGGTTTACACCTCGCAGGGGATAGGAAGAAACTCTCCGAATCTCAAACCCCGTTGACTCGTCAATTTTCTTTCGCGATCAAGACGAAAATCGCTCTACCTCTGCAAGTACACGTGCCTCCTGGTTATTATAGCCCTCCGTAATCACTAATCGATGCGATAAACTAGCGCGCCGGTGAACGCGCGCGCTTCAGCTTCCTCCAAACCGGACAGGAATGTAAAATTTGTCTCTCTGAGGCGTCACCCTAAGACTTTCTGAGTACCTGGCTGTGCTTTTGGGCTTCGAATTGCGTACCGTATTCGTGAAGGATGCCACGAGCTTCGTCAAGGTGGTTCTGGAACTCCTTTTTCACAACATAATGGACCTTTTCCATATTCGCGTCGCCCCTGGCGGCGGAATGTCGAACGTCGTGTCTTTCCCCCCAATAATGGTGACGCTTGACGAACTGGCACGTACGTTGCGTGGGAAAGTAGCAAGAGAAGATTGGAAGAAGAATGCGGAAAGAGAGAGAGAGAGAGAAATACATGATGACGATGATATGGGGATGGGAAAAGAGTGAAAGCGCATTGTACTCATTACCAGACCTCAAACGTCTGCGTAACCTTGAAACCGATTATCTCCCCACAATGAACATGACAGTCGCCCCCAGGTGGGTCCATGGCGATGTTTTCCGCTCAAAAATGGCGGACTCAAGGGCTGGGCATGCGCATACGCGTTGTCGGAAATGGTCCATTGACTACATCAATATCGTGGAGCCCACATATGTAGGAAGCAGGAAAAAACGGTGTTAAGGGTACTACCGTTTTATTACGAGAAAGAGAAGCATGTCGTTACCTACACGTCAGATAACATTCAGTATTTTAACCTCTCTCAATTCGAATCCCCTCAGTGGTGGTTGTTCTCGCCGACGAAACAGGAAGATGTTTACCGTTGCGATCCAAAGGTAGAACCAATTTAACGTTGCACTTTAAAGATGCACCGTAGTTCCCCCAAATTAATTCCTGTGTATACGGGTCCCCTGTTCCAATGAGCTGGTGGTGTGATAGAACATATCAAAGTTTATTGTACCCAACTGGCAACATATAAAACCGCTCACCAAAAAAACGTTGAAGGGCTTGTCATGAAATTTGGCAGAAGGCATATCGCGCGCAGTAAAAAAGGCAGCCATAGCAACACGGAGAGATATGCTGTATTCCATGGAGGACTCTGGGAAGAACAATGGGAGGATGCGATGCAAAAGACCTCAAAAAGCACTGACCCATGACGGGCCGGCAGATATCTTTGGTTCTTTTCCACGGTCAGGGTCACATATACGCCGTGCTCCAGCCATGACGTCAACGAACGACAAAAAAACAGGTGTAACAGCCGCTCTGCTTGACGAGTGAAGCGATGATCTTTGAATCCCCTTCTGTTCAAAACAGAGTGTCCGATACTTCGTACCAACTCTTTTATCCGGTAAACAGGGTTAAATAATACCGTGACTGAGTTTTCAATTCAAAATTTAGAAAGGGCACACTGGGATCTCTACGGCAGCTTCGTGTCTTTGATCGTAAGCATCCCATGTAGCACATGGTGGGATAATAGACGTCTAATCCAGGGATAAGTTGAGGCTTTAGGGCTGGGTCTAAAAGTAGACATCTACTAGACCTCTATGGGGCTAGATGTTTAGTGAGTGTCTACATGTAGGTGTCTACTGGACCTCTACGGGGTTACACGTTTAGTTGACATCTCAATTTGCAAGTCTCGCAACGGTTTGCAAGTTTGCAATGGTCGACGAGACACCCCCGAGACGTTACAGGCTAAAAATCTCCCTTTCGCGTCGTATAGGAGCTCATAGGCATTGTAGACTACACTTAAAGACTCTCAATTACTTTTTTTTTTTTCACGTGTGCAGAGGTGGGATATGTATAGGCAAAATACGCGGAAAGGTTGACAGGTTGGTCAGAGCTACGAGGACCTTCTGCTCCGTATTCGTTACCTGAGCCTGCAGGCAGGGTCGGCGAGAGAGGGCAGCCGGGGATGGCGCCCAATGGCAAGGGCCTCTTCAGAGGCCCGCCCCAGTAAACCACAAACCTCCCACAGACGTCCCAGAAAGGTCTCATACGTCACATTTGTCTCACACGTCCACGCGACGTCAAATGGTTATCCACAAAATGACGTTGACTTTTGTCTCATTTCGTGTGTGGCTAGGATATCTCCGGCACATCGCACGTAAAAAAATCGGTCACCTTTGGTTCATTGAACTGCATTTAGAAAAAAGTGCTGTTTGAAGCTTCTCCTGCTGACGTACAAAATGATAATGTAACAAAAATAAAAGAAACAGTACAATATAATGAAAAAGTAGTAAATAAAACAGTTTTGTGAGTGCACTTTATCGTCCGTTCAGTTTCATGCTTGATGTTGGTAATCGATGGCAGCGCGCAACGCATTCGTAAAATTATTTTAACTTGTTATTGACTTATTTCCTCGTCTTTATTAGTTTGACAGGTTTTACAATATTACGAATAATTTATTTGATGCGAGTCGCGCCGCTAGGCGTCCCTCAACGCTAGCGTGCCTCTCCGGCTTCTCCTTATTTCCGTATCCAGAGCCAGGACAAGTAGTAGCAGTGGTAGTAGCGGGACGGCTTGTGATGATGTACAGCGTGTGTGGTGTTAACATTCGTCATTTGCCTTTTGTTCGGTCTTCTGCTTCGAACATCAGGTGGAGCACTGGTATGCACGAAGGCAGGAACGATGTAAATACTACTTTCTCAGTTCTGTATAGCCCCGTTTCATGGGATCGTGGAACTTATGGTTGCACGTACGCTAGGCCTAACTTGCAATCCTGCTCGCGTTTGCGTTTTCCTCTGATATATGCTCTAAACATTATCACCTGTAAAATGCGGAGTGCCACGTTAGCGAGGAATATGACGTTTTGCTGCTTTCTTGCTGTTCGCTACGTTGTTTGCCATTGACAAGTGCAACCAGCGTTTTTCGTCCCTTGCGTCCATTCGTATCTGCAGCAAGATGCCGAAGCACAAGCCCAAATACTTACAGCATAAGGCTTCCGCGCACGCCCGTGGAATAATTGCAACTTTGCAATGTGAGCTAGAGTGCTTAGAATCAACAAATTGTCGTGCCGCATCGCCCGCTTCCTCGGTTGACGACACGTACGAAGCAGTCGCGAGCTGCAGCTCAGGTCAGGACGACGCGGGTTCGGCGGCTTTTTCGGGTGACATCACGTACGAAGCAGTCGCCAGCTGCAGCTCTGGTCAGGACGGCGCATATGCAATATTCATGTAAAATTGCGTTTCTGCGCCCCACATGACTGCGGACGGACGCGATCTATCCGACGAATTAGACGTTACTGGAAGTCGTGACAGTAGTGATATTACATCCCCAGAGTTAAGTGATGACTTGAGGGCATGGGCGACCTGTGGGAATGTCCCACAGGGCCTGTTGTCACTTCTCCTAAAAATCCTTCGCAAGCATCTTGCTTCCACGACATCCCAAGCGACGCTCGCACGTTGTTGCACACCCCACGAAGCAGCTCAAAGCATCTAACAAGCTTACCGCCAGGAGAGTATGTTCACTTCGGCCTCACGTCTGGGGGGTCCCCGAAATCCACCATTTAGAATAAACGCTTAATAATAAAACATTCAAGAATAATCCGCTTAAAAAAATACACGGTTAAAAATATATCTCCTAAAATAAACCGATTACTATCCCCGCTTACAGATCACCGTTTAATAATCCACCATTAAAAATAAACTGTTTCAAAATCACCTCACCATCTAGCACGGAGGCGGACTGATTGCAATTTGCGCCGGGTTAGATCAGGTTATGTTAGGTTAGTTTGGGGTAGTTTAGGCTAGTTTGGTCCTGTGAGGTTAGTTTAAGCCGCTTGCTTGCAGTTCACCTTGATTTGGGCCATACTACATGACTCTAGCAACTGTAGGGCGGATTTGGGGGGATTCTGAAACGATTTATTTTCAACGATATATTTTTAACCGTGGATTTCTTAGCGTTTTTATTTAAACGGGGATATTTCGGCGATTATTTTGATGCGTTGATTTTTAAGCGTATATTCTGGGAGATATATTTTTAACAGTGGGTATTTACGCGTTTATTTTTGAAATATTATTTTTAATGGTTTCAAACGGGATACACCCAAAACTACACGGTTAAAAATAGATCTCCTAAAATAAACCGCTTGCTATCCCCGCTTAGAGATCACCGTTTAGTAATCCACCATTAAAAATAAACTGTTTCAAAATCCCCTCACCATCTAGCACGGAGGCGGACTGATCGCAATTTGCGCCGGGTTAGATCAGGTTATGTTAGGTTAGGTTAGTTTGGTTTCGGTTAGTTTGGGATAGTTTAGGATAGTTTGGTCCTGTGAGATTAGTTTAAGCCCCTTGCTTGCAGTTCACCTTGATTTGGGCCATACCACATGGCTCTAGCAACTGTAGGGTGGATTTGGGGGATTTTGAAAGGATTTATTTTTAACGATATATTCTTAACCGTGGATTCCTTAGCGTTTTTATTTAAACGGGGATATTTCGGAGATTATTTTTGAGCGTTGATTTTTAAGCGTATATTCTGGGAGATATATTTTTAACAGTTTGTACTTACGCGTTTATTTTTGAAAGATTATTTTTAAAAGTTTCAAACAGGATACACCCCACTTCGGCCTCACGTCTTACCTTAGAAATATACTAGAAGCGGTAAATGATATCCCAGCTGAGGTTTCCTTAGTTTTTAATATAGATGGGTTGCCACTTTCCAAAAGCTCTAAAAAGGAGCTGTGGCCCATTCAATGCAAAATTAAGGAATTTGTCGCCATTCCACCTTTCATCATCGTTGCCTATTCGGGAACATCAAAGCCGTCCTCTCCTGCAGATTACCTGCGCAGATTTGTAGATGAGATGCTGATCCTACATGCTGAAGGAATTTCTGTTCGTGGCTGTACGGTACGGGTAGTGTTTAGCAGCATGATATGCGACGGACCAGCACGCTCATACATTTATTGTATATAGGGGTATTCCGGCTTCTCAGGTTGTGCTAAGTGCACAGACGAGGGAGAGTACGACATGAATCGGTCATATTATGCCACTGAAATGTCATCCCTAAGAACTGATCACACATTCAGAAACCAGCTTGATCCTGAGCACCACCGTGGCATTTCCCTCTTAACGCAGCTGCCAACTGACATAATAGGCACTGCACCGTTAGATTATATGCACCTGGTGTGCCTAGGTGTAGTTAGGAAAATGATACAGCTTTGGCTGCCAGGCCCCTTGTCAGTGCGGCTTGGCCCCGCGCTAAGGAATGCCTTGAGCACAAAATGCTCAAGTTTGAAAAACCACACCCCTCGAGAATTTGCTCGGAAGCCAAGGGCCGTAGAGGAGATCGACAGGTGGAAGGCAACGGAGTTGAGACTCTTCCTCCTGTATACAGGGCCAGTCATTCTGCAGGGTGTCCTTCCCCAGTCTTTGTATGTCAACTTCCTAACGCTTCACTGCGCGACATTAATTCTCACAAAGCGTGAACTTTGCCAAAGTGAAAATGGGTACGCTGCTGCGTTGCTTTCCACTTTCGTGCGAAAGTTCGCGGAGTTGTATGGACACCATCTTGTATCATACAACGTTCATGGGCTTCTGCATTTGGCACAGGATGTTTTGAATCACGGCCCCCTCGATTCATCCAGTGCATTCGATTTTGAAAATAACATGCAGGTCCTGAAACGAAAGCTTCGAAAACCATCGTCGACACTTGCACAGCTCTACAACAGGTTCATTGAGAAACAGAATGCCCGTATCAAGGAGTCATCGAAGCCGAGAAGGGAAGGTCCCAGATCTGCTCATAGTCGTGGTCAATTACCTTCATCGTGCACCCTGCCGCAGTACGACGTGTTTGTAACAAATAAATCCACGCTGACAACAAGCGGTCCGGATCGGTTTGCCATGAGAAATGGTCAAATGTTTGAAATAGCAAACTTTGCCACTATGCGGCACACAGGGCAGCTTTGTGTTGTGGGCTGCGAACTTGTTCCAAGCCGAGATTGTATCAGAAGCCGTTTTCATCGTCTGTTGTTGGCATTCACATTCTGCCAAAAAATCCATGCTTAAAAGTCTGGCCGCTTAGTAATGTGAGAAAGCTAGTCGTACTGCCCAATGGCCATGATCTGGTGGCAATGCCTGTGTTACATTTGCAGTAGTAGCTTGCAGTCTACGTATGTTAGTGCCATTAGTTTGGGCTTGAACTTGTACTGTGTGACAGTTTATGCACATGCAAACGTCTCTTGTAAATGGCACATGCCATTGTTCAATTGTTCATTTCATTGAACGAGACGAGGTTGGAATTGTTCCTTGTTCATGGATACACAACAATAGCTGCAAGTGGCCAAACCATCCATCACACATTGTCGACAAGATGGTGAAAAAAGCTTCTCCTCCTGGAGACATCTGTGACGACCTTGAAATCCAAGTGAAAGGCTTATTCAGTAAGTGATATTTCCTTACATTCGAAAATGTTACGATAAAAGAAATTTTTACTTCAAGGGAGCTGGAATGATGCACGAAAAATGTTCCCTCGTGCGGAGTACCACTCCGACCTGAACGACGGGAACGACAGGACCTTACCGTCAAAAAGAATCCGACGTGCAAGAGTGATCGAGACTGACTAGGAAGACGATGAAGACCAGTTCCCGCGGGTACCAGACAACTTTGGTACAGATAAGGTGTTCGTCCTGAGTTACAGGCACAGATGGGAAGTTAATGAAGTATTCGTGAGCATTGTTGGAATACTATTTGCAGCTACACCACGTCCTGGCACACAATGCTCCACCACCACAGCGCAATGGAGGCTCACAGCATGCAGGTAAATCCAGAAGTACAGGGTGTGCGTGGATATATGCTAGCCACATTTTCGCTTGTAACTCACTTCCTCCAGGAAAGCACGGGCGCGAGTGAATTAGTTGAAATCCACAAAACTCATGGCGTAATACAAAATTACATGGACAGCACAAGACAATCGAATGTATTTGACTGATATCAGATGCAGGTGTCAACCTGGGCCATGGCGCCACGTCTCGACGAGTGACCTAGAAATCCCTTTTTTTTTTTTCGTTTTCTTGTCCTATTGCGCACTGCATCGCCTTTCACAAAGACAAAATGGCCCAGAAGATAATGGAGGTCAGTCAGTCCCGGACCTCGCAAAGAAAGAACTAGGATTTCTGGGTGACGCCGCGAGATGTGGCGCTACTACCCCCACAAACACCTAAAGCAGACGTTGGTTAGCTGTTAGAAGGCAGTCATGTTGTACTGTGCTGTCCCTGTAACTTTGTGTTACGTTATGTGTTTTTTGAACTCGTGCTTCAGTAATTCCAACAGCACAAATAGCAAAATAGAATAGAAGAGATTAATGAATATACCTTCCAAGTGCGCAAATCAGACTGTTATATGCAGCATGTCCAGTTGCACGATATATAAATTGCAGGGAGACAAGTTGCAAAGCATCCTGCCTTTGAACCTTCGCTGCATCGTACGAACGTAAACATCTCTTATGCAGGTAATCTCGCAAGGTTATTGCCGATAAATTATGGTAAAGCTCGCCATGTACACCTTTTCAGGGGGAGAATCTCCTCCTATGTCGGGATCCACAGAACCATTGATCTGCGAGTCGCAGCCATTTGTACTGTCCAGTAAGCCATCTATTTCCATAGCAGTTTTCTTGATTACCATTTTAGTGGTTCATTGCTTTTATACATGTGCACATATTGCGAGCACAGAAGGGCCGAACACATTCCTTCCAGAATTCAGTTACAGGCATGGTTTGATATCTGCCTTTGGTTATGGTCATGGAATTCACTGGGACAGATATGGTTTACTGGGGCAATATCCAAGACCTGTCGTAGTCATACAAAGAAGAAATACTGCACTGTGTTATCACCAGGGTGTCGGAGCGAACCGAAAACCGGAACCGAAAAAAACCGCTATTTTGGTGCGAACCGGAACGGAATCGAAACCGTATACGTTTTTTTTCGCTCAGGAGGGAAACCGAAAAATATATTTAACGGTTTTCGGTCCAAGAAAAAACTTCGCCGGCTTGAACTACGGATAGGCGAATGAAACAGACGTCGTGCGCTCTGAAGTCATGTCATGGATACTATGCGAGGGTTACGGTTACGGTGGAATGTATGTCGGTATACTATGATCCTTAGGCTCCCTTTGTAGTGGTTTATCGTTCGCGCACGCACACAGACTTTGAGGTACATGTGACTCGCTAGCAATGTGCCGTAGTGTTCGTTTTAATTTCATCTCCCCAAACTCTCCTCAACTGAATACGAACCCAAGAGGGCTGCATAACGGCTTCTTTATCGGTAATGTCGCGCAACGCGTCCCTTGTTTGAGAGCAGCTAAGTTGAATACATTTACGTATACGCGAGGGCAAGCCCGTGCGAAGTGGTCACTCTTTTGTGGACAGGACATGAAGAAAATAAAACGGAGCCGTCGAGCGCGTTTGTGAGTGAAGGTGTTCCTCGATTTGCGTCGTACTCGTGCGGTGGTGCTTGCTGGCTAGACAGTAATGTAATGTAATGTAATGTAATGTGATTCTATTTCCACAAAAAATTGTGGCGGAAGCTGTGAAAAAAAGCCACTATAGTGACTAGAGGGACTCACAGCTCCCAGCGACATACAATTGGCAATGGTGATACACTGCTACACACAGGAACTAGAACTAAAGTCAGTTCTACACCACACAAAAGTACACAACAAGGAAAAAAAAAAACGTATTTTTCATTTCATTTCATTTCATTTATTTAACCCTTAAAGGCCCGAGGGCATTACATAAGGGACACAGGCAAAGCAAAACACAGTAATGCTAATTACAATGTTACAATAACAATAATAATAACAATAACAAATTAGAAACAAAAAAAAGACTACGATGATGATGCATCTCATTAGTGTACAGCCTACTTTGCAACTATCAAGGTAAGTCTAGTGATAATGAAAACACCTAACAAGTTAGTTCAGTGTTAATCTTTCAGGTGTTCTGTCAGAGACTGTTGAAAGCGTGTGTTATCTGTGATTGTTCGGCAGGTTATTCCAGAGGTCAATAGTTCGTGGTAAAAAAGAGTTTTGGAACGAGGTTGTAGAAGCATGAATTGGACAGATTTTTTTCAGGTTGTTAATGCGTGATGAAGACCGGAAGGGTTTCAATATCATGTCGTGTTTTATGTCAAGAGGGCTGTGGAAAAGTTTATGAAGGAATGTTATGCTGCCATGTATACGTCTTTGTTTCAGTGTGGGTAATTCGAGGGTATGCCTCATATCTGTGATACTGCTGTGCGGGTTATAGTTGTTCATTATAAACCTGATGGCGCGGTTTTGAATAGACTCCAATTCAGTGCTTAGTGTTTCCTGCCAGGGGTGCCATATTACAGATGCGTATTCGAGCTTGGGTCTCACTATTGTTGTGTACGCAAGCTTTTTAACAAGTGGTGAAGCCATACGGATGTTTCGCCTGAGGTAGCCAAGGGACTTGTTTGCACTGGATGAGATAGCACGGATGTGTGTGCGCCATGATAGGTCTGGTGTTAGGTGAAGTCCAAGGTATTTATAGTTATTTACCTGCGTTAGTACTGATGTTCCCAAAACGTAATTCAAGTTAGAAGGTTGGCATGACCGAGTGAAAGTCATCGACTTACATTTCGAGTAGTTAGCTTCCATTAGCCAGTCGGAACACCACAGATGAAAAGAATGTAAGTCGTTTTGTAATATGGCTCGATCATGTTCATTATGTATGGTTCTATATATGACACAGTCATCAGCATACAGGCATATATTGGACTTGATGTAGTTTGGTAAGTCGTTGATGTAGATCAGAAAGAGCAACGGACCAAGCACGGATCCCTGCGGTACTCCGGATGTTACTGGTGAAATGCTTGAACAGGTGTTATTTGCAATTGTGTACTGAACCCGTGAGTGAAGAAAATGCCGAATCCATTCTGAAACTGCGTTATCAATGTTTAGTCGAGATAGCTTGTGGAGTAAACGTGAATGCGGGACCTTATCGAAAGCTTTCGAAAAATCTATAAAAACAGCGTCTGTCGGTATCCTATTGTCCAAGTTAAGATGAATGTCATGAGTAAACCGTAACAGCTGTGTCTCACAGCTTAGTCCCTTGCGAAAACCATGTTGAGTGTTAGATAACAAAGAGTTGCTTTCAAGAAAATTAATGATAGATGAGTACAAAATGTGTTCCATGAGGTTTCCAGATACACTTGTCAACGAGATGGGTCGATAGTTTGATGGTGTATATCTGCTTCCTGATTTGTAAATTGGTGTCACGCGAGCAGTTTTCCAGTCTTCAGGAACAACACCTAGCCGAAGGGACTGGTTGAAAATGTCACACAAGAACAGTGATGAAACCATTTTAGTACTTTTAAGTATCTTAGCATTGATACCGTCGTCACCACCGGACGACGATATTTTCAGTCTGTCAATCATGGAACATATGCCTTGGAATGTGACAGTAACTGAGGCCATGCGCTCATGGTTAAGAGGCGGCAGCTGAGGTATGGAAGACATATCTTCAATGGTAAATACTGAGCAGAAAAAACTGTTCAGAACCGTTGCGGCTTCAGAATCAGGTAATAATTGGCCGCTTAAACCCTCCAAGACAATCTTAGAATTTCGAGATTCCGGTGTGACAAATTGCCAAAATTGGCGTGGATTGTTTTGTAATAGAAGGCCAAGGCCCTCATTAAAGAACTTAGACCTGGCTATCTGTAGTTTCAGTTTGTACTCAGATTCGCAACTGTTATATTTAGCCCAAGAAGATACACTGTTAACCATTCGGGCATCTCTAAATAAGCGCTTCTTCTTGTTGCCAAGTCGTTTAAGCTCTCTGTTATACCACGGCTTACTTTTATCAGCAGGTACTCTTATGGTAGGTATGTGTTTGTTAACAAGCTCATTGATTTTTGTCCTAAACATTGTCCAGTTGCGGTCAACACTTCTCTCATGAAAATCTTCAGAAAACGTATCGTAGTATTGCTGCATGCCATTGTTGATGGCGTCGTAGTCCGCCTGGGAATAAAGTCGAATGGTTTTGGTCGAACTATCACGTTCAACGCTTTGCAAGCTCATTTGCACGATAATAGTCTCGTGATCACTTATTCCATTTTTAACAGTTACGTTGTGTACAGTATCGGGGACATTTGTAAGCAACAGATCAAGGATGTTTGATGTGTCAGGCGTTATACGAGTTGGTTGTTTGATGATCTGCTGCAAGCCAAAGGTAAGACAAGTATCAATGAACTTGTTGCATTCCGCAGAGTTGCTATTACAAGAGGGAATCGACCAGTCAATGGTTGCGTAATTGAAATCTCCAAATAGAAACAGTTTCGCTGTGGAATGTAAGGTTTGCAGTTGGTAAAGTACATCGTATAGCTGAGTAGGGAATGTATTACCATGATTAGGAGGCCTGTAACATACAGCAAACATGTATTTTGTTCCGCGACATGTGACGTAAGCACATACAATCTCTAAACCGCAATCTACAGGGACCAAAACAGCCTTGAAACATTTTCTGATAGCCAACAATACACCGCCTCCAGGGCGGTTCACTCTGTCACAGCGAAAAACATCGTATCTAGGGCTATCACTGAATAGTTCCTTATCAAAAATATGCGGCTTCAACCATGTCTCACATAAAGCTATCACGTCAGGGTCACATGATGTCACCAAGCAATCAAAATCTAATCTCTTAGGCATGATACTTCTAATGTTGGTGAAAAGAACATTGCATTCGTGAGGGGGAATAGGCAGTTCACACTTATCCAGTTATCTTTGACACGTAACGACTGCGTCGCTAATAGCATCGTACTCGTATGCTGTGCCACCAATAAACAATTTGTCAAAACGTAGTTTGAAAGGAGACCTTTGTGTTTTGCCGAAATCAACCAACTTCTTGCGTGCTAAGCGGACCTCATGGGTATAGTCCTCCGTTATGCTGAATTCGGTACCTTTCAGCTTACCAGAGTTTCTTAGAACAGACATTTTGTTTTTGTACAAAGCGAACTTGACAACAATTGGACGCAGCTTAGATGAGTCAAAACGCCCCACCCTATGTGCTCTGTCTATCATGTTCGGATCAAGTGTTACATTTAGCCGTTCAGCGCAAAAAGACAATATTTGACTTTCTGATTGCTCCCAGGTTTCATTAGCAGCATCGGGTAACCCAAGGAACAATAAGTTCTCCCGTCTCAGTCTTCCCTCTGTGTCCGCACATCTATGTTGTAGTTCCACAATGTCGTTTGTAGCGGATGACAGCATGCGGTTCGTATCGTGCATTGAGGCAATACTTCCTTCGACTTTACCAACGCGTTCCTCCAAACAACAGAGTTTTTCTTCAAAGCGCCTCTGACTTTCTTTAATTGTTTGGAGTTCAGACAGAATGTTAGCTTGTCCTGCGTTTAGGAGTGTTTGCATGTCTTGCATTTTGGTCATGATGGTTTCGAACGTAAAGGGTGTAGCATTTTGAGATCTGGTAGCAGCAGGGGTTCTAGGGGGTCCCGGGTTTGTCTCCACGTCACCAGATATAATCAACAGTACCCTTTTTATGGCTGCCACACAAGCAGATAGCTTAGAAGCCAACATCGATAGAATATCTGCAGGTAATGAAATATTCCCAACTCTTAGCAAGAGAACGTTGTTGCTTCGGAACTCACAATCATTGCTAACATAGGTCGTATAAACGTACATCAAATTAACATATCTCGGACCAGGAGCCGGCAGAACATATGATTGAAAGCTAGGAAAGGGACCAACCTGTGCAACAACGTAAGCATTAGCATCCATAGTTGACGACGCGCCGGCTCCAAGTCCCAAAAATGTGTCAGTGGAATTGCTTATGTAGATAAATGGTGAGGCGAAGCTAGGCCACGGTGGCGTGACTGGCGTATCAGTTTCGAGGCAAATTCCAGGGGTACGTGGCCTTGGAAGACAGAAGAAGGCAGATGAAGTGTCCGGGTGCTCGAAGATTTGATACTGCCATGTCAGCGTTGCTGTCGAGTTGCCCAGCAGGATCACGATTGCCTGTGCAACAACGTAAGCATTAGCATCCATAGTTGACGACGCGCCGGCTCCAAGTCCCCTTTTGACACCTTTATCCCTGCCATTGATCATTGATAACTACTGGTCAAAAACAAATTACTACAGAAATCACGAATGCATGTACGGGACACATTGAAAAGATTGAAAGGGCATTCATTTAATAACTGCGGCAAGCGATGACTGACCCGCTGTTCCCCGTAATTCGTCCTACAACGGGGAATGTTCCACTGCTGATGAGCGCGGGAAGAGTAGTGACGTGAAAGCTCTGTGAGATCGAACATTGACAAGACACCAACCAGTGATTTCTTTACAGCTAATTTATAATAACAGAGAAGTCTGTACTTAGTACAGATTGTGTATGGGAACCAAACCGTTCCTTTCGAAACGACCAGTTGTTGTGTGGGAATAAGGGAGGCGGTCCAGAATTCGTATGAATCTTTTTTGAAGACTAAATAACCTATCCAGGTTCGTACTTGTCGTGGTACCCCATACCAAAAAGCAATAATTAAAGTGTGCACATATGAGTGCATAGTAAAGCCAGGCCTCCACAGCTCCCCGCATTTGCGGCAGTAGAAAAATAAAATCACGCCACAGTCACGTGGTATTACATCGTCAGGCATCATGACGGATGCCCATTGGCCAAAGGAGGATGCGCGCTCCGGGATTGGTTGATAAAGTTTCGAAATATCTGACAGCTCACTTTTCGCGGGCAGTCGGCCAGGCGGGCAGCTCCAAGCAAGGTCGCTGCGTCTCCGCGGCTCGCCGATGTCGGTTGACCACAACGACCAAAGAGGAAGTGTATGCACGGGTTTGTTCGTGAGTTATAGTGACTCTGGCCATGTACTGATCTCCGATAAAGTGTCAACCTACGGACATTCTTGCCGGGTCGGAACTGGAATGCTTGGTGAGCTGACGCCTGAGGAACACTTTCGAGCACTGTCGCATTTTCAAATACAGTGACTAAGAAGAGAGTGTTCGTAACGACAAAAGTATTTCCCGTGACTGTGTGACCTACGGTGCATCGCCAGAATGAGAAGAAGATGCTCATCTGTGAAACGCACGCACTCGTGGACTTCGCTCACCTCCAGAAGTAGACTGTATGTGTTTTGCAAGTTCGAACTTGGTTTGGTTGCTGTCTATTCAAGGAACGAAACGTCCTGTACGCACGGTGAATATATGAGTCAAACATTTGTGTTTATACGTTGCATCAATAAATATGTATTTCGCCTATCAAAAATGTCTTAGTTATTTTGGAATAACGGGCGCCAGGTATGAAAACCAGTAGAAGTCAATGGCAGCCAGGGCCGGCCGAAAGCCGAGCCAAACTGAGAGGTTGCTGATTGGTTGGCTGCTAGGCATCACGACGCATTTTCATTGGTCGTATGTCCAGTGTTGCCTGAATTATCTCAAACTATGGGCTCTATGGGGAGCTGTGGGCGCCTGGTAAAGCATCATGACAGTTGACCTTGACATATAACTGCGATATTTGAATAAAAAGAAAAAGGCACGAGATGCATTGGTGTATACATTACCTATGTGCAACGACCAAGAAAGGTTCGAGGTAAGGGTTACACCAAGAATTCTAACACTATCAACAATGCTGATGATTGAGTTACTGAGCAATAGATTAATTGTGGATGTCACAGGTTTATTTTTAGCAGTAGCAACAGACATTCGGATGGGACGCGATCGCTGCAACTGAGCAAGAAAGTACTTTGCGTATGACATCACGACAAACAAGTCCGTTTGTAGCATGCGCTTCAAGAAAGGAGAAAGCCCATTTGAACAGAGAGTAACCTACAGGAACCAGGAGCTACCAATTTCACAGCTGTCTATTAACATTAAATACCATGTATGCGGAATAAACGGGTTTACATTTTGTAACATTGATTTTTTGTTGTGGGGATGAATATTCCCAGCAGAAGCGGAACCGGTTAAAAACCGGTATGAACCGTTATTTTCTTGCTCCGGAGCAGAACCGGTACCGGATCGTTTATGATGTAACCGGAACGAAAACGGAAACGAAAAATGTTTCGGTTCGACACCCTGGTTATCACGACGGTATTGTGAGGAAGGGACCTGGGCATGACCCATCCCCGGGGCACGTAATTTCGCTCGCGGGCCGTGACTGCCTGCAATACACACTGAAACAAATATGTGGTGACTGGGACACTCGAGTAGTCTTTTAGCCTTTAGTAGACCTTTCAAATTAGCCGCTCACAACCAGCAAACTTTCCGAGCGAGCTTCCCCACTTCGACAGAACAGAAGAAAAAGATGACACAGGACACCAATTCCTTTCTGACTCCGTGCCATCCGTGCCTCTCCACTCTGTTTTACCAGGGGGATGAACGTGTAGTATATTTCTATTGTCGGGAAAAACTCACGTGACCTCTAGCGTTGGGCCAATCGTTGGACGACGGTTGAGTAGCTTTTTTGCTTTGCTTTTTTCTGTCTCCCTGGGTGACCTGTGACGCTGGCGGTGCCTTTCCCCTTTCCCTCTCTCATCTGTTCTCTACCCTCTCCCCCGCTTTGGCGGCTCTGGATTTTCGTTCGCGTCGAGTGAAATAAATAACAAAATGAAGAAGCGTTGGCTGTTTCTGTTACACAAACTGCTTTATTTTTCGAGATAGTTCAAATGATATGCCGAAGCAACTTTGCATTCACTGATACTGATGTCTCACGTGGAAGATTTCACAGTAGAACAACAGTATATTGGCTGCACAGGCACACACATTCAGAGATCCGGCATGACAGAGAACATGTCCATATCTCTTTGCTGCTTCTGTAGGCGCCTGGTTGACCCGCCACAAAGGAACTTGTGGCGGCTGCTATGCCGAAAGATGATGCTCCAATCACTCTGAGTGGCTTATCCATTCTACTGTATCCATGCAGATGCTATTCTGAAGCAGATATCGGTTGAGTGCTTATACCTGAACAAGAAAAATAGGGATCAGAAAAGTGAAAACCAAAAATTCTACCTGCCAAAATGCTGCGTATGCCACAGGTGTGGCGCTATGCTATAGTTGGGCTCTCGCCACTAACCGATGAGGTGTCGTGGTAAAATTTCGTCAGTTGTGATGTTACGCCAGCGAGATGAAATTGCGCCTCCGCTTGGATAAACCACACGGCCGGGTTGCGGTCAAAAAATTGTGGTAACTTGACAGCCACTGCAGATAAGGATGGGTTCGATGGAGGCGGCGGGTGGGCTTGATGGTCGACGGACATGGCGGTTAAGGACGATGTTCGATCCTTACGTTCGACGTCTGGGTCACCAATGTTGGGAGCTCTAAAGAACGACAACCTGTTCGGTTAGTGGCGAGAGCCCAACTGATGCTTTAATGATTGTGCTCGTGAGATGGTGCCTCGTACCAGTAGCGATGTGGATGAAGGTGCTGCACTGCTACACTATGCTAAGCGGCAGAATGGAATAGGAACTGACTTACCTGTCATCGAGTGGGTAGCGGAAAAACGCAGTATTCGTGTCCTTCTTGAATCGTTGTCGCACCAAAGCAAGCGAATCACACCTGCCTTCCACTTATCTATCACTGAATTGACTTGCAGAAGTATCCATGAGGCACCGAGCTTTTCAGAGTCTGTATCGACAACATGTTAGGGAAGGACACTAAAAACCACCCAAAGCGGTACAGGCATAGATGCTTTGCTTGCGTCCCTGCTGCATCCAACACATTTCGAAACTTTGCGGAGGGCTGCTCGGTTGCTCCGGCACCGCCGACATGGTGTCGCCGGGTCGCCGGCTTAGGCGCGCCAAGGAAAGTTCATAATTTCAAACCAACCAATGAGCGCTCGCATACCGGGGGAGCGGCCTCAGGAGCCAATGGGCTCGTGACGGTTGAGAACTCGCGCTTCGACGTAAAAATTCTGACGTTTCATGACGTTTGATGACGTGAAAAGCTCGCAGCGCCTCACTTTAGTCCGCAAGTGAACTTGCGAGTTTCAACCCCTTGGTTTTACCCTGTCTTCCTCTCTTTCGACCAGCGCCCCAGCGCCACGTGATTTCTGTACCACGTGACCATCTCCTTTCGAATTTGCAAGTCGGTACACGCCCTTTTCGCGCTGAGAGCCACCTCGTCCGCTTTGAAAATAGTTCGCGTGATTTCAAATCTTTGTGAGCAATTCCTTCATGGTACAGGTGTTGTTGTAACTTCATACTGAAGCCGCTGAAGCTCTTACTTCAAGCTATTGTTTTTGCAATCTGTGCATTGTATTGCATGTCCGTAAACGCGTTTGAACAATTTGAGCTACAGTCTACAGTCGCCGGCGGTTTAATCTGTCGGTTGTGGAAGGTCGAAGTTTGCAGTTGATTTGGATGCTAGTTCCGAATCTGAAGCTATTCCCGGGTTCGTCTGGATTTCAGCCGTTTTCGAGGTATGTAGACGATGTATCGGATATACTTTCGTGAGTGACAGGCATTCCCGTTCTTTGTTTGTGCTTTTAGCTCTTGCAGGCATCAGCGCTGATATGGAGATCGCAAGATGCAGTGCAGTGAGACAGTTACTAACCGCTCTCTGTGCAAGCGTTATGTTACATGTTTTGATGACTCCTTCACACTGACATCCCCAAGAACGCTCGCGATCCTCAGGACGTCCTCAAAGTGTCATCGCGTCCTCGTCCGTGATGGGATGTCCGAAGGAATCCAGAGAGTGTCATCATGGGATCTTCCAGTGATAGTCATTCGTGTACGTCTTGCGGCCGTAAGCCGGAGGACATGTATAGGAGTAACCCCCAAGAACATACTGTCATCCCAGGGACATCCTAAGAGCATCACGCATGGACAGGTATGACATCCCTAGGAGCGTCAAATCTGATCTCAAATCGTCATCATTTTGTGAATGTGGCATGATATATCCCCAAGAACACAGACGGTCAACAGGACGTCCTTACAGTGTCATCGTGTCCTCGTCCTTCGATATGTATTCCCAGAATGTCCTGAGGGTGACACTCGCGTACATCCTGTGGCAGTCCCGGTAGGCAGCTCTCGGGGTGAGAAATGCCACCTTGTTCAATTTTCCTGCTAAGACTCTGCAAATATTGAGTGGCACATTTGTTTTGCTTTTTGGGCCGATCCCAGGGGCTGAATGACATTCGTCAGAAGAGAGAGGGCAGTCCTACGTAAAATTTATTTTCCTCCAAAAAGGCGTCTGTCAGTGATACCTGGAGCATTTACAGCGGAAAGACAGAAACGCGCGATTCTGTGGCACTGCTTTTGACTTTTGAATGTCCTACCCAAATGTCTCAAACCAAAAGAAGTAGTAAACATAGACTTCGCATTGCTTGAGAGTTGACACTTCACGCAATTCGTCGCTTGGGTATTGTGTGTTTGCTAAATGTTAGTAAACTTCAATAGCTCACCCTTCATTTTCTGTCGCAGGCGAGCAGTACTCTCCAACCTATGGAAGGTCGCATAACAAACAATATATAGTGTCTGATTTTTCTATGGAAGCGAATTCCAGTACCTTTCGAAGTGGGTTTCTGGGTCTTTGTGCTCCAGGAAAGACTTTTTCTTCTTTTTTTTTTTACGCCTTCTAGGTTTCTGTCTTTTTAAATCGCCGAACTCATTCCCGTTATGGAAAGTACTACACTTTATGCGGCAGTTTGTCAATATGAATTCAGAGTAATCAATCAGTGAAACAGAAGTTATCATGACAGTGTGGTTTCTGATGAAAAGAAATTAGGTAAAATAAAGCGATGCTAGATTATGTCCCTGCTGTGTCATCCCACTCTCCTACATTGGTCCTTGATGGCCTCCTAGGAACAACCAAAAGGATATCGTAAGGACATCTGAGAGTCCCATTTTAACAAATCAGGGATACCCCGAGGACCGATTTCGCCCTCCCGCGGACGTCCTGCTTGTCCTGGTGTGATAATCTTGGGATATCCCGGGAACGACAGTGTGTTCTTAGGGATATGGCATACTCAGAATGTCCTCAGACCTTCCTTGAGGATAATCTTAGGACAGAGTGATAACGCAACAGGGGCGAAACCTAGTCTCACTTTATTTTACTTTTTTTTCACGTGCTTAGACAGGATAAATGATACGAAACCACATGCACTCTTGATAACTTCTCTTTTTTCATGCATCTTGGTTAACTTCAGCAATAAAGTCTGGCTGTTCGTTTGTAGTACAATCTATAACGGATAATATGCGCAACAGATTAAAAAGAAAGCAGGGAGAAATATAAAAGACGCAGCAGTAAGTTCAAGAAACCCACTCCGAAAGGTACTACAATTCTCTTTGTATTGTTGACAAGACGAAAATGGGCGCCGCGGTATAAAAAGCAAAAACACAAAAGTTCCTGTGCCACTAAGCCTAAGGCTCTCTCTCTCCGAATTCTCGCAATTCGTTTCCTAAGCCAAAACAGATACTATTTCTTGCTTATAACGGTACCCTCCGTAAATTCGAGAGTCCTCCTCGCCTGCGACACAAAACGAAGGGTGCGCTGTCCATGTTTCTTTCGATTACGCAAAGAAAAAAATATTCAAAGCGAGGAATCGATTGAAGCATTAGCTCTGCATCAATGCAAAATCTGTGTTTCTTACTCGTTTTGGTTTGAGACATGCAGATAGGGCCTTTGAAAGTCAAAATCCGGGCGACAGAATCGCGCGTTTCTGTCTTTTCCATGAGAAATGCTCCATGTATCAGAGATAGTCAACCATTTTGAGGGCAGATAATTTTACGCTGGACCACCTTTATTTCAGAAAAATGTCAATCAGGTCCCAGGATCGGTCCAATGTACAAAACAAATGTGTTTAGAGAGTCTGAGCAGGTAAACTAAACAAAGTAATATTTCTCGTCCCACTAGCTACCCACAGGGACAGGCGCAGGATGTACCTGAATGACTCTGCATGGACTGTCCGCGAATGTTATCCTCAGGACGTTCTGTGGTACACCTCGCAGGACGAGGACACGATGACACTGTGGGGACATCCTGAGGATCACGTGTGTTCTTGGGGAAATTAGTTTAATACTGCGTTGTGCATTTCAATGCCTGCACCCATTAATTAGTGTCCCGGTTTGTTTGTTATAACCAAATTCAACCAAACCAGCAGTAATCATGTAGAAACCACAAAAATACTACATAGAGAAAATACAAAGAATGCAGGGGTACAAATACAAAACGAATGATTTCAATGGATACTCCATGCACCGGGTTCACTGTGCGATAAAATAGAGCTTGCGAGATCTTTCATTGTGATCTTGTTGCCATAAACATCCGAGCAAGGTCTCTGACGGGATGTCACACGGAGCATTTCCGTAGAAGATACAGAAAAGTGATGGCATATTACAGCGCGTGCTTGACTTTCGATGGATGTTTTAAATCAACTAAGTAGGAAACACGGACGTTACCTAGGTTGTAAACTAATACTCCAAGGAATTCGTTACTGCAGTGTTGTCTACACATGAAATTGAATTAAACTTAGGTACCTCACCCTTCGTTTTTACTGAGTTGCTAGGAGGACTCTCCATATGCGAGAGTTCGCAAGACAAGAGATATACAGGGTGTCCCAGAAAACGTGTCATTGAATTATAATAAAAAAACTACGCCACCTAGAATCATGCGGTCAAGAGCATTTGTTCTTGTTAGGTTTTTGCCACCTCCTAATGTGAATGTCAAGTACTCCAAGTTTAATTATGTAAATATTTGCGAATTGAACTCAGAAATTTGCCAAGTAAAGGTCACTTTTTTACCCCACTAATATGAAATGCGTGCCGAATTCACTCAAATTCATGATAATTCACAGTGATATTCACGAGCTATTCCATCGAAAAAAATAGCCGAATATCATGCTTTTCGGAGCACCGGACCATAGCGCGCGATGACTTTTTGAGCGCAGTCGCCCGCAGTGCGACGAAAGGAGGTTCCGAAGCCAGCCCACAGAGTGATAGTAGAAAAAGTAACAGTTCCTAAAATTGGGAGAGGGAAAGCATTGTCCCAGCGAAAGTCGGACATGATAAGCCGTGCCTGTTTTATCTCTTTCTGCGATATCGGGGAGGGCTGGGTTTCCAACCTCCTTTCGTCGGACTGACGAAGATTGCGCTGAAAAATTCATCGTGCGCTATTCTGTGCGACCTCCGTACAGCATGATGTTCGGCTATTTTTTCCGATGGGATAGCTCCTGAATATCCCTGTCAATTATCATTAATTTGACTAAATTAGACACGCTCTTCACATTGGTGGGGTAAAAAAGTGACATTTATTAGGCAAATTTCCGACTTAAGCTCGGAAAAATTTACATAATTAAACTTACGTTACACGACATTCACATGAGGAGGTGGCAAAAACCCAGTAAGAACAAATGCCATTGACCTCATGATTCTATGTGGTGTAGTTTTTTTATTCTAATTCAATGACACGTTCTCTGGGACACCCTGTGTAGTATATGTTTTATCTGCGAAAGGAAATGCAACTGCTGCATATTTCTCTCAAAGGGCTGTCTTAAGCTTAGTGACACAGGAACTTTTATATTTTTGCTTTTTATACCGCGGCGCCCATTTTCGTCATCGAAAAGAATCAAAGAGGGGAAACGGAAAATGACAAGCTGGTGGCCGAGGTTGAAAAACTTCAAAATAGAGGTGGTTTCTACTGTAAACGTCTGCTCACATCTAAAAGGGAGAAATGAAAGAAGATTCACTATAGCTGCAGGCAGAAGAACATGATGCTATAGTGCTCCTGAGACTATCCCATTTTTGTCCCGAGATGTTGTCCCTAGTATCATCTCTGCCCAGACAGAACACTTTGTCCCATAATATTCCCAAATCGATCATTCATGTCCGCAACCTGGGCAGATGTCCCAGGGAAGCCCCACGAGGATGCGAATATTTCCTCTTCAAATGCCGTGTTCAAGCTGTCCGGCGATGATCCGTCCAGGACTGGAAACGGATGCACCTGCGCCGCGTCGCCGGTCGCAATGGTCGTTGCACGTTGCACTGTGAAGTGCAATCATTGTGCAATCGCAACGATGCCGCAGGGCCTAATCTGCGTGTAGTTTTGGAATTGAAATTGTAGTGGTAGAGGGCTGTATTCAGTTTTTTGGCGTTTTTTAGCTTATTTTGCAATACACCATGCTGGAATGCGAATAGATAATTATTACTATGTGTCTGCGCACACGTTACGCATTTGCAAATATCTTGAGTACGAAACTTGTGCTTGCTATGTTCCGCTAAACGCAGACTAACCGCCCGTGCGGTTTGAATGGGTTTGAGGTGCGATGATGAAGCGGTCTCTGCGTCTGCCGTGGAAATGAGGACTGGACGACCTGATTTTGAATGTAATGGAACCGATGTATTCCGGAATCCGCTTTTCAGTCTTGCATTTCAGGTGAGTTTTTTTCCGCTAGTATCCATGTGCCGTTTGACTGATTTCATGCCACACGAGCGACTCTCGATTCCTTGTCAGGTCATCTGTCTGTGTTGCGAAGCTTACACCACAAAGAAAAGAACATACAACTGCTAAGGTAGATCAGTTTGGTGTAATGCTTTGTGGTGGTCAAGTTTATTCTTAACGCCTGCCTTAGTGGCCTGCCTTACACCATCAGTTGCTGTTTTTAATGTCAGTTATGCCGAACTTCATGATGGTGTGCATCTTTTATTTGCTTCGATTTTCCTTGTATTTCTTCTATAGGGAGATCATACTCCACGGCTCATGTGGCGCATGATTCAAGGGTACTGCAGTATGATTTTAGTGCTCATGGCAAACAGCGTCTCCTCACTCTTCCGATCTGAAGCAACGTAAGAAAAAGTGAAATTTTGGCACACTGATTAAGTTAATTATGTCCCAATCTACAACTTTGGAGGAATATAAGTGCATGTGCTTCAGATTTGACAATGTGTATGGCATGCATGTTCTTCGAAGCTCAATGTGCCAACAATAAATTTACAATCTCTAGCGCAGTCTACTTTCCTTTGATGTTTAGGTTGCTTCACCTGGCATAACGACAAGATTCCTGCACAAAGTAGAACGCAACGAAGAAGCAATCAAGTCGTGGTTTACAGGATGCATCAGAACACCTGTCGCGAAAAATTTGATGAGTTGCCTGCAAGGAAGCACCAAGCTGCGCAAATTGAAAAGACTGTTGCAAAACTTATTCATGTGTCTGTGAGTGTGCGATTGTGTGTACAAAGGAACATTTGCGTTGCATGTTGATTACTCCAATCGTTTTGCCCCATCCAAACATCCTTCGAATCGCTCGTAAATTATTTACTTCTGGCGACTTTAGAACATACTTTCGCTGTGATAATTTTGGGTGTATTTAGGGAATCGATGCTTAGGGTTTAGTATATATTAAGCATTTCATTTTCCACAAACTGTTTTTGTTTCATTCCAAGAGATCCAAGAGCATGTTCATGATCTAGCATAATATCAAGATATCATTTGGAAGTGCTACAATTTTTTCATTCGTTCTGAGTCAGCTCACATTATACTTTGCACAGATTCAATTTGGGATACGTTGAGGTAGTATTTGCAGTTGATTTTCTTCTTTACTGAACATTCTACGCATATGTCTGTGTGTGGGACCGCAAAAATATGTGACATATGTGCTCTGGGAATATAGTTCTGCTGCTGTATGTTGTTCTGTTACCTGTCTGAGAGTTCCCACGCTCTGAGAAAAGGCCTATTCAAACATTGTCTTTTTATGATTAATTGTTCGATATTCTGTGGAATTTGTCCAAATTTGGCGTTCTACGGGGCTGTAAAATATTCGTGTACCTATACCTTATGCTCTATAAGAGTGTAGCTTTGTGAGTAACTGTCCTCATGATTTTTGTAAAATGGAATTTTTTAAATCAAATTTTCCCTGAAACGTTTCAGGCTTAGTTTCGGCAATATTCATAACATTACTTCTCTGTGCTGTACAGACATTGGACAAATTCATTTTGTGTGCCGCATGAGACTGGACATAACTTTTCAACAATTTTTCGCGTGTATATTGCAGCACATGTTCTGATGGACGGTACTGCTGCGGGGTGTAAGCGTCATTGCAACACAAATGCCTTACTGTATGTGTATCATGCGTAAAAATAAATCACTGTCCTTTATAGTGATTTCTATATTTTAATTAATATAATGGTTAAAAATCAACAAAACATTTAAATTTCAACCTGAAAGAGTACTTCATCCGTCGTCCGTCACGCATCCCGCATTTTCAAATAGGACCGCCGTGGGAAGTAACTGGGATTAGAGCCCTGCACCATCCGCGGATGGAAGCGGATATCCGCGGGTATCCGCAAGATACTTGCGGATTCGGATGAAAATTTAGCACTTTCTGCGGTGTGCGGATCGGATGCGGATGGCGCGAGGTCGGATGCGGATCGGATGCGGATACGAAGGCAGCGGATCGGTAGCGGATATACCGCGTGCTGTCATTTTTCCACCAGCAATTTATTCGTATTGCGCGCCGACAGCCGACAGCGAGCGCATGCTCGGGTTCACCTTTGACCATGCACGGCGGCAAGACGGGAGAGGAGGCATTCTGGCGTCTCGAACCGCGCGAGCACCGACGAGGTAGCGTTCCACGCGTTCCAGAAGTCTCTCCATATCACGTTTGTTGAAAGGTTTACCTTTGCTTGTCGTCATGACTGAGTCCTTCCGTGACAGCATGGAGGCATCCCAAATTATACCAACATGCTTCCGGCAGTCTTTACGCGTCTTTCGAAACGTGCGGATTTTGCGGATCGGATGCGGATGGTGCGTTTTGCTCAGCGGATCGGATGCGGATGTAAACTGTTGTGTATGGTGCGGATGCGGGTCGGATGCGGATAACGTGTGCGTGGATGCGGGTCGGATGCGGATGCCAAAAATCTCATCCGCGCAGGGCCCTAACTGGGATGTTCGAGGAGCTGACAAAACGGTGTCCGTGGGACGTCTTTTGTCCCGCTAGACCCGTTCCGCAGGATGTCGTGAGATCCCGTTTAAGACATCCGTGGGACCTCCGTGGGATCAATTTGTTCTGTCTGGGTGGAGTCTTATTCTAACACTTCCCACACAAAACAAATTGGTCCCACGGAGGTCCCACGGATGTCTTAAACGGGATCTCACGACATCCTGCGGAACGGGTCTAGCGGGACAAAAGACGTCCCACGAACACCGTTTTGTCAGCTCCTCGAACATCCCAGTTACTTCCCACGGCGGTCCCATTTGAAAATGCGGGATGCGTGACGGACGACGAATGGAAGTACTCTTTCATGTTGAAATTTAAATGTTTTGTTGATTTTTAACCATTATATTAATTAAAATATAGAAATCACTATAAAACACAGAAGTGATTTATTTTTACGCATGATACACGTACAGTAAGGCATTTGTGTTGCAATGACGCTTACACCCCACAGCAGTACCGTCCGCCAGAACATGTGCTGCAATATACACGCGAAAAATTGTTGAAAAGTTATGTCCAGCCAGTCACAAAATGAATTTGTCCAATGTCTGTACAGCACAGAGAAGTAATGTTATGAATATAGCCGAAACTAAGCCTGAAACGTTTCAGGGAAATGTGTCGTGCAATGACAACAACTTTACAAGTAATTAATATATTTTTCCTCGAGCACTTGTGCAACCATGATATAAAAACATGCAAATTCTCATGCGGGCACCCATACGCTCCATTTGTGCACGAGTTGTAAATTTGACTAAAAAATTTCCATTTTACAAAAATCATGAGGGCAGTTACTCACAAAGCTACACTGTTATAGAGCATAAGGTATAGATACACGAATATTTTACAGCCCCGTATAAACGCCAAATTTGGACAAATTCCACCGAATATCGAACAATTATTCATAAAAAGACAATGTTTGAATATGCCTTTTCTCAGAGCATGGGAACTCTCAGACAGGTAACAGAACAACATACAGCAGCAGAACTATATTCCCAGAGCACATATGTCACATATTTTTGCGGTCCCACACACAGACATATGCGTAGAATGTTCAGTAAAGAAGAAAGTCATAATCAACTGCAAATACTACCTCAACGTATCCCAAATTGAATCTGTGCAAAGTATAATGTGAGCTGACTCAGAACGAATGAAAAAATTGTAGCACTTCCAAATGATATCTTGATATTATGCTAGATCATGAACATGCTCTTGGATCTCTTGAAATGAAACAAAAACACTTTGTGGAAAATGAAATGCTTAATGTATACTAAACCCTAAGCATCAATTCCCTAAACACACCCAAAATTATCAGAGCGAAAGTATGTTCTAAATTCGCCAGAAGTAAATAATTTACGAGCGATTCGAAGGATGTTTGGATGGGGCAAAACGATTGGAGTAATCAACATGCAATGCAAATGTTCCTCTGTACACACACACACACACTCACAGACACATGAATAAGTTTTGCAACAGTCTTTTCAATTTGCGCAGCTTGGTGCTTCCTTGCAGGCAACTCAACAAATCTTTCTCGACAAGTGTTCTGATGCATCCTGTAAACCACGACTTGATTGCTTCTTCGTTGCGTTGTACTTTGTGCAGGAATCTTGTCGTCATGCCAGGTGAAGCAACCTAAACATCAAAGGAAAGTAGACTGCGCTTGAGATTGTACATTTATTGTTGGCACATTGAGCTTCAAAGAACATGCATGCCATACACATTGTCAAATCTGAAGCTCATGCACTTATATTCCTCCAAAGTTGTAGATTGGGACATAATTAACTTAATCAGTGTGCCAAAATTTCACTTTTTCTTACGTTGCTTCAGATCGGAAGAGTGAGGAGACGCTGTTTGCCATGAGCACTAAAATCATACTGCAGTACCCTTGAATCATGCGCCACATGAGCCGTGGAGTATGATCTTCCTATAGAAGAAATACAAGGAGAATCGAAGCAAATAAAAGATGACACCATCATGAAGTTCGGCATAACTGACATTAAAAACAGCAACTGATGGTGTAAGGCAGGCCACTAAGACAGGCGCTAAGAATAAACTTGACCACCACAAAGCATTACACCAAACTGATCTACCTTAGCAGTTGTATGTTCTTTTCTTTGTGGTGTAAGCTTCGCAACACAGACAGATAACCTGACAAGGAATCGAGAGTCGCCGCGTGGCATGAAATCAGTCAAACGGCACATGGATGCTAGCGGAAAAAAACTCACCTGAATTGCAAGACTGAAAAGCGGATTCCGGAATATTCGGATTCCGGATTCCTCATTTCGACGACAGACGCAGAGACCGGTTCATCATCGCACCTCAAACCCATTCAAACCGCACGGGCGGTTAGTCTGCGTTTAGCGAAACATAGCAAGCACAAGTTTCGTACTCACGATATTTGCAAATGCGAAACGTGTGCGCAGACACATAGTAATAATATCTATTCCTATTCAAGCATGGCGTATTGCAAAATAAGCTAAAAACGCAAAAAAACTGGATCCAGCCCTCTACCACTACAATTTCAATTCCGAAACTACACGCAGATTAGGCCCTGCGGCATCGTTGCGATTGCACAATGATTGCACTTCACAGTACAACGTGCAACGACCGTTGCGACCGGGCGACGCGGCGCAGGTGCGTCCGTTTCCAGTCCTGGACGGATCATCGCCGGACAGCTTGAACACGGCCTTTGAAGGGGAAATATTCACATCCTCGTGGGAAGCTGGACTCTCAGCTGGACTCTCGCCCTTTCTCCCTACCGAAATTGGTTGGTCCCTGGCCCAATCCAGCCCAGCAACGCTCTGCGCTCAAAGCTCTTCTGACATTTCTGGACACCATCGGACTTCGATCGTTATTGTAAAGGGGCTCGTTATTTTATTCCCCCATTCCACCAAGCACTGGGGTAGAGTATCGCCTGTTGCGATGAAACTCCCCACTCTCCAAGGCCGAAAATAAAGTTGTTGTTGTTGCTCGTGGGACTTCCCTGGGACATCTGCCCAGGATGCGGACATGGATGATCGATTTGGGAATATTATGGGACACAGTGTTCTGTCTGGGTTGTCTAACAAATGGAGGATCCTGTGGGGATATTCCCAGGATGTTATTTCTGTCCCACAGTGACATCCTCAGGATGAGTGAGGGATGTCAGCGTGTTCTTGGGGATGCAGTTCTAGCAATGTGTTTTGAAAGGGTCCTTCTTCTAGGTTAAGTTCGTACGTAGCGGCAGGCGTTGGATGGAGTCGTTGCGAGCTGGTATTGAAACTCGTTCTCGCCGACGTTGGATCAAACAAGGCAAACTGGACGGGAAATCACCGGTCCCCAAGTCTACGAAGTGACAGAAGAACACCATTGCCGAGGAGCTGACGGCTTGACGAAAAAGCTTTGTCATCGTTATTCGTTGGTCGGACAGCGAATACGTGCCCCATGAATTTAAGCTTTGTTACGGCGTGTGTGTTGATGATCAAGGGTACGCTTTCAAAGATGTGTAAGTGCTGGATCAAGTTTCCGTTGTAATTGGTAACTGTTTCGTGTGGTTGATGTGACATCTGGCATCGCCCCTATCGAAACGGATTTGGGGAGGCAAGGCAAGCTCCTCCAAGGCAGCACAGCGCGACGACCCAACGTCGGTGCTTCGGCGGCGACCGACCTGACCAGGTCGGCTCCCGACCATGGTCCGGCATACGGTTTGCAACACGGGGATGTTAATGGTCCGTTGTCGGCCGCCTGTATCGTACCCCAACGATTTCCCCAGGTGCAGCCAATGCACACATACGGGTGCCTCCTTCCCCCAAACACGAGAGTTAATTTGCGCGATTTTTAACAACATAAACCAATATGTCACTGTAGAAAACTCTTTATTGCATCATAGTCACCAGCTACATGGGTTCTTTATGGTATCAATTCATCAGCAATAAGAAATGAGTGTTACATTAAAGGTATACAATCACCAGTCCAGCATATGTACTATTTACATCACAAATATTCACTTAACAGAGGTTATATGGCACAAAGATAGAAATTGGAACTCGTTGCCTGTTAAGTTACACTGTTGAAAGATGGAAATCACTGAAAAAATTAGCCAGAACATCAATTGTCTCAAGTTATACTGTGCAAGAACTGTAGGCCGGTTTCACGTCAGCTCAGATAGGGAGGTTCCGTCGACCTCCTGGATATTCATTATTTTTTTTATATTTAGAAGCTCATCGTATATGATGATCAACATGGGTAAAATTAATCTGTTCTACCGAATAGCTTCCGTGCAAAAAAATCGGGAAATCCGGCCCTGAATTCGAGTGTCGCAGTTTTGCCGTGTTTGCACGTGTATACCTCTTGAGTTTTAAAAGACATCGTAGTGAAATTTGTTTATGCTTTAGTATACCTACAGGCCAGCAGTCTGATCGCAAATTTTGGCGCAGAGGTGCAACACTGTGTTGTATAAAAAGCGGCGAACATGCTCTCTCGCGCAGTTCTGTTCCAACTTCGACGCTTCCTTGCTCTGGCTGTAGATGTCCCTCCTTATCATACCTGGTATCATTTCACTCAGATTTTAATGCACTTTCATCTGATATATCTATCGTGCATATGCCTCCTAGCGGTATCTGCTGAAATAGGCAAATGTTTAGGCATGTTTCGAAAAGCATGGATTTTGCGCGTCTGTGTCTCAAAAATGCCCTTTTTGATTTGATTTATATTTTGCCAGGACATGGCCAGATGTTAGGCCTTTCATCTAACGCAAAAAATTCTGCTTCAAAAGGCGTATACTCAAAGGTGGCAAAACCGAAACAATCGAATTCAGAGCCGGATTTTCTCGATTTTTTTGCACGAAAGCTACACGGTAGAAATTATTCATTTTACCGCGGTTGATCATAATATACGATGAGCTTATAAACATAAAAAAGTACTAAAAACACAGGAGGTCCATGGACCTCCCTGCCTGACCTGACGTGAAACCGGCCTGTAACTAAATTTCAAACGCAGTTACACGCAATGAAAACGTAATGACAATTGACCTGAAGTTCATAAGCTACTTTAAAAATGTAACAAGTTACCTTCAAGTTACTTGCTACTCAATATATATACTTTTTAGTTCTTGACCTGTCTATATACTTAATTCAGACCTTGCTGTCACATTGGGCGATTCAAGACGTTTCAAAATAGTCTTGATATACAAAAACGATTTCAATATCTACTACGTCGAAAGAAGCATACATTTATAGGCTTCCTTAGGGACGGATTTGATGATTTTGATCTCGTAATAAGGTACATGAAAGAAGCACAAAGCAAGTTTATTCTCTATGGGTTGTCCCCTACGCACATATCGTATAACCGTGCCAAGTTTTAACCCTCCTACACAATGCCCTCTATCATTATGAATACACTGCTTATCGTAAAGATGCGCCACACCTGAGCTTCCTAATGTACGGCTAAAACATAATTTGTAACGTTCACCGTGTAACAACAAGGGAGTTAGACGCGCCTGCGCATGTCATCTTTCATCTCAAGTCATGGGGAGGAGGGGGGGTGGAGGGAAGGACTGAGCCTGCGATGTTTGTAGACGAGAATCGAAAAAAAGGAACTTTCTCCAAGTTACTCTGGCAAATATACCCAGCCCCCCTCCCCAAAAAATAGAGAAATGAACGAACTCCTCAAGAAGTTACTGGAGCTCAAAAGCAAACAGCTACGCAAAAAGTTACTGAAAATAGCTAAGCTGAGTAGCTTAGTTACAGTATCGAGTTACCCCCAGCAACTTTGAACACGTGAACAACTTCAGGAACCGTATGACACGTGTCATAATCGTTCTACCCTCTTTAAGAAAATATATGTGCGCCTTTGCTAATACACTTCGAGAACCAGTACGGCACATGTAGTGTGCCTCGTACTTTTGTCTTTAAGAGTGGAAATTATTAATGTATCAAGATGATGCTTTTTCTTATGCGTTGGCTTCCTTGCTATGAAGGCCTCTTGTTATGGATACCCGAGGCCATTTTAAAAGAAAAACAACACAGCACCAGATTGTATTCCTTTCAAGCAAACATCACAGCGCGATCGGTTCATAGTGTTGTAACCGAAGTGCGGGGTGGATTCTGAAAGTGAAAGATAGCATGAGGTCAGGGTTACACTGAGAAAAAAACACCACACCACAAGACGCACACGTTACTGAATACAGACCAAATAGCTAAACTTACAGTTGTCAGCATGACATGACAAGATCCGCTAGAAAAGTCTTGACCACCACTGGCTCTGAGGCACAGATCTGGTGGCGGACACTTCAGTGATACACCCATCCATCCAGGCATTGATTTCTTTAAGCACGCTCTGGTAGCGGTCCAGCATGACGTTCTGAATAAAAGATCAGGATAGCTTTCATTCACTCACAATTTGAAATAAATTGACATCATGCGTCATATTATGCAAACGGATTAAAGCGGAATACTTTATTCACTTCGGAGTTTTTTTGTTTTTTTTTTTCTATTTAGAATGACTACAAAAACGAACCTTGAGCTGAAGACCTCCAGCATTCTAATTTTGTAGGCACGCAGGAGTTGGAAAGCACAGCTGCAGCACGCAGTCGTCCTGAGAAATGGTTATATTTCGTTTGATGTCAAATCCACTATACATACGACTCCACATTTTACTGAACCATATTTTCACAAAAACGTAGTCCATTATCCTAAAAGCAACGCAAAAACCGCAATGAAGCACTGAAATCGAAACTATGCGATGCTGCGCTGCTAAGTTCTGAGAGAAGCCTTTTACAGAACGGTGTCATTCATGTTGAAAAGCATCTGTGAGTAACGTTTATCAATGCGAGGAATACCACAAGAACAAATAGCACTTACCCCATGATGAATCGCTTAAAAATGTCGGAATTCCTCGAAAATTTCGGGAGCACGGCCGCGCGCATTCGTCACTCACAGCGAGGGCGACGGGGACTCCGACAGTGCAAACACGGCTGGAGGATCGAGGAACATTATTGGCCAGGCTCGAAACTGTGGGTCACGTGATTGCAACACTCGGCGCCTGACAGTCTGGGAAGAGAAATCCGTTGCTGCACCCAGGTCATGTGCCTGATTATCGTGAAGTGATCAGATCAGCATCGGGGAGTGATCCTCTATTTTGGTCACATGACCAAGATCAGACCAGACCGGGAAATGATCAGAGCAGCATCGAGGAGCGACCTTATCTTCTCTTGCCCTCTACCTCCTCCGTTCCAACACCGCTTTGAACGAGTCGGGCACTATCGCCTGTTCAGGAGCCGAAGCCCCCGTTGCGTTCCCGTTCTTTTCCCGAGGGTTTGTGCTGCCTGGGCTGAGACATCATAAACTCGGTTAGTTTAGTGATAGGTTAGGTTAGTTTAGTGCGGCTGTGGCAGCCTGCCTTGCTTTTCCAAATCCGTTTTCGATTATGAGGGGAAGCCAACTTTCAAATAGTGACGCCTAGCAAGGAATGCCGTTGTGTGATTTGAGGCTGTTTTGATACTGCTACTAATTTGAAGAAAGCGGAAGAGGCGCAGTGCAAACGAATGAATTTGGACCTTGCTGTTCCGACATCACAAAGCATTTAGGCAGCAAATTGCAGACTGATGTTTACATCAGGGTCATTCTGCGCCGAACGATCCAAAGGTCCTACGCCTCCCCCCCCCCCCCCCCCCATCAGTTGTTTATAAAGAAAGAAACACTTCGGACTACAAATAGGCATTTGCCGAATTTTAACTAGAAAATATAGTCTGCAAATTTATGCATTTGGGCAAGTCCGCCCTCTGGGCTTCTTCCTTCGTAATATGGTTTGCGTGTATGATTTGTGTAAATTTTGACCCCTCGATACTGAAGAGAAGTTAAGTATTTTTCGCCAACTCTTTGGCAAATGTTTATTGGTAGGACGTATTATCTATGGCATTTGTTTAAACAGAACTGAGGGGTGTCGAGCATATACGTGCCAACTCTCATGGATTTCGTTCAGTCTCCCGCTTGTACGGACGCACCCTCCAATCTCCCGGAAAATGGGGGACCTGGTATTTTATTCTCTAATTTTCCTTTAGGTGCTGCGCGAACGTATTCCTTAAGTATTAGACAGCTCATAACACGTATTCAGCAACACGACCATCCATGGCTGGAGGTGACGGCAGATAGCGTGTTTCGTTCTTTCAGTGTTTCTCGAAAAGACTTGCTAGTGTCCTATCGTCAGACCACTTTGGTACAGTAGTTCCGTCTCCTCCGATCGCGCGCTCCAAACAGAAGAAATATCTGTACGTGTTCGTCATACATATCAAGGGCCTTTTCCCAGGTTTTCTGGTTCAGCACGAGCAGTCGCAGAGTGTAAGCGACCACGCGTGATCGCTGTTCAAGAAGATGTTCCCAAATTGTGATGGAGCGAAGGGCTACAGGTGTGGAAGAACGAAGGCCACAGCCATCATCGCTGGAATGGGTGCGGCTGCACGAAATGCAGTGTCCTGAAATGATGAGTCTTCGCAATTGCGGTTGATGGAAGCACCCGATAGTGGCTGCTTATGACTAGAGGAATTGCAATACACTGGCAGTACTATTTCAAATGCACAAGATTAATCTGTCCCCTCTGCCCAGTCGCACAGCAGGCAGTCTCCCAAATTTTGAATTTGTCGGGTTGGCAGGTATGCGACCAGGACGTTTGGATCATTTGGCGAATGAATGACCCATAAAGATTCCCTGGTGTCGTTTTTTCAAAGGATTTATTTACATTAGTCAAATATTTGTCAGCTGGACATAACAATGTTCAATTGACAAACATTGGACTGTGGTGTTATGAACATAGCATTACTATTTGGTCAGTGGCTTTCTGTATGTCACTTGGGAGGCACTAAGCATGCAGGCATGCTACCAAAAAGGTAGTACATTCGACAGCTCTTTTGGACGCTCAGTATCTATTGAAATTTGTTCGTAAATTATTTCAACTTGATATTTTGCATTTTTGGACTTAGAGTCAGCCTACGGGAGTTGAAGATGTATCATCAGGGAACATAAGTAACTGGAGTCTGATATTGCAATATTATTTCTAAAAGTTCAACAATATGCGTTGTAATATTATAAACATTACTATCTAGTCATTGTCTAGCACTTGTTAGGCGCCGTACCATCATTGTCTTGTCACAATGCTCCGTGAAAGTAAAGTACATACGGTGGTGACTTTTGCAGTGTTTTAATAGCTTTACTTAAAATAACGTTTTGTCAAAATGTGCTTCATGTGTGATCTACAGCATGTCACTTTTACACGCACAGCACACATTCCTGAAACAGTACACACATACACAAAAGCTTTAAGGTGCGGTCTAAGTAAAGGCTAATGAAGACATAATCCTACACATTATGGCTAACTAAGGGCTAGTACAGGGCTAGAATTAAGCCGCCTCAGCCTGGAATATAAAAGGGCTAAAGTTGGGCTAGGGGTAGACGTTGGATGTCTAAGTTGAGACGTCTAGGTGGCGTAACGTCAGCTATGCTAGAGGAAGGCTAGAGGAATTCCCCTAGACATTAAGGCTATTGGGAGACATCTACTAGACCCGTCAGTCGTCCAAATTTAGACGCCGATTAGACATCTATTATCCCACCTTTGGCTACATGGGATAATCCGCGACGACGGAGGAGACATGGACGAGAAAGATGTCGCTTCTTCAATAATCCATTTGCTGAGCGCCATGTTTAAGACGGTCACCGTTAATGTAAACAACATGCTGTTGTACACAACGAGTTGTACACCTACAGGAGCATCTTGGACGTCATGCTTCATTCCACACCTCTCACTCAAGAGACTGTACATCTAGCTGGACTCTTTGTTGAGGACGACGTACATTTTGAGAAAACGATGACGACATCACCTCTCACAGTCTGAAACAGCACGTCGAAGCGACGAAGGGTGGGAAATACTTTCACTTGATCGGTCAGATCAATACCAACCTGTTCCAACAGCAACGCCTGATCTTACCTGCCGTCGAAGTTCGAATTATTTTTCTTTTAAATAACAAAAAATTAGGCTCATATCGCCCCCAACGACAAGAAAATGTACAATTACGAGGTGGGCATTAAAGAGATGGCTTTACACTTGAAAAAGGTGATGGTGGCGCCTTCCCTATTTTTAGAATACGAGTGACGCCCTCAGACCAGTCCTGCTACATGGTATGCGGACTACGTCTTATGCGATCTTATTGAACAGGAAACCAAAGTGGAAGGTGCTGGGAGCATGAATGCTGACTTCGAAAACATTTACGTCGAAATGGTATCTTCCAAATTATGCGTCGTCCAGCTCTCGATGTCCAATTTCCTCGGCTACATCCACTGAAACCCCTACATATTCCGTCATTACGATTTGTCTCATTCAATGCTGTCCATGGAGGAACAGTGTGTGCCGAGTACGACTTTAAGACCTCGTGAAAATTCCCTACTTTAACTTCTTGCAAGAACTGGGCGAAAAACATTTCAGGTAAAGCTACGATCGATTCAAAACTACTGGCTGCCTTCTTTATTTCAACTTGGACATGAACAAGTGTTCTTCTCCTTCAGATTTGAACGAGTGGCGGAAAGGGAACATGTGTCTGCAATTACGCTTCGCTAAAGCCCTGCCCCACGCGGTCACCGTCCTCTTGATTTCCAAGTGTCCCAAGCTCATGTTGTGGACAAGGACCGTGCAGTCACCTTCCCCTAAAAATGTGCGAGAGCAACATCTTGGAACTCGTCTCCCTGAACTGTGTTGCTTCCTCCATGCTGAGAGGCATTTGTGCTTCCAACGAAGCCTTGGTTTTATGCAAACTCCGGCTATTTCATCATAAATATGAAAAAAAAGAGAGTGCGCGCAGAACTGGGTGCTATACCTGAAAACATACGATAAGACGTGTTTTTCTGCATCTACAGGCTTCCTGTCGCCGAAGAAAACCTTAGAAGAACTCAAGTTGCGAACAAGTATAACGACACGTGTATTCAATCGCTTTTTTCGCCACACTGCGGGCTTTTTGTATCTATGTAGTCACATGCATGTCGAAACACCACGGCTTAGAAAAATGTGTATCCATGTTTCCCTGTAACCTCGAAGAGAACAATGAAACAATACAACGTCTCCTCATGAGAGAATCCGATTTGTAAAATACTCTGTCTTTATTTCACGACATACATAACGCGAGACGATTTTCCAACGTGCTGACCCGACGCATTTCACCATCTACCGTAATATGCAGTGAAGTGTGAAGAAGCCAGCAGCGATGAACGATGGCTCGGTAGAAACTCGCATTGATGATGTAGGGGTCGACGTCTTCACCTCTTTTGTACATTTCCAAGAGCTCGAGCTTGTAATCTACGAAGCTCTTCATTTACTTTGCAATCTTTCCACTGGTGGTGAACAGCCGTAAGGGTATGATCTTGAGAATCGGGCGCAAGTCGCCCTCACAGCCACTGCCGTGATTGTAATTGCATAATCGAAATAAATCTCGATACATTCGCGTTTGAACAAACGTTGCAAACCTCTTCTCAGGCGTCATGATCGAGACAGAATGAGAGTACAACCTTGTTTTATTTATTGTGAGTGGTTACATGAGGAGTCATGTACAGAGAGAGGGAGACGAGTCCAGGCAATGGTCGGGGTTCGTCGACCACAGTCCACTGCAGCGGCATATGTTCAAATACTCACCGATCCACAAGAGGAATTTCTTGGGGCAGTCTTCAAGGCTAATACCAGGGGCAAATTTCTCGTCAGTAACCATTCGTAATTTGAATTAACAAATTGCTGTGCAAAACACTTTTTAAAAACTTTTTAAAAACCCACAATCTTCAGGAACAGAGTGACACTGCTCGTCCATCTTCTCCATCCTCCTCCTCTTCCTTCACGAGTCGAATTCCTTTACAATGATGAGCAAATTAGAATGCTGCAAGCAAGATCTGTAGTACTGTAGAAAGAGATAACATTTCCTTGAGTTGCAATCCAATGCAATGCAATAGACGTCGAACGGTATTGTTCGACAGTCAAGAAACGGGCAAATGAGTCGGTCTGTTCAAGGCTTTTCTTATTGAAGAACGTGGTCGGTTATAGAGTAGTCAAAACTGGACGGGGGAAAAGCGTACCTTTTGACCACACAGCACTGCAGTTGGTGCAGAAGAAGCGGGCACAGTTCTTCGCAGTATTCCCGATATCTGCATCGATTCCTCGCCACCACATGTAGCTTCTTGCGCATGCCTTAGCAGTCACAATTCCTCTATGTCCCGCATGAAGCAATTCAAGTGCTCTTTTCCGAACTGCTGTTAGAACCACTACTCTCGATCCTCTGATGAGACAACCTTTGTGAGTTGACAACCCTGCGATACATCTAACGTACGGCTTGAAGCATTCATCCCTTAACTGACCGAACGCGCCTGTCTGTACAGCAGCAAATACTTGTGAAAGTGCCCTATCTTCATGAGGGCACCTCTTGAGTTGGCTCAGTGTCAGAGGTGGTGACTGTAAACCTTCTAAGAGGAGGACATCAGCTGGTGCATTAGGCTCATTCACCTGACGTTTCAAAGGCAGCCGGCTCATGCAGTTGGCATTTCGATTTTCAGCTCCTCTCCGATACACCAATTCGTAGTCGTACCCTGTAAGCGGTAAGCACCAGCGCAACATTCTAGGTGATAATACTTGAGGCATTGCCTTTTGACTACCCATGATGCCCAACAAGGGTTTGTGATCAGTCACAATCGTCACATGACGTCCAGCAATATATTGATGAAACTTGCTTGCACCAAAAACAATTGCTAGGCCTTCACGGTCAAGTTGGGTGTAATTTTTTTCTGCAGGCCCCAACGTGCGTGACGCAAAAGCTAGAGGAGCCTCTCTGCCTTGCGCATCTTTCTGCGAGAGGACGGCCCCTACACCATATGGAGATGCGTCACATAAAGGATAAGGGGTTTTTCTTCGTCGTAATGAGCCAGGACCTTTTTAGAACGTACCAAGTCTTTTAAATTTACAAACGCCTGGGGATGATGTGGCTCCCAAGTCCAACTGTGATTCTTCTCCAGCAGCTCACAGAGGTCTTTTGCCACCGTGGCTCTGTCTGGCAGAATTAAACTTATCATAAAAAGCGAGCATGCCCAAAAACGACTGAGGCTCAGTCTTATTTCGTGGGTTCTGCTGCCTCTACTAGCGCTTGCACTTTCTCCACAGTAGTGTCAATGCCCTGTGCATCTATTCTGTGTCCAAGGTAACACACTTCTGGAACTGATAAGCAACACTTGGCCTTTTTTAGCCTTAGATTGGCACCCGCGATGCGACTGAGAACTTCTTCAAGGCCCTCGTTGTGTTCTTCAACTGTTGTGCCAGCTACAATCACAACGTCCAGATAAACACTCGTTCCTGGAATTCCTGTCAACAAGGTCTCCATGTATCTCTGAAAGATTGTCGGGGCAGCTGATACGTCAAACGGAAGCCGATTTACAGCGTGGGGTCCTTTCAATGTGTTTATAGTGAGAATCCCTGCTGTTTGCTTCGTCACACGCAGTTGCTGATATGCCTGTGCAAGATTCAGCGTAGAGAACACTGTATCTCCCTGCAGACTCGCAGGGACTTCACTTGCAGTTGGTAAGGGAAAATAAGCCCTCTTTGCCATAGCGTTTACAGTTGTTTTATAGTCGCCACGCAGCCTGATTCCGCCATCTCCTTTCTGCACTGTTACCACTCGCGCAGCCCAGTCAGAATGTTGGACTGGAGTGATGATCCCTTGGTCCTCCCAGTCTTGAAGCTCACGTGCCAGTACTTTCTTTAGAGCGAGTGAAACTGGCCGAGTTTTCCGGAACTGAGGCACAACATCTTGCTGAAGTTCTAACTCCACCGGTGAACCCACATGGCCTTCTGATACCCCACTGAAGACTGAGTTGTACTTGCTCAGTATCCTGTCCAATGAAGTTTGTGCTTGGACTACGTTAATACCACTGAGCTTGATATTAAGTGAAGTGAAGCGAACCAGTTCCTCCCAAGCAGGTTGCTCCCGTGCCCTTGCACCACCAGTAGAAGAAGAACGTAATCTTTCGACTTCCACCTCACTTGTACCTGCGTTTAACCTTTCAAGCGCAAGCCTTCATCTGGCCAAGTTCGCAAGCCCACATCTACAGGCTGTAGAGGAGGGAGATTCTTTCCCCACGCGTTCCAGCATGCCTCCTCACTGATTAAGCACAACCAGAATCCACTTCGAAGTGCAGTGACTTGCCGACGCAGTGTCATGACGTACTTAGGGCTTGTCTCGTGCACTTGTTTTACTTAGTGCAAGTCATACAAGCTCTCATCCACCTGTACATGATGAACCTTTTGGCCTCTCGTTGTCTGTTTCCTCTTACGGAAGCTTTTCCGATCTTGCTTGTCTTGCCACATCCGTAGCAGACAGCAGACACGAACGGACAATCCGTATGCTTTTGTGCAGCATTGCAGCGATAGCAGCGTTGTTTAAGACTCTTTGATCTTTCTGTTTGGGCGGCGCAGAATCTGCTGCTCCTTTCTTGTCGGTGGCGTGCACCCTTAAGTCCACCTCCCTGAAGCGCAACTGTGCCTGTTGACGAGCCGCGGCTTCGTCAGCCTTGGTGATGTCGTATGCCATCTTGGACGTAAGTTGACGCTCACTCAACAAACGCTGTTGGAGGTGATTGTCCCTCAAGCCACACACAAACCTGTCACGTAGCATAACGTCTAGACGTAAGTGTGTGCTTCGTGGCGATGGTGTACCACTTGTAGCCGTTGTCGGTGCCGGTGTTGCAGCTGCAACCTGTTCGACGCTTGTCAATTCCGATGTGCTAGGCGGGCCTGTGACTTGCTGAGGACGTGCCGACGTACACTCATGTTGCCCCGTTGGAGCCACACACCCAAAGTTGCATTCTTTAGTGAGCGCTTTCAAGGCTGACACATAGTTGTCGACTGATTCTCCTTCATGTTGATCTTGCCGGTAAAACTGATATCTCCCGACGAGCTCTGAAAGCCTTGATACGAACCTGTCGTCGAGTAGTTGCACCAATGCCGGCCGGGTAACGCACCTCCCTGATCGTGCGGGGTAGGACGATGCCACACAAGATTTCGTAGATTTCTTTGTAACAAAATGGGAGCAGCAGAGCTATTTTCTAGTTGTCGCGCTGAATATCATTTGCTTCATAGTAGAACTCGAAGCGGTCGTGCCACGCCGGCCAATTCACATCATGCCGAAATGGCGACATCGTTCCATGCGCCATTGTCCAAAACTGTTAGTCTTACAGATTTACCTCGTCGCCAATGTTCTATGCCAGCAGTATTCGCAAGGTTGAGGCATGACACTTAACGGATGGGTGCAGATTGCACCCACAGCTTTATCGTCCGCAGGAAGCTCCCATTGACGCAATGGTCTAGGGAAAATGGCGGGTGCCCAAACCACGTAATCTGCAGGAGCCCCTCAGAGCGTTCCAGACCAGCAGCGCGGGAAAAAAACCTCGGGTCAAGTGCGCATGCGCAGACTGACCTCCTTTCCGAACTTCCTTCCCCTTCTCTCCTCGGTTTTCGCCTCGGCTCTCGTCCCCCCTACCCCCAGCCCTAGCTTCGTCCGTTTTTCTTCCGCGCTTGCTGTAGCGTAACGATCAGGTTGTCCCAAAGCAGAAAATCAAAAAGCGATGGTGTATATAAAGCAAGTTCATTTGTCATCACGAACTGCTTCGAAAAAGTTACAGTACATATCTTTTCACGTCTTGTAACAGGCTTCACTGGAGCTTTAGGTGCTTCGACATCGAAGAGCAGTTCAAAAACCAATGGCAGTTCGCACACCCAGAATGTCCAGGTATACAGCTTTTGAAAACAGCTGGGCCAGGTGCGTCGTTGTTGCCGATGGCTGTGGGAGCACTAAAACATAAAACAAAAACAACGATCCGTAACTCTGAACGAAAAACACTGTTATGAATAGGCAATCGACGTTGATTTCGTACTTGAATACCAAAGCACACGTGTCACAAATGTTCGTAGATCGCAGTGAATGAACGGCTGCAACGTGCATGAGGGGCAACTAGCATAACCACACATAATTTGATTAGCGCCATATCCGAAACGCACAAGCTACGGCAACGCACTGCACTATAGGTGCGTTGACATGGGCGCATACGTCGACTGAAAGCAACAGTCGACTGATCGCAAAGATCGACTTGGGATGGTTTACATGGCAGGAAGCGATGCGCCTTAGTCCGCCGGGCAATTCAGTCGACTCAGTCGAAGACAGCGCCGCCAAGGCACTAAAGTGGTCACTTTGCAATTGCATACTGTTTTATCAGTTTGTGACTTCCTTTACTGCGCCCATAAACATTAAAGCCTTCTACCAACGGCCCAGTCAATAAATCTACACCTGGAACTAGTCTTGTTTTGGCTGCATTGCATGCCAGTCTGGCAACAGCCCTATACTCACCCCCACAAACACCAACATGGACGAAAGCGCGTTGTTTTTCTGGCTGCTACTAATTTTGCAAAGCAATTTCTTTGCTGCGCTCAGCATGACGTTGTCGAGGTACGTGGCATTGGTTGTGATGCCGGTGCAGCAGCATAACGAAGCAGTGCAGCGAATCATGCGTCTACCGTCTACAGAGGATGCGATGACACCGGGCTGGACAGTTGCAGAGTTGGCAGCAATGCACGGTGAGTTGGAAGTGTAGAACGACCGCAACAGGCGTGGTGTGTGCTGTGATGTCTTTGTACCAATTTATTTCGAACACGTCTACCTTGACCGAGAAGTAAGGACTGAGGTATGTTGGCGCGACGTTTCGTGCGCTGTCGTCTGTATCATAAACTAGTATTTACTGAATGAAGACGTCATTCCAAGCGGCTAAGCATAACTTTGTATCCCTGATTGCTTGACAACACAGATAGTTCCTTCCTCAACCTTTAATTTAGGTGCGTGTCACATCGGCCTGGTTGTGTAGGTCACAACCTGCAAAACGGGGAGCTGTTACTACAATTGGTAATGTTGTCTCTACCTTTGCTTCTGCTGTCAAAGAGCAGTATAATATATTTACTGTTGTGACATTGACTCTCTTTTTTTTTCTTGATGTGGTTCCATTATAAAATAGTAAAGATTGCCTAGTATGTTCCGACCTCCTTCAGATTTGCAAGTCACGACAAAAGCAAGTCGCCGTATTTGGATGGTGGCACGGACTGATACCTGGTGGCAAAGTCTTTTCTCAAATGGCAGTCCAGCTGAGTGGAAGGAGAACTTCAGAGTGTCCAGGGCAACGTTTATAAAGATAGTCGCCCTTGTACGTCCACACATGGCCCTCGCTGAGAACTGAGTTAGGAGGCCTGTGCCAACTGACAAACGTGTCGCAATTGCACTATACAAACTAGCCAGCTGTGGCGAGTCACGATGCGCTGCAGCACTATTTGGTGTGCATAAATCAACCGTTCACGATTGTGTGTACCTTTTTTGCTTGATCATGCGAAAGCATCTTCTGAGCCAGTACATCAGAATGCCTGGCAGTAATGAAGCTGCAGCTATCGCACAGCGCTTTCTGCAGAAGTGTGGCGTACCGCAGGTCATCGGTGCAATCGACGGTACACACATCCCTGTTCTGCCCCCTTCGGTAGGGTACAGGGACTACGTGAACAGAACAGGATGGCCATCTGTCGCGTTGCAAGCGGTTGTGGCCGACCAAATGAGGTTTGTTTAGGCATGGTGGCAATGTTGACTTCAGTCACTAGTCTCACTGCACGTACACAATTAACTGACTGTGGCAACTCTATCCAGGTTTCGAGACATAAGCTGCGCTCTTCCAGGTTGTGCACACGACGCATCAGTTCTAAAGGCCTCAGGACTCTACAGAGCTGCAAGCCAGCTAATCCCACAGGTATTTCGTTTCCACTTTTCATGCGAACTTAATTCACGCACGTACCAGGTCGCATGAAATAAACATGACTGAAATTACACCTAGGTATTTCATGACCTGGTATGTCGTGGCTGGATTTTAGCCACACAACGAGATAAAGACAGTAAAAACATTCCATTCTCACTTCATCTGTGTTTCAACCTAGAGATGTAAATTTGGCACGGATGTTGATACAAGAGACACGGGCTGCAATATGTCATGAGGTGCTTAACATCATTATTGCATGAATGAACGGTTTCAGCTGAACACTACATTAGCACAATAGGGCATGAAACATATTTGCAGGTATTCCAACTATAAGCTTTCTCAATTTCGTAGGGTTCCAAGGACATCAACGGGACCCAAGTCCCCTACGTTATCCTTGGAGACCCCGCGTACCCATTGCTTTCATGGCTGGTCAAGCCATTTCCACACAGCGCCAGGATCACGCCGCAGCAGCAGCAGTTCAATGAACATCTCAGTGCAGGAAGAGTCGTCGTTGAGCATGCTTTTGGGAAGCTGAAAAGCCGATGGCGCTGTGTGATGACGCTCACGGACATAGATCACAAGTTTGTCCCTACACTTGTGGCCATTGTGTGTATTCTTCACAATATATGTGAAGAAGGAAATGATGGTGTTAACCCAAGGTAATAGTTTTATTAATATATCTTGCTTCAAGAAGGGTTACCATGGTGATACACATAATTTCTTCTTAAAGCTGGTCTGCAGACATCAGCGAAACGGAAACGAGGTTCCCTCAGCCAGCCCGCCAGGCACAGACAGATGTGGCCAACGGGGCCATCAGGAATGTCCTCTGCATGTACACCGTGGCCAGAAGTGGTCAAGACACCAGGAGGGACTAACATAACCTCTCCCTGACTTTGCGGGTAAAAAGTAAGTGATGTTTATAATTTTGCAATCTGGGATGAAATTAGATGCTAATTCTGCACCAGCTGTTTTTTTTTGTTTTGTTTTTTTTTTGTCCAGGAATGTACCCTTTACAAAACGTATGTTTGTGAAATAAATTATTACTGACATTCTCTACAAACTGCTGCCGCTTGGTGCACATGAGGTTTAGATGAACTTCTGGAATAGGTGGCACTTTTTCTGTGGTCACAGGCTAAAATGTGCACAGAAGGTTTGAGAAGTACCTGTAGAAGAGTTGACTTGTGCTGATACGGGCTGTAGCTCTGCTAGGAACCGGGCTTAACCTGGATCAGTTCGTGCACATTTGGAAACGAAGGAATTCATGGAACTGGGTTTAACCATGAACAGTCAGTCTGTACATATAGGACACAGAACGCCTCAAATGTAAACCAAGTAGTGGATGAGTGGGCATTGGGTCAACCATAGCTATGATGAAAACATGGCATTTATTGCACTCTGCCAATATACACAATTAGTTTTTGCACACTGTCACGCCTTCGTGGTGGGGACATTAGACGAGAAAGGGGCCTGACAGGTTGGTGGAAACATCGGCGACATGAAAGGTGATTGCGGTCGGGAACAAGGCTGCAATGTGCGTGTTGGGGTCTCCCTTGCAGCATTGAGAAATGTGTGAAGTAATGTAATCTGCTGCTGTTGGAACATCATAAGCATATGCGTACAAGTTTGCATAAATTGTCCATTCATTTCCCCCATCATCCTGCTGAACTCTTGCCGCTCTTCCTGCAGGAGTTGTCGTTGTCGTCTGTGCGCTTCCTCGTCCCTTTCCATGGCAGCTCTCTCTGACCTGCATGCTGACTCCCTCATAATTTTTTGCAGGCCATCAAGAAAACAGTCTTTCTTGGTGCGTTTCCTTGGCCGTTCCTGTTGATGAGGCGGGCCTCAAGTGGACAGCAGACGTTATTTACTGTGCGAGCAGCATCAGTGAAAACAGCGTACAGAACAAAGTGGTGGATATCTTACTTTTTGTTTACCATCACACCTGTTGTTTACCATCTTTTTTGTTTACCATGACCTTTTGTTTACCATCACAATTAAACTTTGAAAACGGTTTTCCTGTCCTGTCATTGTAGCATCTTGAGAGCTCGATAGGAATAATAAGCACGAGGCAGGGGTATAAGAAAGTGCTGCATGTATCCCAGTATTACAGAAATTGAAATTTAAGTTTGCAGAGAAGTACTACATATTCTATCCTGTCTATCTAGCACTAAGTGGCCAATAGTTCTGCACATGGAGATATACCAGACGTTGCAAATAACCTACCCTGTAGTGAGAGCTGTTCCACAAAACTGTCTTCTGCTGAAGAGTAATTCAATGTGAAATAAGTTGTCATACATGACAGAGATTTATAGCCACTCAGCCAAATACATACCCTCCATCTCATTTTGCATCTGGAGCACTTGTTCTTCACCAGTGTCCACACCGTTTTCAGCTGCTCTTGCCCTTGGTCGTGCACCGAGGATGACATCCATCTGACCAAACCACTTCCAACATGATGGTACCTGTCCACTACGACCTTGTTTAAGTTTCTCCTGGTTAGCAGACCAGATGATGTTTGTTTAACACAACGTACATAACGCTGCATGCAGGCTATGCATTATGAATACAACTGTTTATAGAATCTATAAACAGTTGTATTCATAATGCATAGCTGTAGCAAATAGCTGAAGTGCGTTTCTTTGTCAGAAATGCAGAAATGACAGGGAAAATCGCGGCTACCTTGTGAACGTACATGGTTGGTGGTGGTAGCAGCCTTCTACATGTATTATGTAATGATGACAGTTTGGGCGTGCACGTCACGAGCCATACTATAATTTATAGTATGGCTCGTGTCTTGCCACTGCCACCAAAGACGGCTGTCTCGCGACGGGCACGCACAGTCATTTCTGCATTTCTGACACCGCATACCTTCTTGCATTTAAGTAGCAGTACAGAAATAATGCTTACTTCATTGCACTTGTGTTACAAATTCTTCCAGTGGCATCTTATTTGAGACCAGGTGAAGCAAAGTCCAATCTCCTTCATTTTTTGTTCCACCGCTTCGAACGTCGCTTTGTTGCGTTGGCGCTTTGAGTCGAGTAGGGACGCCACATCAAGCTCTAAGATAATGCACAGCATAAACCTCGTGCTGTCCTCCGTCCATACACAACGCTGCCGACTTGAAACGCTTGCGCTTGCACCAGCGGGAACGCCAACCGTGTCCGTCGCCATGTTTATTTTTGTTGCGAGCGGAGCACGGCGGCAGATGCGGTTGTGACGTAGCGGAAACCGTCGGCACAGTCGCCTTGCCCAGTTTACATGGCAAAGCAGAGACGACTCCAGTCGTCTGATCTACCCCAACGTAGCGACTTATTTCTGCTGCGTCGACATCCCTTTTAGGTCGATGTAGGCGGGTTTACATGGAGAGGGGAGATCGACCTATCTCGCCCAGTCGACTTATGTCGCCTTCATGTAAACGCGCCTCATGAAACACCGAGTGACTCGTAAATCTTGTACGTAATACACTTAACATGATAAACCTGCATTACTTGTTTCGATAACAAAAAGTGACCAAACTTGTCTTACCGTTCACCTGCGGGACATCAGAAAGAGTTCAAACTTCATCTCGAACGATTTCTGCGCCCTTTGCAGGTGCAGGAATTCCCTGTCATGTTCGTCATCCCGCTGTTGTGATGATCAGCTGGATGTGCCATTCCGTTTTCATATGAGCAGTTCGCCACAATCTAAATCTAAAGCATTCAAAACCCTCTAAACTACACGCTAGCGTCTGCGAGCACAACGGTCGTAGCCCGAGAGAACACGCGTGGCCAGACAGACATGAAGTCTCCTCCATCGTTTTTCTTTCGCCTCCGTTCGACCGACCGTTCAGATCCTCGCGCCTCAATCAAATGACTCGAGCCCAATCAGAAGGAAGACTGGCGCCAGTTCTCGGAGACCAATGAGCATCCACATATTTACACATATAGCCGCGCCAGTGGCGACGATGTTTTGGAAGCGGTGCGTTTCGCGTTACAGCCGGCGGCTGGCTTTATTACCCCAAACACGCACTACAATACGTCGCCATTGCACCAGGGTCCAAGCGCCCCCTCGCGGTGGATTACCAAGGACGAAGTGAAACCGAAACCATAGGCACATAAGCCACACTTACAAAGATTTTACCCTGTGGGAGGGAAAAAATTAAATCTCAGTGTACATCTGCATGTTTGACGAGCTCGGTATCTACCGGACAGGTTCTCTGCACGCTTTTTCGTGATAAAGTTCATCTGCTCGATGTTAGGAGTCATTTTTTTTTGCATTAAAAATTGAGCAGTTTCAAGGGACGAGGTGACTATTTTTACTGTGAGAAATGCACGAGCGACTATGGGACGAGAGGTGCGTTGAAGGAACACTATCGTCTGTGTCGAGACAAGAAGGAAGCTGATTTCTGAAATGCCAAAAGCTGGAGAGAGCGTATCCTTCACCAAGATACAGAATATCTACCCCTATTTCGCGGTACTGAACACGGAGAGCGTACTGGAAAGGTATACCTTGGTTAAGGACGCGTGAGCGTACACAGGATGAGCTAGTACTGCATTGTTCTAGTGAGAAGTTGCGACAGGAAAATAATAGGTGTAGATGCGTATTTGGGACCCCACGCGCCACAAAAATGCTTGCTCGTGCTAAGGGTTTTACCGATCGAAACTACGCCTTTAACTGCCGTCCCTCACGATTGATTATGAGTCTGAAAGACTACATTCGATACCAGTGCACGACGTACTGCGAATTTTGAGGGTCGCATTTAACGAGCAAACGCAGCAGGTGTCGCATCATGATCACACCCACATCATACAGCCCCGTTCCACGAATTTTGTCGCAGCGCCGTGTGATACGTGTAACCTTACATGTCATAACACCAAAGAACTCGTTGTGTGCATGCACAACCTGCAATACCATTTAAGCTCCCTTCTCTGCCACATGCACGTTCGAAATCTGTGTGAACCATGGATCTTAACTTCAAATTTGCAAAAGATAAGAAGGAGCAACATTGGCAACATCCATTCCCATGACACCATACAGTTTTTAAGCTCTCCTTGTCTAATCCAGTGGAAACGCTGCTCGTCAGCGGCGGTAAAGACACGTTTCTTTGTACCCGTCAAATGTTGCGCTGCCTCCTCAGGAAGGGCTTTTATTGGTGCAGCTATGTCGACAGTCTAGAAGCGTACAATTTGCCTGGACTAGCACCAAAGGAAGCTTTCAAACGTGACCTGAACAACCTAGAGATCATGGACGAGGACTATAAGACTATGAGTAGGCCCTGAACATTTTTGAATTGTTCCAATGTAAGGACCTCGGCAATTACACGCCTCTACATCACGCTCGGAACCTGTCAGCTGTGCGGTATCCTGCTGTATTTCATAATAATTTCGCTACAGAGGGATGGGATAGATATCCTACGTGCGTGTCCCTGGCCAGTTTCGCGTGGAGCAGTGCTCTCAGGCTCACCGAACTCCAGCTTGAGCTCACAAGCGATCACAAGATGTACGAAACGATCGAAAAGGGGATCAGGGGCATTTGTAACAGGTTTCAGTGATGCTGTCGCCCTAACCACGAGGGCTGTGATGATTACGACCTCTGGCAAGCCAAGACATTTATCCAGTATCTCGACGTGAACTGTTTGTACCCACCCATGACTTTTCATCTCCCGACAGGTGGCTTTGAGAAGGTCGATCCTTCGATGTGGAACAATATCGATTTTCTCAACATTCCTCGCGATTTGTAGGTGGGCTACGCCTATGTGGTAGACATCTTATATACCAAAGAATTGCACACACTCACCAGAGGTTTTCCTCTGGCACCCGAACACAGGTGAGTGCACAAGAATGAACCCTCTCCCTACCAGTGACACTTGAAAGACGCGTTGGCACTGAGAGCACCACCCACGAAGAAACCCTTGCTGACGTGCCACGACAAAGAACGCTGCGTCATTTATTATGCATTGTGTGAGGTTCATATTGCGTGAGAATAAAACTTGTTCACAGCATCCTCTCGTTCCGCCAAGACAATATTTGGCGGAACTCCATGCATAGAAACGTGAATACTGCGTAATGCCGCGACCACGAAATTGAGGCGACCCTTGGCGGTACAGGCGGTAATCCAGAAGATGTGGGTTCGACTCCTACAGCTGGCTAACCTTTCCAGTGACTTCCATCTTTCATGTCGAACAGTACATTTTGCATGTCGATTCAGAATGTAAGGCACATGAAGAGGTATGCCTGAGCCTACAACAAAGAAACCGTGCTCTGAAAATCTAGTTCCGCCAACTGACCGCATTTCCACACCTTGAGTGACAAGTGCATCTTGTACAAGATGAAGAACAGTAGGAAAAACTCAAAAAGATGAAAAACAGTAGGCCATTTTAGAGATATCCAAAGTCTGCATGTATAGCTCCATCTACGAGTCACTCTTTTCTCTCTTGACCTGTCCAGTGCATTTGAGCTGTGGCGATATGGAGAGTATAATATTTGCTCTCACGTACGAAAGAGTCAAAGAAGAGCTGACGAAGATTGAGGACGAGCTGGATCTGTCTTCCTATCCACCAGACCACATGCTTTTCAATGACGAGAATGCGAACCAGATGGGGTACTTCAAAGAAGAAACCGGAGGTGGTGCTATTCTGGAAGTTGTAGCCATCCGAGTCAAAATATGCAGCGTTCTCTTGGCCGGTACTCATCAACAGATTGCGGGAGCAGAAGGGGGTTAAGAAAGACGTGGTGGGGAAACATTCAATGCCCGAAGTGTGCCGATGTTCTCTGTTCAATGAAAGAACAGTCTCTCAGAAGCAGTGCACCATCCAGAGTATAAAGCAAACAATGTACACCATTTCGAGACTCAAGAAAAGCTTGTCCCCCTATCACGAGATGCGCTACCCTGTGGAGGCCGTACACTCCTTCCCTTATGACAGCCGGCAATACGGTGAGCTTGGCTGTGTTTTGACATGTATCATGTTACGGTAGTACTCTCTTTGTGCAGCATCATCGTCGGAAAGCCCGGAACAGAGCCCAAGAACGTCATCAGGGAACGCGGGACTGTGGAACAAAGAGCAATGCCTTCATGCACGCATGAAAACAATAATCGAGGGAGTGCAACAATAAAAAGTCATATTGAAAATATGCTTCTCTCTCGCACGCATACACCCGAAGACAGGAGACTCACCAGGAGTGCGGTCATCGCACCAGTATGATGGTGGAATAGATGTATAAAAGGGCTGTCTATTGCAGCGTCATGCTGGTCCGGTAGCCTAGTGCAAAGTCATCACTGCGGTTCATCGTAGGCTGAGGCCGAGGAAAGCAAGAGACGTTTACATGATGTTTACGTGATTACCGTCGTGACAAATGGTAGACACAGCAGTTTTGCGGTACGTTTTATATGTTGCTCATCCTGGACATTTTTCGCTACCTGATTTCCTGTCCAAAGCAGCTACGACTGCATCAATATCACTTCACCCATGAATTCCTTCAGGGGTTGCACGCGCGTGTTAGCACACCAAGTCGTTACACGTCTGAAAAATACCTGACGAAATCGGCAGAAGGAACATATGCTTTATTAGAGCTTGCAGTGATTATCCTTTTTATGCAGCACATCCTGCAACACTATACGGCTCCGTCGTTACTCCATTTTCTCAAATAGCCTCGTCCCCAATGGTAGCCGAACGGCCGAACCGCTGAAGCGCTGTTTTCCTAGTATTCATACGCGTAGTTATTTACGCCTGTAACTTAAATTAATGAATAATTGAGAAATACATGCTGAATACGACACAGAATTGCATAAAGACTCGTTATTCTGGAGTGTGACCTTCTTAAACACTGATTTTCTCACGTAAAACCATGCTTAACACTGGACTGCATAGACCCATTGTGATTTATTTTGACAGCTTGAATTTCAAAGGATTGGAATTTGAAGGGTGGATTTCTTAGCGTAGATTTCAAAAGTTCTATTATTAAAAGTGGGTAACAGGGTACACCCCATAGAAATGCATGTTCATGTTTAGAAGTTTGTGCTTGCGATTAGCAGTGGCTGGAGTGTTCCATGCATGCCCAGATATGTTCGTGAGTAGGCTTGAGCAGTGTACGCGATTACTGGTGGTTAGGCCTTGTCCCGATGACCAGTGCCTGCGTCTAGCAGTGTCTGGACTTGGTTACAAATTTGCGCTTAGCTGTGTTCGTGCATGTCTGAACATGTTTGCGATTAGGCCTGACCACCGTCCACCCACCTTAAGCCCTTTCCCAATTGTTAGCAGTGTATGTACGTGCTCCTTCGTGTTTAGAACTGTATGCACATGCATGCCCAGCAATTCGGGACAAAACGTAAAGCAGGCTTCACCTGGTACTGCTCCCATAGAAGCCATGTATTAGGAATAGAAAAGCGCGTGTAGCACGTTCCTTTGTTACCGCTTTGCATTCGTTCTCTAATGGGACGTTCTCTGTGTCATAGCAAAACATATGGTGCAAGTTTCGTTAACGAATATTGGGGTCTTCGAGGTTCCATTTTGGTTCCAAATTTCTGACCTGTAAAGTAGGCTTCACCAGATGCACTGAAGCGCTGGTTGAAGCCCTCTACCTGGTGAGTTAGCGCAAATACTCCATGTACTTCGCAAGAAACGCGTGAGCAATTGAATGCCCTATACGGCATCTCAAACACTCTGCAAGACAGATAAGTTCGCATAATTTGTTGCGCATGCAAACAAGAAAAAAAAATCTCTTGCTCTCACGAGGCTCTTGCTTCGATGCACGGAGCTTGTGAGGAGGTCTTAGGCCAGTGGCGCGCGCAGGCAAAGAATATCGTGGTATGAGCGGTGGTAAACAAGCACAGAGGCTGATATTAGAGCAACTTTTGCGGTGCGCTCGCACCTTCTGTGGTGCGATCGTACCGTTTCTTTTGTTGTGGGGTAGCAGAATTCGCTTGCGCGAATTCAACCTACCCTTGTTATTTAACCAACCAACAACAACAAGTTGATTCCTTTCGCATGGTAATAAGCAGGCATCATCTACCTACCGCCGCGGGATGCGCGTATTGAAAATCAAAGAGCGCGTGTAGTGTTGTTTTTGTTATGGTGATGCTTGTAAATGCATATTTGTGGGTGAATATGGTCAGGTTCTTTTGGGGTCTCTCCTGCGTCGACTCCTTCTCAATGTGGCTTTCACCCCACAATTCAAGTGCATGATCAAGTGCTGGCACACAAGCCTCTGCTTAACGTGCGGTGTCGTTGTGAACTCTCAGCACATTCTTATGGAATGTGCACTCTACTGCCCGCAAAGAACATACTGTGTGATGAGGTAGCCCCTATCAACAAGAGACCACTCAATTTAGCTGCATTCATTGTCCCCATGAAGATCCTGTGCTCCATCCATCTCGGGTTCTTCACCTGGTCATGGACTTCCCGTCTTCCATTGAATGGACGCTCTCATTCTTTCTCGTATTTTCATCCTTCCTTCATCAGCTTCATATAATGTTCCACGTGCAATGGGTTAGGGTACTAAACCACCGCGGTGAAACACCCCATCTCATCGTCATCATCTATTGTTGGTGTTGTCCTTTGAGGTTCCAAACTGTTCCGCTCGGTTTGTTGAGGAAGCTTCACTTGGGAGCCCCAATGTGTGTGTGTGTGGGGGGGGGGGGATTTCTCTGCATACTTCCGCATATACTTCGCGTGCTCAACATTCCGCTTGCATGGATTCGAAATAAGGAACAGATCCAATGCTCCTACAACCCGAAGTCCTGAATAGGCTGTGAAAAGAACAATGAAAATCAGGTGAGAAGATGGTGATATTCAGAGGGCGATGGTAACATCCCCTTTCTTTTTCTTTTTTTTTTCTGCCAATAAATACCCCCCCCCCCCCCCCCCGCAACGAATATCTGTTTTCAAAGTCCCGAACGTACATACTCATCCTTCAAGGAGCCATATTTGCGTATGAATGTTTTTATGTTTGCGCTACTTGGCTACGCGCGTTTCGGATCGTTTTTCCTCTGTTTGGTTGGTTACATGTGTCATGGTAACATCTATTTCTGTCATTTGTCATCCATTGTACATTCTCCAGTCTAATTTTGTACAAGCCAGACATTCTGCTGCTGCACGAAAAAGAAAAGAAACGGAAGAAGCAAAGCTTTTCAGACATAGTATGCGGAAGCAGAATTGGCACAAGCGGAAGACCAGCTGTCCAGCACTGGATCAGAATCCGTAAAAGTGAAGCACAATTCACTTTGTTGAGTATGAGGTCATCGTAGTGCCGTGCACAGTTCAAGCAATTCCAAACAGTTCTAGCAATTCGTCGAAACATTTATCTACATAGAGGTGACATCAGGGGCTTTTACAGCACCCTGCTGTGTGTGATCAAGAAACTCCAAGAGCGTATACAACGTTTGCGATAGAACCGTGTCACCTTTGGTTCACCAGTAAAATATCAATGAGAAAACATACAACGCCCTCGTACATTTATCGCTTATCGGTGCTTCAGAGAGATGTAAGAGGGAAGCAACGCTGCCTCTGACACACCCAAAGCGCATAATGTCTTTTCTTTTTATCTTCAGATTGATCGAACCACAGTTAAAGCACACGGGTATCAAGCAATGGAAGCTATGTGAGCACCTGCTGTACAACGCCTGCGGTCTGTTTATCAGCATCGTGATCATACCATGTAAAGGTTTATTTTAAGCTCTGTACAAAGAGCGGCTGGAACTTCCGAGCATATTGCATGATAAGCCAATCGCCCTGTTTCTTTGAAGTGGGTGGCATCACACTGCTAAGCTTGGATATGAGAATTTATTTATCGTATCGTTTTCGTAGAGTTCTTCCGATGTACTAAAACTCGCTATTAGCGAAGTTTAGCGAGAATTCTTCCGGTGTACTAAAACACACGATAACACGCGTTTTAGTGCATCGTACGCTATCGCCTTTGCATATGTAAGGGATAGTGTGGTGGTCCTGCGCAGCTCTCTAATGCGCGAAGCTCTGTTTTCCTCATGCGCAGAACCAACAACGCTATCCTTTACGTGCACAAAGGAGATACCGTACGATGCACTAAAGATCGCTATCAGATAGTGTTAGTGCATCGTACGCTATCGCCTTTGCGTATGTAACTGATAGCGTTGTTGGTTCTGTGCACGCGTAAAACATAAAGCGATCTACAGAAGATACGCAGCCAGAGCCAAGGACGACAAACCCGCATCAACTGCATGCTTTAACAACTGACATAATTTAATGCAACAGAAAACAAGGAAAACACAAGCGGAAGTGATAGGAAAAACTGGCTTGTTAGTCACTATCTTCCTCTTCGGTGATCTAACAGCGCGTGTCGTACAGGTAGCTAATCTCTTGTGGCGATAAGTCAATTGACCACCGAACAGGAAGGTAATGACTAAGAAGACAACTTTTCTTGTCACTTCTCTTTGGGTTTTACTCGTTTTCTGTTGCATTAAATTCGGTTAGTAAGCAGTTCTTGCGTGAAGTCTGTTCTTCCCTTGTCTCTAGCTGCGTATCTTCTACAGCGATATGTTCCAGCAAAAGAGAGCTTCGCGCAGTGCGCATAACCACCACGCTATCCCTTTGCACTAAAAGTAGCTGTTGGGGACTCCGGTAAATAAGGTACTTTTTACATTGACGCTTGAATGAATGATAACGAAAAGTAAAGTCAGCAAAATGAAAAAAGAGCATATAGTGCTGTTTTTGACACCCGGAGAAGTTGGCTAATTCGATTACAAACAGCTGAAGAAATATGTCTTCCACATAACACGAACAGCAATTTACCTGCCGAAGCGTGATGTAGAGTACGATCATGGCTTTTCGCTTTTATTTCTTTTTTTACGTGTGAGTGATCTGAAGCAGTCAGCACCGCATTATTGAGACTCCTCAGTTTGCACTTTGGTTTGATTAGGTAGGAAAACACAGAAATTTCAGTATGCAGAAGGCCATTAAGACAGAAAAGTACAAAAAGTTTCAACAAGAAATGCAGCGGCGGCTCAAGGGCTGTTGCTCAACACACATCGTAATATTTGCCTGAGCTTCCTTATGTCCTTCGAGGTGTCACTATGACACCTCGCCTGATTTGCGTCGAGCTCCGCGCGCAGTTCAGCGTACGTCATTGAACCTACGGATATGTGGTTCCATCAACCTGAAGATAAGAAGAAAAAAAAACGAAATAAGAAAAACGATATTGTGCGATTTGGGGGCGTCAGAGGCAGCGTTGCTTCCCTCTTAGGTGTCTCTGAAGTAGCGATAAGCGATAATTCTACCAGGGCGTTGTATGTTTTCTGATTGATATTTTACTGGTGAAGTAAAGATAACGTGGTTCGATCACAACACGTTGCATACACTCGTGGAGCTTCTTCATCGCATACAGCAGGATGCTGTAAAAGCGTCATGATGTTAGCTTTATGTGCGGAAATGTTTAAACGAAAATTGCTGGAACTGTGCGCTGCAGTGCGATACTCAGCAAAAGCAGTTGACGTTCATTTTTACGAATTATGCTCCGCTGCTGGACAGTTAGTTGGTTTTCCGCTTGATGTGCAGCTTAGGACACCAGTTCACGGCACACCGTGGTGTTGCATTCCTCCATTGGAGCGACAGCCCAGCAACAAACCAGAGCGGACGCACACACACACTCAGAGAATAGCTGGTCACCCGTTTCTTATTCGATCTCCTCCTGATAGTTAGCAGAGCGCCACTCCGATGAAGAAATACGTCAGCGCCGTGTTCCGTAAACGTTTATCCCAAGCTGTACCAATAGACCCCCCGCAGCGGCACGTCATACCAAGATATCATGAAACTGGGAAAGAGTGGATCTTTGGCAAAGCAAGCACACGTGGTTGTCACCGTCGTTTAACGTCGTGGTTTTCGCGTTTTGGTGAGGTGAGGTCAGGGTAGTTCTGCCTCGCACATGAAGTTTTCCTTGGTATCTCCTTCTTGCAATGGCATCCATTATCGGAAACAACTCATGTGGTCGGCAGCTGCCAACCCACGTCGCTTTATTTTGCCAACGACGGTCGCGACATTTGGCAGTGTGACGTAGACTGTTCGCAAACAGCGGGTAGTCTATTGCGCACATTCTATGTACGAAATGCTCTGCTTCTTTCTTTTCTTTTGCGGGTAGCAGGAGAATTCCCACCTTGTACAAAGAGAGACGCGATGATAAACACTGGACGACAAAGGACGCAAACAATTGCTCTTTTTTAAGTTCAGTGTTAGCGCCGCGAAGCAAATGTAGCTATGAGCGGCGTACAGACGTGGACAGATGCAGAGAGGACAGCAGGAAGGATAGGGGGTTAGTATGCGTCTTCGGCAGATTTCAGCGAGAACTGTGCAGACATTCGTCTGGAAAGTCTGCACGAAAAGCCAGAGAGAACCTCAGACAACACAGCCGGTGCCAGGGCTCGAACCCGCGTAACTTCCCAGTCTCTGCGTGGAAATGAGTAATTCTAACCACTATGCCACGGTAGCTAGCACAGAAATATATATTTGGTAATGCGGCAAAATGAGACAGAAATTTGCAATTTAACGTGAAATTTTTATTTTTCGTGTTTTTCAAGAAAACTAGCCATAGACACATTCTCCGAGTTCTACAACTTCTGACCTGTAAATGGAGAACGAATGTAGCCGGTCTAATATAATTACAGAACAAGAAATTTAAAAATGCAGATTGTCTCATCTTGCCCCAACCCTCTGGGCAAGACGAGGCATCGCGTGGGGCAAGATGAGACACGCCGTGGTAATGAACTACACAAAATAGTTTTTGCAATTCATGCAGACAAAGTGAAGCCCGTAGACCCCTACACAACCCCCTGAGCCCACCATAACCACATATAATGTCCAATAAAACCGCACCCAGCCCGGTGCTATTTTGCTCCACCGTCCTTTACAAACAGGGCACGGCCCGTCTGACGTGTCGCTGGTGACTCGCTTTTGTGTGCGCTTCTGCTTTGCTGGAAATATCCTAGGAAACAGGAAAATTTGCTGGAAAATACTACACAATATGCACAAAAGAAATCCCTGAGGAACAGGCATAAAGCCACCTAATAGTTGACTTATCAGTTTTTAAATCACATGAAATTGAAATTGCATTCAATTAAAATTACATTAAATTGTCGCGTCTTGCCCCGTGCATGTCATCGGACGCATTATTTTTTCTGTTCAACAGTGAATAACCAAGAATGCCCATATTTTGTATATATCTAGAAGAATGAATAAAAAAAACGGGATGTGAACTTCCATTGACAGAAAAGGCTGCGAAACGCTGCCGCACTGATTGCAACAAACGGACTACAGAAAATCGCGCCTTTTTGTCGGGTCTTTACATTCCAGTCAGAAGTAACCGATATTTTTCTCCTAAACGCATACACCAGTACGTACAATTCTCACGTGCAATAAACCGGACATGTAGAGCCGCACATGAGTAAAGTTTCAAGAGCATGCAGCAACGCGTCTCTGAGACAGGCGGCGTCGAGTAAAGAATGTCGCGTCTTGGTCCGTGTCTCGTCTTGCCCCACCTTACCCTATATGTTACCAATCAAAGTGAGAAAAAACGATCCGCAACACGCGTAGTCAAGTAGCGCGAACAAAAATCATCTATACGCAAATATCGCTGCATAAATCAGCTGTTTCAGGGACGAATCATAAAGAAGAAAGATGGCAGATTCTGTACTTTCGAGACTTTCGAATCCGATGTCGCGACTGGGATGTTACCATTATCGTTTGAATATATTGCATTATTTGCGCATTAGGATTATTAGCGGTATTTGGAGCACGCGAAGTTCATGCGGAATTGTGCAGAGGAACCAGCCAGATTGGGGCTCCCAAGTGAAGCTCCCTCAACAAGCCGAACTGGAAAGTTTGGAACCTCAAGGGACAACAACAACAACAATAAATGATAACGATGAGATGGGGTGTTTCACCGCGGCGGTGCGGTACCCTACCACATTGCACGTGAAACATTATATGAGGAGGATGAATGAAAATACGAGAAAGAATTAGAGCGACTGGAGCAATCCAGTGGACGACAGGAAGTCCATGAACAGGTGAAGAACCCGACGATGGAGCACAGGATCTTCGCGGGGACAATGAGTGCAGCTAAATTAAGTGGTGTCTTGCTGATAGGGGCGAGCTCATCACACAGAATCCGCCTTTGCGGGCAGTAGAGTGCACGTTCCATAAGAATGTGCTCAGAGTTCACAACGACACCGCAGGTTGAGCAGAGGCTTGTGTTCCAGCATCTGATCATGCACTGGAATTGTGGGGTGAAAGCCACATTGAGGAGGAGTCGACGCAGGAGAGACTCCAAAGGAACCTGACAATATTCACCCGCAAATATGCATTTAGAAGCATCACTATAAGAAAAACAACGCACTACACGCGCTCTTTGATTTTCAATACGCGCATCCCGTGGCGGTAGGTAGATGATGCATGCTTTACCAGGCGAAAGGAATCAACTTAGTGCTCTAATATTGGCATCTGTTCTTGTTTACCACCGCTCATACCACGATATTCCTTGCCTGCGCGCCACTGGCCTCAGACCTCCTCACAAGCTCCGTGCATCGAAGCAAGAGTCTCGTGACAGCAAGAGATTTTTTTGCTTGTTTGCATGCGCAACAAATTATGCGAACTTATCTGTCTTGTAGCGTGTTTGAAATGCCGTACAGAACGTTCAATTGCTCACGCGTTTCTTGCAAAGTACATGGAGTATTTGCGCTAACTCACCAGGTAGAGGGCTTCAACCAGCGCTTCAGTGCATCTGGTGAAGCCTACTTTACAGGTCAGAAATTTGGAACCAAAATGGAACCTCGAAGACCCCAATATTCATTAACGAAACTTGCACCATATGTTTCGCTATGACACAGACAACGTCCTACTAGAGAACGAATGCAAAGCGGTAAGAACGGAACGTGCTGCACGCGCTTTTCTATTCCTAATACATGGCTTCTATGAGAGCAATATCAGGTGAAGCCTGCTTTACGTTTTGTCCCGAATTGCTGGGCATGTGATTAGCAGTGTCTGTTCTTGTCGACATTCTTGCCCACCGCTAGTATTTTTTTGTTGTTGTTGTTGTTTTTTGTCCTGTCTTCCACGGAAGCCACCATGAGGAGGACGATGGCGCCGGCTGGTGTGATGCTTTGCAATTGGGTAGCCACCTGTCGTCAACCTCTGCCACCATCATGGCCAGTGACATCTCCGGACTGCTGTCGTCTTGTTGATTTTCAAATAAATTGCTTACCCTGCCCACTCTCTCTCTATTTACTTTTTTTTCTATAATCCCTAGTTCGGCACAAACAAAGTCCCCAGTTCAGCATTGACTCAGATGGTGCAATGCTTTAAATTCAGTAATTTAAATTTTAAAATGTGCTGAACCGGTGGACATTTTCCTGGGAAGAAGTTGTGGTTACTGTACTTATTACTCAGGCGTTCAAGGTAAAGGAAGGCTTCGCACGGGGCGAAAGCTTGCCGAGAAGAGCTTCAAAGAGTGGCAGCGTATTGAGGCATAAAGCGGCAGTAAAACGTTACCATGTCGACAAAACGCCAGAGCTGCAGGATCGATTGAGGTCGGGCGAAGTTGGTGATAGCCTCACATTTACTTGAAAGGGTGCAATGCCTTCCGTGATGACTCTGTGGTTCAGGAATTCCGGGGAACCGCCGCCGGATTCACACGCATTCACATTGACGGCGACACCGTGGACACCGTGAAAACCTTGAGCCAGAGGTGCTCCACGTGATCCTGCATGGCGCTTGCCACAAGCAAGCCGTCAATCTATGCAAAGACGAACGGAGGGACACGAGTCACAGAGCCGTCTGGAATGTTTAAGCCGCATTCCAGAGACCAAAGGGCATGCGCTGGAAGTAAACAGGCTGGGGTCGTGATGGTGGTTTCCTTCATGTCCTCAGGAGCGATAAGAATTTGGCGGTGTAGCCTTCCTAAGGTAAATTTTTTGCTGAAGAGGGTGGTGCCGTGGAGTTTGATGGTGAAGTGCTGTTGGCGTGGTAATGGATAGCACTCAGGAACTGTCACTAGGTTCAAGACACGATAGGTTCCTGCACAGTCGCCAATCCTGTATTTTGTCTGTCACTGTGTGCAGGGCGGAACACCAATTGCTGGAAAAGAGCCTCGCCACGGCGATGGTAAGCATGTGTTCGAACTCCGCCAGAGCAATCTTCAGCTTCTTAGTCGATGAGTCCGAGCGAACACGGGTGGTCCGGTTGTCTCGATATGATGGACCGCCCCAGTAAACCACATACGTCCTTTAGACGTGATTCAGTTGGGACACAGTATATCCACGGGAATCCCGATACATCCAAAATATGCTGAAAAGATGTACCATATGAATACTTGTCCAGAACGTTTTTGGTACGTTGCAGAGATATCCCGGCTGGATGTTCCCCCTCTAATGGATATACGTCCGAAGCACACGTACGGATGTCCGTTGGACATTCTACATACGTCTGCCTTCGCACATGGCATGCGCTATGATACAGGAAATATTTTTCAATGCATCAGCATGAATACAATACTTCTATATATAATTTCTAATTACATTCAATTTAATCTAATTTCTAATTTAATTCAATCGTCTGACCTAAACAGCAGCGCAATGAGTCACCGACTCCCGTCGTTCGGCAACTCGATGTGACCAGTGTAAATGCCAAACAAATGGCAAACTGCATGGGCCTCTTTCAGTAGGCTCACACACATGTATTGGCATCATGTACGTAGCCTCTAATGGCGTACTCAATGGAGCATATACTAAAATACCAATAGTTTGAGCACGTTTGGTACATGCAGTTGGGGTCTAATACGTTTGTAACAGTGACGAGGATACCTCTTTCTAATTAATTCGTAGGTCTGCAACGAGTCAAACTACCCGCTAAAATTTCTGACATCTGTTCCTGTCAAATACTGTTTGTAATTCAGGTTAATTCTATGATGAGGTTAGCTGCTGAGTGGAGCTGTAAAACCGATAGGTTTCCCGTGTTGGTTGAAGGTTGTTACGTAAATACTTGCACTGAGCAGGCCGCAAATGATGGAAAAACTTAATGATTTTATTTGTTCCCCAATATCTCACGCTCTCATAATTTATATTCGGTTGCTTCCAGCACTATGCAAAAATTACTATTAACTTGACAGTCGGAACAACGTTTCATAAACATATCTTACAAGTTTGTACCATCCATTATACGTTCACTGCACATACTAAATGTATACACAGGGGACGTCTAGAACTTGGGTACAATGCACGTTCCATAGACCTCCACCTTTCCGACGTACTAACTGTACGTATAATAGATAATGGTTAGATGTTCCCTTCGGCCTTAGATATTTGGATTTTTCTGGTACGTCCACCAGACGTTTGTGGTTTACTGGGACGTCATGGGCTACAGGGTGGGTCCAGTCAGGTGGATGAGTAAGGCTGGGAAATTCCGGGAGGACGGCAGCATCGAGGGAAAGTATAGGGGACAGCGTTATGCAGCAGAAATGGTAGGAGGAGGCTGCAGTAAGAATTAGCACACTGAAATGAGTAGAGGTGTCGAGGAGCCGCTTGCGTGATAAATTGACAGTAAGGTCGAAACGTTGCAGAAGTCTGCTCCCGCTCTTCGTCGCATGAATCATTCTAGGACAACCAATCTTCAGAATCTTATCTTCCGATTGAAAGAAAAGTTGATACACAAAAAGGTGCGTGTCCCCTTTCTCAGCCTGTTGAAAGACAGGCGATAACGTTCGCGATGATGATTGGCATACCGCGTGCTATGCGGTCAGGAGCGCCCCCTGTTAGTGCCTAAGACCCCGCTCCCTAGTAATTGCTGGAGGTGCTTCCGGTCAAACCGGAAAGCACGCTCAATGATGGCAGATTTGAGCCGGGCGTAAGGGTATTCTACAAGGGCAGACTGGAGAACCTCGAAACCGCCATAGCGATGTCCGGCGGAAGAGCTGCAGCAATATGTGGCGGTACGTGCCCCAACAACACACACGGTCCTCAGGACGCCCCCACAGTGTCATTAGTGTCCTCGTCCTTCACCGTGTATCCCCAGAACGTCCTGAGGAAGACACTTGTGGAATGTCTGTGCAGAGTCACCCAGGTACGTCCTGTGCCCGTCCTTGTGGGTAGTTAGTTGGATGAGAAATACTACCTTGTTCAATTTACTTTCTAAGAGCCCCCAAATAGTGAGTGACATATTTGTTTTGCGTTTTTCGCCGATCCCAGGGGCTGAATGACATTCGTCAGAAACAAAAGGCCCCTCCGTCGTAAAATTTGTCTCTCTCAAAACAGGTGTATATCCATGATACCAAGAGCATTTATTGCGGCAAAGACAGAAAGACAAAATTCTGTCGTTCTGCTTTTGACTTTCGAAGGTCTTAATGTCTCAAGGCCAAAAGCAGTAAGAAACATAGACTCTGCATTGCTGGAGAGTTAACACTTCAAACAATTCCTCGCTTAATTATTGTTTGTTTGCATAATGTAATTAAACTTAGACAGGTCCCGCTTCGTTTTGTGTTAGAGGCTAGCAGGACTCTCGAACTTATGGAGGGTCACGTAACAAACAATAAGTAGTATCTGTTTTCTCTTTGGAAGGGAATTCCAGTACCTGCCGAGGTGGGTTTCTCTCTCCAGGCAAGACTTTTTCTCACTAATTTTTTCTCTTCTTTCTAAACAACCGCGCTCATTTCCGTTATAGAAGGTACTAGACTTTATTGTGCCAGTTTATCAATACGAATTGACAGTAATCAATCAGTGAAACAGAAGTCGTCAAGATGCGTGTCGTCTCTGACGAAACAAATAAGGTATTATAAAACAATGTTAGATTATGCCCCTGATGTGGCACCACATTGTCCTAAATCGGTCCTTGATGATATCCTAGGGGCAATTATGAGGATATCAGAATGACGTGCATTAGTCGCACTTTGATGTGGGATACCCTGAGGACCGATTCCGCCCTCCGGCGGACGTCATGTCTATCCCTGTGTGATAACCCTCGGATATCCCATAGACGACATTGTGTTCTTATGGAGTATGACCCCCTGGTAGTCAAGCTGAGGGACATGCCGGACAGCGAATTGAGTCTCCGCTTCAAGGAACCATATGTTTGTGTTGCATGGCCGAAAGGGAGGCAGACAGACGGCGACATGACCCGTGGAGTACTGCGGTTGATGCAGTGGCAGGGGTGGGAACGTATGTAACTTGCCTGTGTGTCGCCGAGCATCTTGGACTCCAAGGTTCGTGTCACCAGTGGAGGCGTAGCATGAGGAAATCGTTTAATTGGGTAACGCCTCGAAGTATATCCCAACGTCCACGCGCGATGTTCTTTGAAGAAATTGGCTGTAATCTTTGGCACGCTGTCAAACGTGCACGAAATGTGATAGCATTGCAGCAGGCGGAGGGCGGTCCCAGCACTGTGATAGCACACAATTTGCGTGCGGCGCAACGGGAAGCCCAGCCATAAGTTGATTGAGTCTTGTGCAAAATATCGGTTTCACCTGGAAATGCCTTCACTTCTTGTAGAAGTTATGGCGCTCAGCTCTGTCCGCGTGCTACGTGCGCGATACCTGAAGCACGAGCTCCTTTAGAGTAAACATTCTTAAAGCCAACCTGTGCCGAGTGTGGTTGTGCCTTCTCGGCTACGTGTACTTCAACTACAAAGTCACTGTACTCTTTGGTGCGCATTTCTGAACATCTTGACGAGTGTAATGGTGACACGCTTTGTCGCATGCTGCTTTCTGGCATTATCGCCGCTGACGCTCCTCATTTTCGCTCACTTTGTCTGCATCTCCTGCCGCAGCATTGGCAGCAGCTCCTGCACATCTGCGAACTCTATACTTGCGACAATGCTTCGTAGCACACCACCTACGCTGTAACTCCGCACTGTTTGTCTTGTCAGAGGACGTGAACGACATCACGTGAGATGCGCTGTGTAGACACTGCGCAACCATGGCCTACAGTGGGTACAAGCGTCCGCTCGTTGGTGGTAGCCAATGTCGTGCGCAAGATTAGGAGGTGGTGGGTTCGAATCCTACCTCTGGATGTGATGTTTAAGGTTTTCCGCGGGTTTCCCGGCACACTTTACAGACGAATGTCGGCCCAGGACGAACACCAGCCCCCTCCCTGTCCCCACTCCTTCGTACTGTCCTATCCCTCTGTCCTCCTCTACACCGCGCTCATAGACACAGCTGCTTCGTAGCGCTAACACGGCATCAAAAAGAAGTACTCATTAGGGAGTTTTAGCATGTCGAAAGAGCTTTGCGAAAATTATGTTATAAAGGAAACTGCCAAATCCAAGATAAGGATATCAGCCACTTCAGAGGAATCAGGTGCTGGGCGCATCATATTTTCGGAACCGTTATCATAAAGCACTTCCAATCTGCTCAATATCATCTAAGCCTCCTAAATTTCCCTACTGAACCGGTGTCGCGATAAAGAAACAATAAACGAGTGGAAGCACCGTGACGCGACGCGGACACCGAGGCCCCAAAAGTGTGTTAAAGAAATGCTGTCGCATTTAAAAAGTATTTAAATTATACTACTTCATACTGATACTTACCAGGTACCAACACACACAAACACACATAAATGGGCAAGGTACCGAGATGCTCGTAAGAGCATATAGACCGTTTACAGCAGCAAGTTGCTTCGGGCGCTAATAGATGGCGCCACAGTAGCCACGCCATTGTTTGCCTTCTGCGAGTGCCTTTGTGCCTTTGCCTACTTTGCCTACGTGAGTGCTTCCGACCTTTTTTGCCGCTGTGCTAGTTCTGTGCAAAATCTGGAAAAGCAGAGGGAAGACTTGTTCCGTGATTGAGTGTAGAAACTGTGACAGAGATCTGATCGTGTGGGACGAAGCTGTTTGTTAAATTCACGAGCCGTCGCATTAGAAAAACTGCCGGGTTCGAAGCCTTTTGCAATGCACGGGTTGCCATAAAGAGCGAAAAACAAGCTGATTCGACAACGGTTGGTATCGAATCTTCAGAGGAGGGATTTCAAACCGGGAAAGTCAGCGAGAGTAAGCAATGCAGCCCTCAAATTGGCGCAGCATTTCTGTTTGAGCCCCAAACTCTGCTATAGGCGTTGGCTGCGGCTTGTGAGAATAAAGTTCTCCCATAGTAGCAGGGGTCGAGTTCCTTGCAGTTGAACCGTTCTATGTACATGCCTTGTCAGTGCACGAAGCACTCATGAGCCCCTTGTTTGTCGCCTCGACAGCCTTGATGAGCAGTGTAGAAATATGACTGCACCTGCTGCTCACATACGCTTTAAACGTGCATGTAGCCCAAAAGTGGGCCCGAAGCGAGTCTCTGTACTACACGTTCTGCTCACTGTTTGTGTCGACCTGATGTCGGCCTTTAAAATTCATACACCATCGTTGCACTGGCACAGTACTACACCGACATATCCGCTGTCAAACAGCTTCGTTCCCTTTGCAAATTCTCTGTACCTAGGCAAAAATCTAGGATGGTCCCAGACTGGCACCACAGTTGTTCCAGTTGGGTTCAGGACGGTCCCAGCCAGTTCCAGAGTGGCATACTCAGGTCCCATTGTGGATCCTTGGGTAGCATGAGTGGTTCCAGCTGGCCGCCAGGCTGGGCCCCAGCTTGCCATCGCACTTGAAGTCAGGTCCCATTGTGGATGCTTGGGTAGCATGAGTGGTTCCAGTGTGGCTCCACACGCTGGGCCCCGTCCAGCCATTCCACTTGAAGTCTGGTCCCACTGTGGTATTCAGAGTGGGATGCCTGGTCCACTGTGTGTCCATCCTGGGAGCAAAACCTACCAAACCACTTGAAGCCACGTTCCTTTGGGGGGTCTGGCTCCAGTGTTGCACCGTCCCACTTGATATTGGAAACCACTTTGAAGCCTTGAAGCCAGTACCGCTGAGTCACTGTAATTTTGACACCTACCCTAGAACTACGCGAATCTTCACCGGGATGAACTGAAGACGCTCTGTGTTCCTTCCAGGTGCATACAGCTGCTCAAATAGTATGCGCAGATATGTTCACTTGGCGTTTTTGCAAGACAAATGATAATCTTAATTTACATTTCATGATATATCAATCGTTTATGGTCCAACCGCAATTCGCCCAAGTTACTTTTTTGTCGGTAAATATACCAGAAACATTCGCGCGCAGCGTACCGAAATCAAACTTTGCACAATTTTCCCTTGAGTTTGAAACCGAAACTTTACGGGCTTCGTCGTCGGCAAGAGGAGCAGATTAAGCGCCATCTGCATCAGTGTGTGTTTTGAAATGTCGTTGCGGTAGGCGGTTGGTGCTGTAGTTCCCGTTTTTCAACTCTTCAAAATAGGCAAGGAAACGTATATGTTTTAATCTCTATGGTCAAGCCCTGTATTATGTATATAGTTTGTTTGTCTTGCAACTTCTGCACCAGCTAAATTGCGAGAAACTACGAGCGACGCACACATACGAGCGACGCATTCCATTGAGTAAAGTGCAATTACGCTGATGAGTAGTGGTTGATATACATGAACGTTTATCTGAATGTGTAGATCTACTCCCTGTTATTACTGCTATTTAAAGTAGCGTAAGTGCAGGCTAGCTGGTGGGTGAACTCTAGGAACTGGAACTCCTGCTCAGGCTTGTAACTGACTTTGTTATGCGTCTTATCTTTTAGCTGGCTTGTCATGCAAATGGAGGATAGTTGCAAGATACTTATGAATCGTGCAGAATAAGGGCCAGCGACTGAAGCGAGGTATGTTGCGTAATTGTTGCAGGAAAACATTTACCATTTTATGCCTGGCATTACGAATACTTTTGCAACATTTTTTTCTACAGGTCTTCTCAATTAAACATAATTCCCAGTTCATTCACAGTGAAGTATGGAGCAGCACTGTTTATTGGCTATCAGGGTGATATAATGTTGTGAAGTGTACCTTTTGCACAAAACAGGATTGTAGATATAAAGTAGCAATGTGGGTAATTGGCGTTGTCTATTCATCCCAAAGGTACAACATAGGACAAGGATAACAAGTGTAACGGCAACTGTCCTATTCACTCGTCGTTTGTGTTCTGTGTTGCAACTTTGAGATGGACAGGATGAACAGATATTTTTCTGAGATGCCAAAAAAGTATGTTCAATGCAATGTGTCGATAGCCATTCCCAGTAATCCAGTTCTTGAACTATGAGTTACTTCTAGAATGTTCTCAGAGTGAGAAGACACCATCAACAGACCACCACCACCCACTGGACTGCATCGTCCTGTAGCAATATGTACTGTGTTTGGAATATGCTCGAATATATGTACCCGTTTTGGGGGTTTCTAGTAAAGGGAGATGTTCATATTCTCTACATTTTGTTCTTTTACTAAGATTGTAGTGGTGTTAATAGTCAAAGCTGCAGCTTCTGCTTCAGGGTGGCTCCGGAGATGGAGTGACATCAAACATAATCCTGTTGAATTCACTTCGAAGCTGATTACGAGTCAGCTGGAAGCTTATTTTAGCTCTACAATCCACTTGAGAGTGGGCCTAGACTGGTCCCACTGAAATCCCATCCGTCAAGTGGTCCCACTTCCTGACTGGTTCCAGATCCCAAGAAGTCCCCATTCCAGAGTGGTTCCATACGGGACCACTTAGGAATGGGGACCAGCATGAGGCCTGTCTCAAAAACCACTTTGAACTGGTCCCACTCTAGATTTTTGCCTGGGTATTTCAGCGGAGGCTTTCCGTGTCCCTCTAGCTCGTTGATAATGCAGTTGTATACATCTGAAATCAACAATAAAACTATGCTACTTCATAACGACAACATAACAGCCCTTACATGCATATCTTGCTCAGGTAGTCGTAACAACAAAATTATAAAAAACTGAAGCTTTCCTTTAATGGTTACAAGCTTTCATGTACCGCGACTCTTGCGATCAAAAGCAAGAAATCACGATCTTACGACATTACACTATGAACGTACCCACAACGTAACGTATGCGCAAAAAAAGAGGGAAAAAAAACTCCGAAATATGTAGTAAGTCGAGCATAGTGGGGCCGACCATGTGGGAAGCACAACGACAGAAATATCACTCTAAATCAAGCATGTGCACTCACCTGACCATTGAAGCTTCGGCCAAAGCCTCGTGACATCCTTCCATCCGGAATTCATTGCAAAAAGTTTAAAATCGAGGAAAGTGTCTCTGGTTGCACCGCCGTACTACGTGCGCAGTGTCAAGAGGCAGCCGAAAGAGAAGGCAAGCAGTGGCGCGCAAGGTCACGTGCGCTAAGATGGCGGCGCCCAGATAACTCTGCTGTAAACGGTCTACAAGATACTGAAGTTAAATATTCTACTGAAGTTACTCTACAAGTCTGGCCCTACCCGATACAGTAACGTGACACCTACGCTATTGAGGTTCATCAGGAAAACAGAACTTTGTGGCAAGCTATTTTTTCCCACCAGCAGCGACCAATGAGGGAATAGCGTCAAATAAGAATTCGTACCAGGCTACTTCTCGAACATTTTCCGGCAGAGCTAACACTCAGACGGAACACATACACATGACAGCTGCACATACATGTCTGATATCAGCGGTGCGACTTGGTCGTGATTTTCGTAGAGAAGGAAGTAAACAAGAGGGGGACTTTGCCATCGACGGAGGCATAGACGAACATGCTATCCTGTTCGCGACTGATAAAAGACTATTGATGGCATTGGACCACATACTCAAACTACCGCACGCTCAATTACTCAGCTTAATATCGTGAAAGTTTGTAGGCCGCTTCGGCCTCATTCTGTCCTCGCCCAACAATGATATCCAAATTAGCCATACTATCAGCTTTCACTGTTCAACACATGCACATAAGGTAGTTGTCAATCACGTGTATGTATTCCGCCTGAATGTTAACTCTGCCCTAAAACATTCGGCAGTAACCAACTAGCCCAACGTGCAGTTCTCGGATTATTTATTTTTTATAAGAGAAAGATAGCAAACCGACTCACGCATGGCTAACCTTTCCGTTTTCATTTGTAATAAATATATCCCGCCACCCACTCCTCCATAGAGCCGGGTCGTAGACGAATGTCTTTGTCTTTTTCATATCTAGCAACGTTTTAGACAACTACGGCTCCTTCCCCCAATTTCTTCCCAACACCCTTGAACACGCTCGATCACCAAGCAGTGGCAGTCAACGTAGCCTGCGAGAGCTTTTTCAGCTGTTTTAGAGCTTTTCAGCCAGTGCTACAACTTACCTGTGAAAGCCATCATCTCATTAACACAATTAACATCGCGAAAGTCACCAAAGTGAATTCTACACGCTAAACCTCGTGGACCCATCTAACAGAGAGTGCTACTCTCCCGAGGCATATCTTTGTCCTCCGAGACAAGGTAGGCCCTACAGCGTAGCCCCCATACGACGGTCATAGCGTGCACTGCAGCGCACGGACAATCATTTCCAATTACACAATCAATTGAGACCCTGCCTTGGGAACAGCAAGGTACCATTAGACTGCCTCACATCTGCATATATGGGCACCGGTGCCCACAGTGCTACTCTTCCCGAAGTTTACGAAGGGTTCGTTTACCCGACAACCAACGCAAAACACCACGACGAGTGCGTTTTGCAGCCAACTCGTGACGATCCATGCTTTGCCATCCCCCCTCCCCCCTCCCCGCCTTGCGAATCCATCAACTGTGTTCTTTCCACTGAGTTCTCCACGAACGAATGTCTTAGATAAAAGCTGGCTCAATTGAAACAGGGCATCATATCCGCACAACGCTACGACACATCGATGCTGGTGATGGCACTGCTGAAAGAGCTCGCCGTTGTCGGCCTCACAGACGCGGGCAATGCCACGACTAATGCTCTGGAGAATGCGTATCCTGGGCCGACTTCGACGGGAACGCTGCAGCACATCACCCTTCTCCAACACTCCAAAACCAGGTGGGTGGTTGTGATGGTGAAAGGGCTCGCCGTTGTCAGCCTCCAAAACCAGAACTTCACCGCATAACACGCTCATGGCCAACCAGCACGCTTCTTCTTATTATTGAAAAATGTGGAGGGGTACACCTTTTTTGTAGCGTTTTACACATGCGCCCTGATAAAAGGAAGAACCTGATGTCGCGCGGGGATCGATTTGTCATCAGTAGCTTCATTTTTAGGTGGGAGCGCTTCGATAATTAGAGGCAGCACATGTACCCATAGGTGGACATTTTCCTGCGGCCTCACTTATCCTCGCCTCACGAAGCACATACTTTATTGACCTCACTCACCCTCACCAAATTTTCCTCCAGTAACTAAGCCTCAGTCGCCCTCACCTTCATATTCTATTTAAAATTTTGCCCTCACAGACCTCACCTAAGGGCATTTGGATCCCAAGAGGCCTCACCATCCTCATCCTCACATGCCTTCACCACATGAGGCTATTCACAACCCTCATGGCCTCACGTATCTTCATCTCATGAGGGTCCTCATACTCACGTGTCCTCACCTCATGAGGGCCCTCATGGCCTCACGACCCCTCATCCTCACGAGCCCTCGCCTCGTGAATATCCTCATGGTTTGATGTGTCTTCGAATCCCTAGGACACAGGCACATGAGCCTCAAAATAACTTTCCATCATGTTCACTTGAGACGTCGGCGTTGAACTACTGTGTCGGTGATTGGTACTAATGAGTAATGATACTGCTTATGATACTGCGTATAATGATAGGGTATTAAACTGTTTATAGGGTTTCGTGCTGTGCTAGGGTAAATTTGGTAACAGTTACTCACAGTGAGAATTAACGTTAGTGTTTGGCATCAGCAAAGAAGAGCTCGAACCCATCATCCCATCCGTGAGTCCCCTCACAAAAGGCCTCATGGTCTCATTCGTGAGGTCCCTCACGAAAGGCCTCACGGGCTCATCCGTGAGGCTCCTCACGGAATACGTTGTACCCTCAGGTATTGATGGCCTCACGATAACTGGCCTCACTAGGGCCATCAAGGTGGGCCTCGTGAGGGACAATGCCTCACGACTGTCCTCGTGAGGAACATTCAGCGTGGTCTGGCCTCACACCCCCTCACCTCATCGTCGTGAGGTGAGGTTGAGGGGACTTCATGAGGGTCCTCATGAGTGAGGACACCCACCTATGCATGTACCTCACGGACCCATATCTATACTTGTAATCGAAGAATAGGAGCCCGTACATCTCACAACTAGTGAAGAACTGGGAACTTGTGGAACTGGTTTGTAATGATGGATCTCCTACGGTTCTTCGTGGTCTGGCGAGATCTGCCATTGGTCTTTCTTTGTGCTCTTCCCTCTCCAAGATGTCTTCATGGAACACCATTGATTTCTCTACCAATAGCGACCACCTTCCCATATACTTTGTGGTTCCCTTCTCTGCCTTGCGTAACAGTTCCTCTCGGGTCCTCAATAACCGGCACCAGCAGAGTCAGAAGTTGGAATTAGAACCTTAGAGCCCTGCACGGGCCGACTTTTCCGTGCCCGATGCGGCCCGGGCGCATCGAAAAATGGCCCGGCCCGCACTTTCATGTTTTTATGCGGCGCGACCCTGCACGGCCCGGTGGCCCAATGACTAGAGCCCGGCCCGGCCCGGCCCGGTGACTCAGCGAGTGCCGCCTGGCCTAGTATTTCCAGCCGTGACGTACGCGTTTCTAGCGCTTATCAAACAAATTTAAAAGTAAATTTATAAGAACCGAAGACAAGGCCACAAACACACAAGTGCTGGCGGTTTAACACCGCAACAGCACGAGACTAAATTAAATCCAGAACGCACGCGGGCAAGCGCGTTATCGTTACACTGTCGAGTTTTTGCGGAGGTAGAGGATGTTGTCGACGAACTGCTTCTCCCAATCGCTACCTCCTACCCCTCTCACTAAGCTTTCCGAACGTGATTGTGAAATACGTCAGAAGTCAGGAGCAATGTGAAGTGGCTTTGATAATGTTCTAGAGTGTTGCATCATACGCTTAATGCAGTGTCCTGTGCTTGTTCTTGCAAATATGTGCAGAGGACTGACGAAAGCACGTGATGATATCAACTAATATTCCTCCATTGGTTGGAATTAGCTGCGTGACCCGGCCGAGCCTGACTCTCGGAAACATGGTTGTCGGCTCGGGCCCAGCGTCTTTTGTCGGCCCGGCCCCGGCCCGGCTCTGAGCACACAGCCAATAAGAAGCCCGGACCGGGTAGGGAGTCCGTGCCCGTACCAGGCTCTAGTTGGAATCTCTCTCGGTCCAATGTGTAACCTTTCTTTGGTGAACTGGGCATCTTTCACACTGTCCTCCGTCGCCCAATCCCACCAGCAGTCCTCCTTCGGCGTTACGAAACGTACTACGAGGGGCGTTCATGTCAAAGCGGGACTTTTCATTTTTCGCAAAAGTAAAATGAACTTACAGGCGAGAAATTAGTTTTATTTTTCAACGTAATCTCCAGCTGCACTAATGCACTTGTCCCAGCGTTTCACGAGGGCTTGGATGTCAGCAGCGTAGAAATGCTTACCGGCGCGTAGCAGCCATGATCGGACCGCATTCTTGACTTCGTCGTCGCACCTGAAGTGGCGGCCCCCAAGGAACGCCTTCAGTGGCCCCAAGAGATAGAAATCGCTGGGGGCGAGGTCTGAACTGTAAAGGGGATGTGGCAGCAACTCCCAGCTAAATTCCTGTAAAGTGCGTGTCGTGAGATGCGCGGTATGCGGGCGTGCATTGTCCTCTAGGAGGAGGACTCCTTTGGTGAGGAGGCCCGCCTTTCCGAAACTGGAGGTATTCATGAATGACAGTGTTCAACGTTCCCACAGAAAGGTCCGTCTTTCGAGCCAGTTCGAGACATGTTATCCGTCGGTCCTTGAGGATCAGGCGCTCCACGAGTTTGATGTTCTCAGGAACTCTGACACTGGGCCGGGGCGGTCAGGATCGTCCTGCACTGATGTACCTCCGTCTCGGAACCGTTTTCATCACTGAAACGCTTTGCTGCGGCTAAGTGTATCGTGGCCATACTGAGCCTGAAGTCTTCTGTGAATTTCAGATGACTTTCGTCTTCATTCACGAGAAACTTCATGACAATTCGCTGTTCGATGTGCGCACTCACCTATTTGTCGGCCATCTTGTCCAGCACGTGTCTTCTGTTTTGCACAAACTTTGGACCATCACGTGGTGAACGCGGAGGCCTGTCGCGTGTGAAAATCACGAAAATGAAGTAGCGCGAGCCATTTGTACATTCAGGAGACAGAAAGTCCCGGTTTCACTTGAACACCCCTCGTATATCGCCTTGTGCGCCTTGGTGGAACGACGACTGTGCAAGAGCGTATAGGCGCCGCAAGGCTGCATGGAAAGACACACTTGCTAGTGTTATGTTATGTCATGTAATTTGAACTGCAAGAACTTTCGCTTTTATAAGGTACTCTTCAAGGGGTCCGCTGCTGCGGTAACGCGTGACTTTTACTCGGGACGCAACACTTTGTTCTCTGCACGGAAACGTAGGAAAGCACTACATAAGAATATTGCATTGCCCCGATCCTTTTCATCTGCCATGTCCTCAGACCTCACTATCCCCTCGGACACAGAGTCTAACGGGCGCTTTGAAGAAATTGCTAAACGTTTATCTTTTACTTTTTCAACGCTGTCCGCCCTGGTTCAGCTCTTCCTCCCCTTCATGTCTGGGTTTTCATGATGTCCCTGTCGACGAGTTCGAAGTCGTGGTGCACGCCTTGCCTGGAACAGCACCTGGACCCAAAGGAATTTCTGCTGCCACGGTGAAATATCTGCGGGCCAAACACAGGCCGTCTTTATTGAATCGTGTCAATACGTCCCTCCAATATGCATGGATTCCCCTACCTGGAATGTGACGCGTATTGTCATTGTTAAGAAAGTCTCTTCCAGTGGCCTCATGCTGGACAATATTAGACCTATATTGGTTTGATATCTGTCCTTTGCAAAACTTGAGCGCATTATTAATCGCCGACTTCTTTCCCATGTACGAGTAGAATCCTGTGACAGTTTTAGTGTTCATCAAATAGGCATCAAACAGGGCAAATAGGCCCTCGCTGCTCGGTGTGGCTCGCTCATACGAACACTGAGAGTCAGATTAGTCTTGCACGTGAAATCGGGCACTTTTGTGCACTTGTTACCCTGGACATTGCCAAAGCGTATGACAGTGTCATACGTGCCGTCCTGCAGAGGCTTCTAGAAACCACCACTCCTCTGTATCTGTTTGCTTGGATTGTGAACTTTCTCTCTGATCGTCCCCTTCTCTGTTCAGACCGCCGATTTGTCTCATCTGCAGATTCCCAGCGTAGAAGAGTCCCCCAAGATTCGGTTTTGTAGCCTGTAGTGCTGTAGCCCTCGCATTGGTACGCACATGACCGCTCTGTTATACATTTATAAACTGTACATGCAACCTATATTTGAGTTCGGCTGTGTTCTATTCTCCTGCAAACTATTCGCCTCTCCAGCTATCTGTAGAGGCGCTCGCGTCGTCCTAAAAATGGCGGAGAAAAGAATGATTACCGGTGAATGAGCCAACTTGCTTCATGCCTTCTTCCACGAGACACGCTTCAAAAATGGTACAGATAGCAAAGTTAGTCTGGCCTGTAGTTTCCCACTGTCCTCGTTGTCTTCGTTCCCGCAGCTCCTCTGATAATATCTTTTTCTTCTTCCCCTTCTCGACATTGAATATTCTTTTCCGCAGCTCTTTTGCGCTGCGGAATTGAGCACTGCTGTTGCACTGCTCTTTCACCTTTCATCTGCTGTTGCTGTTTGTGTTCTGTATGCCGGGAAACCCCATCGCATGCGAAGGGAAGTTGCGGCAGTTTCGGGTTCGTGCGAGACATACTGGTCGTATGCTGTTCCTATCATTCATTGAGTACTTCTACTGGGGTCCGCTAGGTAGCGAGCAACCAGTTATAGAGGGGAGTACCTCTTAGAGAGACGGGCCCTGCGACTCTGCTTTGGTCTTCCCTGATATACGGCAAACGAGGCGCTTCCCTCTGAGGCCCATCTGCCTTCACTGAAAGAGTGATTTCGGTTGCTCACTGTCTGCTGCTACCTTTTGCAAAGACAACATCCCATTGCGTTGGGGAATAATGAGTCGATGAGTGTCTGTCAGCTTTGCCTAGTACGCCGTTGACACCGTAGGAACGTGCCGCAACTGCTTTTCGCCGAAGAACTCCACACGCCGCTGAGATTCTCTTTGGCTGATGTGTGCGTACATGGTGTCCGCCGGGACCCATCCTCGGCTGACATCGTTGAGATATTTCACGCGGACCCTGCGCGCCTTCCAGGGATCACTCTACAGAGGACATTGACGGACCACCTAAACCGCTATGCACAGTACTTAAAGGGAGAATCCGCATAAGGCCCCTTCCGAGATTTTCGAATATTCGTCACCTTTAGCCATCAACGACCGTGCCTGTAAAATATCTCCTTCGAAAACTGAGTCAAACTTTATAAAAATGATTTTCTTCTATGACGCGCTCGGTGACAGGGTAGTGCGAGCCACGAGCGCTTTTCTGCAAGCAACACCGAGCGTGATGTAAGTCGCGAGATATCCCGCGCCGTCCGCCTTGCTTTGCTGTGTGTTTTGGCAGTTTTGACGAAGGAAATTTTCCGTAGCAATTGTGTTCGTTACGTCGCACACTGATCTTACATCCACCACGATGGCCGGTAAGACATGCTGTATAATCAGTTGTGGCAACAGGTCGGATACAGCAACAGACGTAGCATATTTCGAGTTTCCGACGGCCAAACAACGTCGTTTGGAGTGGGAAATGGCGCTGCGCAAAATCAAGTGGAGGAAGACCAGCTCGAGAACGATATGTTCTCATCATTTTGAGCCAGGAATGGTCGACACGAAAAGACGGCTCATGCGGGAACTCGGAGTGGCACCTGCAGGCACCTGCGGGATGCACCGACCGCATGTGCACCTGCAGCATGTTTCATATTACGCGTGCACCCGTGGCACTTATACAGGGTGTCCCAGAAAACGTGTCATTGAATTATAATAAAAAAACTACGCCACCTAGAATAATGCGGTCAACAGCATTTGTTCTTATTAGTTTTTGCCACCTCCTAATGTGAATGTCATTACTCCAAGTTTAATTATGTAAATATTTGCGAACTCAACTCGGAAATTTGCCAAGTAAAGGTCACTTTTTTACCCCACCAATATGAAGAGCGTGCCGAATACACTCAAATTCATGATAATTCACAGTGATATTCACGAGCTATTCCATCGGAAAAAATAGCCGAATATCATGCTTTTCGGAGCACCGGACAATAGCGCGCGATGACGTTTTGAGCGCAATCGCTCTTAGTGCGACGAAAGGAGGTTCCGAAGCCAGCCCACAGAGTGATAGTAGAAAAAGTAACAGTTCCTAAAATTGGGAGAGGGAAAGCAAAATCCCAGCGAAAGTCGGACATGATAAGCCGTGCCTGTTTTATCTGTTTCTGCGATGTCGGGGAGGGCTGGGTTTCCAACCTCCTTTCGTCGGACTGACAAAGATTGCGCTGAAAAATTCATCGTGCGCTATTCTGTGCGACCTCCGTAGAGTATGATGTTCGGCTATTTTCTCCGATGGGATAGCTCCTGAATATCCCTGTCAATTATCATTAATTTGACTAAATTAGACACGCTCTTCACATTGGCGGGGTTACAAAGTTACCTTCACTAGGCAAATTTCCGACTTAAGCTCGCAAAAATTTACATAATTAAACTTACGTTACACGACATTCATATGAGGAGGTGGCAAAAACCCAGTAAGAACAAATGCCATTGACCGCATGACTCTAGTTGGTGTAGTTTTTTATTATAATTCAATAACACGTTTTCTGGGACACCCTGTATAAGAATGTGCGACAACCTATTAGAAATTCATCATTAGTTACTCCGAGTTCGACAGTTTTCAATGTATGGGTCCGAGGTCTCGGTTTCAAGCGACGCGCGCACTGGTACAGGGTCCGTCGAATACGGCGAGTCGTTGTGGTTTATGGTGGCGGTCAAGTCATTCTCCTCATTAGAATGCACGTCTGAATCGGGCTGAAGTCCCGTGGAGTTCTATTCTGATGCGGAGTCGGTTTCCATGACTGCACGTTGAGCGTAACTTGCTTCCTGGCATCTTCAATGCAATACAACACATGGGAATCACGGCAGACGAATCTCGCGACTGACGTCACGGCGTGGCGCTCCTCGATTCCGATGCCACCGCCTGCTCTCATAGTTTCGGTTTCGCTTTATCGTTTCCGCTGTTTATAAATTGTACGCGCACATTTATACGAAACGGGGGCTGTTGTCAGCATCTGTGGGGTGGTCTCTGCTGAAATCAACTTTCACTTAATTTTGGGCACAACCGTTGCGGACCCTCCCTTTAATCGTAAGCGTCGGTCTCTGTGGAGAGCGCTGGAGCTGGCTTGTTTTTTCCTCAGCTTGGTTTCCAGTTTCCGGTTCGGCTCTCAGACTTTACCCCTCCCTATGACAGCGGATTTTTGGCCATGGCCTTTGCCTCCTCCCACCCGTGAAACTCTTCTTTTGCTATCGGACCCTCTATCCGTCATTTCAGCTAAGGCGTCACCCTCCGGTCCGCGACAGCCCTTATAATCATCATTTTGGTACATCTTGCCCCGCACCGCATTAGCGATATCATCATCACGTGGATTCCTGGCCACCGTGGACTCACTTTTAACGGAACCGCTGACACCCTCGGAAAAATGTCCCTCTCTGGGGAGATATTTCCTCTCCTTCCAGTTCTTGGGCGTACATCTGTTGTAAGGTGTAGACGACTCACAAGCCTGTCTTGAGCTGTCCTTCCACGACCACCCTATGACATCTCTCTTTCGTGGAACCCTAACTTCTGCAGCTCCAGGCAGACAGAAGTCTGGTTGATGTGAGCTCGATGCCTGGCGCTACCCTTAAATTTTTACCTTCACGGTGCTGGACACTGTTTGTCCCCTGTTTGCTGCCAATGTGAACATTGAACATGTGCCAACAACTGAACACTTTGTTCCTCTGCCCTCGTTTTGACCAACTCTGCCAGAGGGATATCTGTACCCCTTTGCGTTTATTGGGAGCCCCCTTTCGTGAGATGCTGGCCCCCGGAGCATCGCATACCGCGCACTGTGATAGATCTGTTGTAGCAAGCCTCGTGTCTGACATCCTCCTCTCGAACCGCTTCCTGGCACGTTCTCGCTCCTCGCACACATTTTCACGTACGCACATTACTACACACATATACATACGACTTATCCACGCATATTCGTCATACGTCATATACGGCCAATTCTCCTATACCTACACGTCAGTTATCACCTGAGCCCTACCTTTCCTTACATCTCAGCACTGCCACACAGGTGTTATTTCGCCCAACTGTCCTGGCCAATCTCCCTTAGTGTCTCACTGCCATCTTTTGATTGGACAAAGAAGAAGCAGAGTGTAGCAAACCCCGAAGTCAGTCGTGACGTTGCCCACATACGTGAGGCCGACAACGGCAAGCCCTTTCACCATCACCACCACCACCACCACCCCGAAGTAGTGGAAGACAAAGAAGAATTGGTAGCGCACTCGTGCAAGTACGTTCTCTGCTATAAACTGGGCCTAACGGGAAGCGGTAGTTCTGCCCTGGCTGAGTTGTGATGTCTGCTCAAGAAGAAGTTCAAGAGGAGGACGTCGAAGCGGTAAGCTGATCCTGCCTTTTTAAAAATATAATTTTCATTGATTTCTTCTAGTATGGCAATGGCCTACTGCACTAGCATTATAGACGCGTGAACGTGGCATGATTTAGGGTCCTGCCGTATTGATGGCAGTGTGCACTTGTGATATCCTCATGAGCATTTGTGCATTGGCACGGCAACATGATTCTATCGACATCTAAAAAAAAAAGGTGTAACATTAAATTGGTGCAGTTCCATACCGAAACCACTGGGTTTTAAAAATTAGAGAAAGCGTTTGAAAGGTAAATATTGCATACAAGTGAAAGGTCATATATCGAATCTAAAAATGGAGTCATACAATTGTGTGGGGTCTAGAACGTTCCTTATAAGCATTTGATGTCAACGAAAAAAATAATAATAGGAAGAGGGTAGCAGATACACGGCCTTGCTAAGCCTAACGGATTTGGAGGAGGCCTTCTTTTGAAAGGTAGAGAAGCGATGAAGTATATTTAGGGCCCTGTGTTTTCGGGTTTAATGTTTTTTGAAAAAGGGAGCAAAGTCGGATTTTATTTCAAGAGCCGTGAAACAGGGTAAAATGGGGTGATATGTGTCGGGTGGGGAAAACAAGAACGCTTCTTGCATTTTAGATTGAGAGGAGATGCGGACCAGCAGTGCTGAATGTCCAATTATGGTGGACTAGAATGAGTGATGTGCTAAGCGGAGGGTGGCGGGGGTACCCGCCATGTTCCTGCGGGTAGATGGTGGGACTTGCGTATCGACAGCACGCAGTTGAATCGCCCTTCACGGATTTCCTCCAAACCACCGGTTACTCGACAGCTCCAGTGGCGGTTAGCCGACGAGCATGCATTTCATTCTTCTTGCACGCACCGCGTTGCACCTTGAGCAGCGCACAGAGGAAAGCGAATGCAACACGTAGACCAAGTTTCCAAAATGCGTTACCTGTCTGTTTTCTCAGCCATCACGTTGGTGTCTTGGCGCGCGCGCTTCAATAGAGAGCAACGATGAAAGATGAAAGTCACTGAAAAGGTTAGCCAGCTGTAGGGATCGAACCCACATCTTCTGGATTACCGCTAGAGGGCTCTACCAATTCAGCTAAGCTAACACGCCTCTCCAGCGACTTTCGGGCGTCATCTGAAGGGACGACAAACCAGCCATTCACTCTCTCACCATCCTTTCACTCTTACATTTTTTGCTCACTCATACACACATTCATACGACGGAAATCGACGCAAGCGACACCTGTTGAACAAGAGAGGAACTGATGTTCTGAGGCTGGAACAAACATAGAAGGGACAGATACAAAGCCTCAAATTGCCTAAGAACATCAGTTCCTCTCTTGTTCAACAGGTGCCGCTTGCGTCGATTTCCGTCGTATGAATGTGTGTATGAGTGAGCAAAAAATGTAAGAGTGAAAGGAGGGTGAGTGAGAGTGAGTGGCTGGTTTGTCGTCCCTTCAGATGACGCACCCCGAAAGTCGCTGGAGAGGCGTGTTAGCTTAGCTCAATTGGTAGCGCCCTGGACCGATAATTCAAAAGATGTGGGTTCGATCCTTGCAGCTGGCTAACCTTTACAGTATACGTTTTCTTCGTATATTGTCTGCGTGTGGTCTCCACATATCTATGAACAGAGCCATGATAATGTTCCATGTTTCTTTCACAAGTTTTCCGAATGTTTCTTTAACACCACATAACTTCGTTCAACACTTACCATATTTACAGCAGAGACAATTACCATATTAATCCATCCGAAAAAGAAGCGCTTAAGCACTGACAACCTGTGTTTGCGAAGCTTAGGCACGACCACGTAGAATTTGTTGGTGGTTGACAAAAATATTTCGCGACATTTAACCACATTCGCTCTTTTCGTAGAGAAATATATACTTTATTATCATCAGTGCCGCTTGATTTCAACTTGGTTCAACTCACTTTTTGGTCAGCTCGCACTTAGTCAACTTCGTCAACTCGCACTTTACCCGCAACTGAGTGAATTCCTGCTCGCGAACAGCAAAACTGCGATACGAATCACAAAAGGGAACGATGTCATCTATAGTGACAGTTAAGGGGTTGGGACACTGTCATAGACATGGATTTCATAGGCTGGGATTCGTGGATATCTGGAACAAATTACTGTTATTGCTGAAATAGTCTTGTGCTCGAAACGTTCGGACCAGAAAATTATCAAATAGACATATCCGTTATGTGCATTAAATTATGCGTTAAATACGCATCATCTCAAGGTCAAGATCAATGTGAAATAATGTATCGGTTGTTAGTACCGGTACACTTTATCCTTCATGGCTTTCTATGTGAGGGAACATCAACGTGCATCGCCTTTAGACACATTTTGCAACAGATTCTCACGGTAATCTATCACATAGAGGAGGGTACGGGGGGCGGGAGAGAAAGAGTAGGCGGAAAAGTAGCGGCATTGTACCACTTACGTTACTTTTATTTGGTAGCGGTATCACTGTACTTTTTCAAATTTGTAGCGACGCTGCTATTGCGCTCCTTTTTTTGTGGAGTAGTGGGTAGCGGTTACCTTTGGTAGTGGGTACAACACTGCCGGTAAGCACAGGACCCTTTTTCGTTCCCCCCCCTCCCCCCCCGCTCCCGATACTGTTAGTCAGTTACCAATCCCTGCCGCCTGCCACTTCAGTTCCTCATTGTAAACGACGCTTTTAAACGACGCATCATAAACGACGCTTTTGTGTTTTTTCTTTGAAATACCGTAGCCGCTAATCCTGTACAACCTCTCGTATTTGAAACCTACGCATCCTCCCCTCCCCCCCCCCCCCTGCCCCCACCCCTGTAGCAGATAAAATCCTGCGTTTGCCACCAGATTCTTGAAAAACCACGAAAAACGTGGTTCAGTTCTGTATGTACGCGCGACAACGTAAACTCTTTGAACGTGTCCAGTAACAGCAGGAGTGATGCACATAGAATTTATGTAGAACATACAAGCAGTCATTGAAAACGACACACTAATAATTCATTCATTCATTCATTAACTAGATGAGACTGCTGGAACTGAGGTGTACCATTGGGGGAGACCTGCAGCACCCTGAGTACGAAACCCAACAACATATACCATGAGAGAACTGATGTTCTGAGGCTGGAACAACATAGAAAGGACAAATACATACAAAGCCTCAAATTGCCTAAGAAATCAACGATGAAAGATGAAAGTCACTGAAAAGGTTAGCCAGCTTTCCAGTGACTTTCATCTCTCTCATGTTCACTTCAGTTTCAGTTGAGTTTCAGTTCACTCATGTTCAACAGCTGCCGCTTGCGTCGATCCCGTCGTATGAATGTGTGTATGAGTGAGCAAAAATGTAAGAGTGAAAGGAGGATGAGTGAGAGAGAGTGGCTGGTTTGTCCCTTCAGATGACGGGCCCTTAGAAGTCGCTGCGGAGGTGTGTTACCTTAGCTCAATTGGTAGAGCCCTGGACCGAAGATGGCCCAGAAGATGGGTTCGAGTGCTATAGCTAGCTAACCTTTTCAGTGACTTTGTGGGGAAATCTTGTGATAGCTTATCGCTATCTCGGTACGTTCGCCACCGACACCGGGGGCGTGTCTTGTTGTTTCGTAGTTTTTGTAAACGCCTGAAGGGCTGTGTGACAATTCAATTTCGGACACCCTTGTCCATCTTTTGAGGGTGGGGGAATGTGGGGAAATCTTGTGATAGCTTATCGCTATCTCGGTACATTCGCCACCGACACCGTACGGGGGAGTGTCTTGTTGTTTGGACTTCTTTTGTGCGCGCGAAGCCAGCGCCCTCGAATTGTTTAAAAAGGGATGCTGCGTGTGAGATGGGGGCTTTTTCCTGTTTGCAGGCAAGGCGGTGCGGAACGGGACATTCTGTTTCGTATGTAATAAACTGTTGTTTGCATTGTGTTTCTTGCGTTGCACCTCTTTGGCCGGGAAACCGGCGGTGGTCCTGGTGAGTGGGTCTCGCCTGCCCTTGGAGGGCAGTAGGATTCCCACAACTTTCATCTTTCATTGTTACTTTCAACATACGCCAGTTCAGAACTTAGCATACAAACAGCCGTCAATGAACAAGGGCACGTTTCATAATCTATGTATGGACGTCGGAGGGTGCAGGAAAGGGGGACGTTTATATTTTTTGTCCTTCATGGCCAAGCAAAAAGCTCAGCAGCAGAAACAAAGCGCAAACAACCGCTTAATGCGTTTGTGAGGAGTACTTTTTCTGAGACGCGAAACTGATCCACCATAGTAGATTCGCGATTTAACATATATGTGTCTGCTGGACCCGTGTATTACATAAAAGCACGGTCCCTCGATTAGAGTAGGAAGAAGCAGCCAATAGGTGCACGCCAAGTCAGCTCTTCGTTATTGTATTCTATACATATACGCGTAAACCGGGTTCTATTGCGGAGAAGTTGCTGCTTTTCGCATGGGTCGCTGACCTGCACCTGTATTTTGCTGTTGAAATCATGGATGAAGGGAACAGTGCAGAGAACGATCAGCAAATTAAACCAAATTACTTTTGTTCTGTGCCGCAATGCGACTCTGCGCGCCAAGGGGACAGCCAGTTTGTCTTTCCGCGTTTTCTTCTTTCACATGGAATACCGCCTACTTTGACGCATCCTCGGAAGAGATTTGAGCGACTTGAAATCAGCAAACCTGTTACATCAGCAATGGCCGTGTGTGTATGGCAGAGCTCTTGGAGCGTACTGCCTACATATCTCATGAACGTTCTTATTTTTATTTTTCTGAAGCACACTTCTGTGCAACTCACGTAAACCTTGTCTAGGCGTAACAGAACAATTTTTTTTTTTCAAACTTGAGTAGCCATTATGTGCAGGAAAGCGCAGGGGATAGCGCGAAAACGTATACCAAGTTAGTTTTGTAACTGTGCGTTTGAATCAGCGCGTCAAATCACTTAGGGAAAGAATTCAGAAAGAATGCGACGTTTCATTAAGGTTTCCCAAAACATGCGCACCAGTGACACACGGGTGTCTCTGACATTCCTGCGGCGGAGGACACTCGCTGCTTGCTATTTCGGCCTCGCAACCGGTAAACGTGAAATTCACCTTCACGAAGTGTTTGATGAAATACGTCGGAATTTCGCAAATAATACGCTACAACTATAGCCTTCTCTTTGGACAACTCGGTTACTCCTGCCAGAAGTATATGAGCAGCGTTTAAGGAGGTGCAACACCCTCCTGGCCCAATGGCATTTCTCACGCATTTTTCAAACCGCATAGCTCCGCAAGGAATTGCTCAATTTGCATAAAATAGGTCTTGAATTGAAGATCTCAATAGTACTTAATGTTGCAGAAATTCATCTTTTATGTTGGAAATTTTTTTCGTAGACGTCAGAAATTGCGTTTCGCGCTTCCTTGAAATTTGTTGGCTGGTCACAAATTAAATAGACCTAAGGTGAGAATTTTAATCCCATTCAGTACTACAAAAATATGTCTAAAATCAATATGTCCCGAAATAATTTGTTTATGTCGAAGCATATAGTTGCTACACGGATTCTTGCGAACAGTGGTTAGCGAATGCTGACCCGCTGGGATTTTGGCTGTGCGCGGTGGTGCCATCTATCTGCATGCCACAGAAATCTGCACAAGTGGGAAAAACCGGATGAATTGTCACAATGTATTTTCGCAGTGATAATAAATGGAGTGTGGACGCGCAGCTGCCGCTCGTTATCTCGGAATCCTTCGTTCCGTGGTTGTGCTGTGCCTACCAGTCACGGTTTTTCGCATAGCCGGAAACCTGTCTGCGGAAAACAGAAGAGACGCAAAGAACACGAACTGAAATTCTACAAGAGAAGGCATCTGGATAATCTTTAAATAGTACCAGACTCTCACGAATCAAGCAATCTTTCATCGAGAGCTAGCAGAAGCGACAGTACGCAAGACGTGTCTGCAGGAACGTCCGAAAACGGACCCTGTGTTGTTGAAGGGCGAATCGTTGTGGACAATATGCACTTGTTCAACTAATTTCAAGCTCTGAGAATTTAGAGCCCATTCAACTGCACACTTGCTGTCATGAAGATAACGTCAGTGAACAGAAATTGATTGCGGAGCAAAATTACGCTGCAATGCAAAATGTGCTTGCTGGACGGCGTTACAGCTACTGAGGGCCAACCAGATAGCATATCAGACCGTATGGACGTGAACAGAGTAGTTGTATCCAGTGTGCTATCCATCAGGGCTGGGTATACTTTGAGCGGTTCTATAATGATTAGCTCCATCCAGAGCTTGTTCACCCACGCATACCACGCAGTATGCCGATCAGGGCCCCTGACTACAAGAAGAAATACAACACGCAGGAGATAGATGCGTAGAAATCCAGCGAACCGGTAGAGATGTAGAAAGAGAGTTGCCTCAGGACAGGAGCCGCCGATATTTCGAACAGAGACTCGACACATCGGCGGCTCCTGTCCTGAGGCAACTCTCTTCCAACACGCTGGAGAGGTCTTCGTAGTGCAACGCTGACGCTCAGGCGGCAGGGAACGTCACCGCTCTCTGGTGCCACGTGACCGGCGCTCTTCGCCACGTCGCCACTTTCTGATCTCCGGAGCGGCAGTCGGAGGCAGCCGGATATCTTGTCCTCCCGGCACAGATTCTGACGACCGACGGCGTCTGCTGCCGGCAGAAGGAGAAGGTAACGCAACGGATACTTATCGCGCGTGCTTTTTATTTCATGAGGATTGTTCTGTATGTGTCCCATACAACGACATTCACTGTACTATGGCCAATTCTGAATTGGAACGCCAACGATGCTTGGCTTTACCGCGAAAGTGGTGCAACGACACACCGGCGCAGCAGCTTTGGAACAATTATGCAACGCATAGATAGATGCTTACAATGTAGTGTTGCATAGGAAGCTTTTTCAATACGTGAGACGAAACAGACACGGAATACAAAGCATTAATTTGATAAACGCGGATATTTCTTTCGCTGGACAGACGTGGACTACACATAATCGTTCGCTTGCATCTTTCCAATACATGCATAAAAACATAATTGAAAGCTACTCGTCCTACCGAAAGGAAAATAAAAATTAATTTAATTTAATTAATTATTAACTACCTGTAGCTCGACATCACAGCTTCATCGCCAGTCCATCACTTGTCAGCACGCTGTCGCGCCTATATTGATGCTCAGCATCGGGATACGCTTCATTAGTGGAAAATAAAACCGAATGTGACAACGTCTATTATCAAAATACTCCGACAGGCGTTTGGGTCGTCCACACGGAGATTTGGGTTAATGCTGTTTTACATTCCATAGCGCTTCTTCGGAACCTATTCTTTGGCCCGTATCTTGTCCTTTTTCTCACGTGAATGCATCTGAATCATCCACAAGGAGCTCAAGTTTTTTGTTTCATTAGTCCATCCTGCGCTAGACACACAGGTTATGCAAGCGCGAATACAGAAGGGATCGGAAAAGTGACAGCCGCCGGGAAAATGACTCGTGTGAATGCTAGAGAACGAGCGGACGTCTTCAGACGCGTAGTGACCTCGTTTATCTCGGATATCCTCTCACTCCTTCCAGACTTGCTGCCGGCAGAAAACTGACTCGTGTGAATACAGGGTTACGAACACCCTTCGTTGCTCAGAAAATCGTTCGTAAATCGAGGTCCGAGGTCTGCAGTGCACAAATACCTCACAAAACCACGGGAAATTGATTTGAATAAGTATTTTTTTTTTATGTTTGCTTTGCACCATACACTCTGCATGGTCTATCCTGTTATAAAGAGATGACAAAAGTCTGACATTTGACTCATGCACCCGGTCCTCAAAGTACCGTATCGCGCGCGGATGAGACTAGAGAGTTTTAGCAGACCGTTGATAACGTGGCTTGCGTCGAACCGTATCAACCGGAACCAATCAGTGGATAAGATTCTGAGCCACGCACAACTGCGATTGGTTCCGGTCGGCACGATGACCTTATCAACGGTATACTAAAACTCACTACTGTTTCCAACGGCAGATATCACGCTTGCCACCGGCTGTCAAGGCTGAACGCTTTCTTGGAACGGCAAGATGTTTCCATCTCGGAGACCTGGTCCAAACTCACAACCATTCGGCTGTAAACGCCCGAATTATTCTTTCAGGAAATGGTGAATCATGTTTGTGGAACGTAGTGGCGTTGGGACATTGTATGTTTGACCTTAGTAGCATGTACTGAGGAACTTTCATTATCCTCCGGTCCGTTGGCCTGTCCTCTGTATGTTCATAACGCCCGTTCGTATATCGAGGTCAGAATGGCTTGGCTACTTTGGGTCCGTTCCCTCATAATCCGTTCATAGTTCGGATATCGAGGGTGCGTAAAACGAGGTCAAAATACACGGAAAGTTTGGTTCCCTGTGGAGCCGTTCGTAAGTTGAGGGAATTCGTATATCGAGGGTTCATAGAACGAGGTCCGACTGTATTCACTGTTGTCCATGGTATATATGCACTACAATTCCCTTTCCGTCACATAGCTCTGCATTGCTGTGCTTGCAGTTGACCCCAATGTGGCCTTCATCATCTAATCCAAGTCATCGGACCCAGTAGCCGAAGCCTCTGCTCCGCCTGCGGTGTCATGACGAACATGAGCACATTCCCGTGGAGCGTGGACAGCGTCACACAGAGGGACACTGTACCCTAGCTGACTTATCATTATCACAGGAAGCTTAATTCATGTATGTTTGTGCGTCCGTGGTGCTCCTGGTGTCCATTGGGTACTGTTTAATGTGGAAGCTTATCTCTTGTATTCATCTTTTAGATTGCCCTCAGAACCCTTGTGCGAACAAACTCAGTTCAGCCACAGGTGTCTCCGATTCTCATAATCAGCTGTTCGTTTCTTATCTACACATATTTGAGCTCTTCTTAGCCGGTATGCCGCTTAACTGAAATATGCGCATCCTGCACAACGCTGTAGTTGGTCTTATTGCGAGGCTTATTGACCAGGCCCATCTGTGTGCGGCAATCGCATCCTGTTACAGACAACACTCAAACATTACGTCGTCTTGAACTGTCCTTGTGGATTAGGACGTGCTGTATGAGGGATGCGTGAGTTTCAGCGAAATAACACAGCGTTCACATGCCTGCCTTGTTTTCTTTTCATGGGGTAAAATACTACAGGGAACGGTAACACTAACGTGCCACAGGTGACAGTTCTACAATTTCGATGTTTTGCATTCTGTGTACTAAAACATCTGGCAGCGAACAGTTTGGCTGACAGTTAAAACATTGGTGTAGAACGTGCCCTAGAACTTGGTATAGAACTTCGCGTACGCCAGATCGCCCTTCTCCAGGTGAGGGAACGGAGGGACTTGTTGCAAGCACGATGGCCGATGGCCGATAATCGGCGTCCGCGTCTCATTGGTCACAATTTGTGCACTGAGCTCCTCTTAGAAATTCCAGTGTACAACTGTTGATGCATGCCATCTCGTTACAAAAACATCTGGCTATCAAGTCATCTGGTTGTTACAGCCTACCCTTGATGCCCACCAATGGCGACCAGCAACCTACCCGACGCCCCTGCACGCTGTATAATCCACCACAAGCACTGTACTGCTGGCACTGTGCTCGTGAAGATAACTGCCGCCGCTGTCGTATGCAGCTTAATGCAGCTTCATTCCCTTCTTTTTCGACTTTGTGTACAAATATGAGTGTCAAACTTGTGGCGTCGGCGTAAATGAGTCGACAACAGCACTGTCAACTATACTGAGACACCCATCACTGTTCAGGTAATCAGATGCCGTCAAAACTGAGAATGAACGCCATGTAAGACCGCACTGCCGACTACACAACTTGGCTCGTCTTTACCGATCACACTGAACCAAAAATACAGCATTATATGTGCCAGTGTCAAAGCACCGTGATATCGCAGAGCAGTCCACAATAATTATACAGTGCACTGTTAATCTCGGGCCGACGATGGTGCAGTAATTTTGCTGTTCACGAAGTGATCCCGACGATTCCGAATACACAGAAGCACATGTGAGCTTGCCACGAATTTCATGAAGTCATTGGAGCACCCGCAAGCCATACCACTCCATTGCTTTCTCAATAAGCCAGGAACTGTTTTTCAAGCTAATGTAGAAGGTCCGCGCAATCAGGGCTACTGTTCTTTCTTCTTCTTCTCTTTTTCTTGATCCTCCGCGGTTCCACAACGAATGTTGGAAACTTTTAGTGTGTTCGCGAGGTTCTGTTGAATGAAATTGTCGATCCGTCTGCTATCACACGCACAAATAACAGATAACACGCGGACGCTGTTCTCAAGGTGATAAAGGCAAGCTAGAGGTCGAAGGTAAAAGAACAGAGCAAGAGGAAAAGAGTGCCTTCTAATCCTTTCCGCTGATATGGTGGATCAGTCGGGTAATGTAACATGTAACCGTCTGCCGCTGTAGTACCAGGAGCCTCCGCAGTGAACGCTAGGTAATCAATTCGATCAGAGCCGTTTATAGGGAGAGTTTGGCCATTAGGAGGAGCCTAACTTGAATCGCGTCATGCGACGTCACGGCTAAGCCACCTCCCTCGCCGTGCTCTATTGTTGTCCCGTTGTCAGCCGGTCGCCGACGCCATATTGATGCTGATCGTTGTTTACGATGCAAGGCGGGAAGACACGTGTGTACATTGTCCTTCGAAAGCCCTTCGTCCTTGAACCCCCCCCCCCTTATCAGAGGCGGCTGTGGGTCATAAGCCGGTTATTCCTGCAGATTGCATTCATTGCGACAACAAAGCTGACGGACAGCATCAATAATGGCGGGCACGAGATGGCTAATAAGCGGATTCTGCTTGGATCCAGGCTTTTTGGGCGGCGCAACGACGACTCTGACGTCAAAATAGGCTCCACCCACGAGGCGGCAAAAGATCAGAGAATGGCCAAACTCTCCCTATAAATGGCTCTGAATTCGATCGTCCTCTGCTCCATCTATTGAGTGGAATTGACAAAACGCGGAGGGTGCTGTTGCACCCCCTTAATGCACGTAAGCCTTCAATGCATCGAGAATCAACATTGCAGTTCAGAAATCTCAAAATCGAAACTAAGCGACAACCTGGTTACGTCCGCCATGTTGGAGGTTAGATGCGCCACCTACAGGTCGCGCAAAACGCGAATAGCGTGCCTGTTTGATAGACGGCTGTCCATCATCCCACTGATAAAGCGGCCGCCGCACCTGCGATATCAAATGTATTGCACGGCAGCGCACATGAACTTGGAAACCTGACAGCCTCGAATGTCATGCGGCTTGAATACAAATACTTGGCGGCGAATAAAACAGTTGAAAATAGCTACACACGTGAATACTGAGCTTGTTGATGTAGTTCAACGAGAAGTCGCATGGTGTGCCGCAATCGAGGGGCGATCGAGGGCTTTCAGTGCTTTGGATAGGCCGCTCAGCACACCACTCATTCTAGTCCACCATAGTCCAATGCGTAGTGTTTTCCAGTGCCCGTATTGGTAGCTGAGTTGCACTTTGCGAAGTTCGTTTCCAGGTTCTTTTTTTTTTTCGGGTTTTACCGTAAGTTGATGATGGTGATTGGGAGTTTAATGGCGCAACGACAACAAAGATCATGATTTACCGTAAGTAACGATGATGCAAATCGGCGAGTAAAAACGAGTTTTACCCCAAAACACAGGTCTCTATTGGGTATGTTGCATTACTCTACACACTGAGGTTAGTCCATGTTACGTAGGTACAAATTGTGGGGTCCCCCCTCCTCCTTGCGCACGCTCTAGTCGGTGCAGGGATCAGACTGTTCCGTCGAAACGCCTCTTCAGTAAACATGGCGGTCTGACTTGAACCAACAGGCGATAAGGGTCTGATTTATACGTGTTTCACACAACATCGCTCGTTCTGATTTGCTCCTCATTCGGGTAACCAGTTATATTTTTCTGTTCATTTTCTTTCGTTTAAAAAACAACCGAAGTGGCTCCGATACGGAAGTCCATCCCATTAAATAAATGAACTGCACATCTGTAATGTGCCACGATTCTGATTTTGGCTAAGCTACGACGACGACACTTCTACCAGAGGCAGTCGCGGTGAGGCGGTGGCGGCGGTATTGGGCAATGCCCAATATCGGGTTAAATCAAGTCAGCCTCTGTTAGTTTAGTGAGGTTAGTTTCGATTTAGGTTCTTGCAGCTGGCCTCATGGCTATATGGCATGACTTGAACTTGCGATTCACACGCTCCATAGGCGGTGCCGCCATGAGACTGCGCTCCCCAAATGTCGTTGCCGTAGTTTACCCCTGATTTCGAAATTCTTCGCAAATAATGAGAAGGAAATTGAAATTGGTTTATTCAAACAGATAGCTCTACGGTTTATATGCTTCTCATGTTACCTGTCACTGATTTTTTCGCCTACTATGGATTATGTGTGGTCGGTTACATAGCCTATTGTAAAGGAAACAAAAACAGCTACCGTAAATCGTTTACAGGTTCCGGAACCGCCAAGCAAAGTCCCTGCTCCTGGAATAACAGTGGTCGCAAGCTGGACCTGCGCCATTTTGTTTGGCCTCACAACAGGAACCATCATAGTCACTTCCCTGGCGTTCTTCAAGGAAGCCGATGACTCCGAAGTAAGATCCTCTGAAGAAAGGCCCCGACGAACCTATCCTTCTTGCCTCACGGAATCATGCGCCGCCGCTGCAGAAGCGCTGACTATGACCCTAAGCTTCAGCGTGGATCCCTGCCACGACCTGTTCGCCTTCGTTTGTCGCAGATATCACGCCAATTTTTTCCGGATACTCAGGGCACTGGAGAATGACATCACCACTCATGCGACTGCCGTTCTTTTCAAAACCCCGGTCCCTGCAATGCAGCAAGCATCGGCTATTCAGAAAGCTGCGATCTTGTTCAGATCCTGCATGCGAATGTTCGTGAATCTTGGTCAAAACACAGAGACGAGTTCAGTTTTCGAGTCTCTCATGCAGGAATTCAGCCTTAGTTTGCAATACAGTAAAAGCAGTACGCAGAGCGAACCGATCGAGACAATTATGGGTCTAGGCGTTAAATACAATATTGAAGCATTCCTCTCCTTAGCAGTTGGCAATAACCTCCTATGGAGAAAAAGCAGCACTGTGAAAATATCTTTTAGCAAGGATGATATCGTATGGTACGACACGATCGAGAAAGACAAGGACGCCCAGAAAATATACGCAAAATATTATGACGCGTACTACGGGTCTGCCACATCCCAGACAAATCAAGAGTTTCTACGTAATGTCGAAAACTTAGAGGAGAAAATCATGAAAATCGTTCAAAAAATTCCACTCAAAGCTGACGACAATGTAGTGTACGAACTGATGTCTTTGAAAAGCCTTGAGCAAAAGTTTAAAGAGCCTGTATTGCAAAATGGCCAGGGTTTTTTTAAGGACGATAGCAGCGTTCATGTTGACCCTAAGGCGATGCGCTTTACGGAGGAGCTTAGCAAATTTTCGAAGCAGGATGCAAATTTTGCGGTAGCTTACACCCTACTTCGAAAATACGTGATGTATGCATCTTCCCCTGTCCTGAGCAAAGTGTCACCGGCACCGCTGCCCCGACACCTGTGCATAGCGCGTGTGTCTGAAGTGATGCCTGGGGCAATTGGGGCGGCCTACCTTTTCAAGCTCATCAGCAACAGCACTATCCAGGAAGCCGCGAACATTGCCTTGCGCACAAGAGATGCTTTCATCGCAGCCATTTCCAAGACAAAGTTTCTGGATCAGCCGTCCATAACAGCTGCCATCACGGAACTGAGAACGATGGAATTCTATGTGGCCTTTCCAAAGATCCTCGCCGATGTCAACAAGTTGAATGCGTTCTACGAGCCTCTCGACGTAAAAGAACAAGACCTTTTCTTCGATTCTTGGATAAAGGCTTCCGTGGCACTGCAGCGCAAGAAAATGAGCGACGTGAGCGGGGCTGTGTATACCGTGGACAAGCCGGATGTTTTCTACGTAGTTCAAAGCAACCGTTTAGTTGTCTTGGCACCTGCCCTGCGTCCGACGCTCTTCCTCGTAGAAGGTCCGGAGTCAGTGAACCTCGGGAGGCTTGGGGCTGTGATTGGAAGGGAGATAATGTACGGTTACAATGTCAACGGCAGTGAATACGACTCCATGGGGCAAATACACTACTGGTGGTCCCCTTCAGCGAAGGAGCACTACTTGAAGATGGCGGAATGCGTGCAGCAGTCGGCTAAGAACTTGACGAAGGGCGACACATCGTTAAGCAGTAAAACGGTGGCGCTGCTCTTAGCTGAGGTGGTAGGATTACAAATGGCGCTGCATGAGTTTGGTCGGTCCGGCGGCGAACATAGTGGAGTGCTTCCATCGCTTCCATTCACGCCCGCGCAGCTTTTCTTCTTGGCTCACTGCTATAAGTCGTGCGGTCTTGGTAATACTCAAAACGCAGCCACCAATGAGGATCGGTGTAATATACCAGCGATGAACACGGAGCAGTACGCAGATGCTTTCAACTGCTCTCACGGTGACCGGATGAATCCTGCGAAAAAGTGTATCTTCTTTTGATTAATGTCGTTTAATTTTCGGCATATATGGTCTTTGCCTCCAAACATTGTGCAATACCAGTTGATCTTGTTCTACCAATGAATATAAGCGCCACAAAATCTCTGGACGTATGCTTTGATTACGCTAGGACATGACGACGAGGGTCTGTGAAACGCATCGACGGCCATCGGCGTTCAGTATTGCGGACCCTGTTTCCGCCCACAGCAATCCGTCGATGTATTACTGAGACCTGCTCGTGCAGAAGGGGGCCATGATTATGTACCATACTCCCTCCCCCCCCCCCCCTAGACGGGAGGGAGACATAAGTCTGCATTGGGGAGGGGGAAAAGAAAAGACGAAAGGGCTGCATTACAGTTGCCACCCGCTCCTTCGGCCATTGCCTAACTCCGGGGTGGAGGCATATTCTGGGCCGCTTGGTTTGTACTGGAGGCAAACCAAGTTACTTCTCCCTTATTTGAAGTAGCATAACAATTTAACGCTTAACAAGTAACCTAACGGGTAATCACACAATAGCACAATTTATCGTCAACACAATCTGTTCAACCAAAGTAACGCAAGAAAATGCCGCAACTTTTCCGCCTCCAGGAGAAGACCACTTGCTGTTGCAAATTCATAAAGCGCTTTGCAGGTCATGGCGCGGTTTAACTTAGATGTTCTCGTAGGCTTCTCTATTTGTGCTAGGTCGACGACGATGCCGATGAGAGCTATTATCACATGGTATACTTTCCTGTTTCCGAATATTTCGCGTCAGGATTCCCAAACTGTCCTTGTGAAATTGAGGTCCCCCTTTGGGAGGATGCTTGTCTCGAAAAATATCCTGGCCCGAAACGAACGTCAGAATGTTGTCGCGTGTATAACTACACAAAATGAGTATACCGGGTGTTTCACGAAGGTCCGCCAGCTCACTAATTCGTAAACAGGTGGCGCTTTCGAAAAGCTTTATCTAATGAGCATCACTGGGATATCGGCCAAAAACTGAGCAGTGAGAGGCTGATTCGCATATGTCCATTAATTGCCTAACTTTCGGACGCTACTACTCCCGCTCCGCTTGTGGCTCAAGGGTCCAACGAGCTGGAGGATCCAACGAGAAGGAGGATCCAACAGGGTCACGTGACAGCGTGCAAATGTATCCAACGCGAAGAAAGGTCCTACACTCCTAAGAAAAAAAGCTGTAATTTTCTACCTTTCGGGGTAGAAGTGTGTTGTTACAGATTCTCAACCCTTTTGGGGTAGAAAGTGAGGGGTAGGAACACTTCTACCCCTTCATTTCTACCACACTGGTGGAACAGTTCTACCCCTGAGTGTGAAGAGAATTCTACCCTGTTAGTGGCAAAATTCTGCCCCTACATGGTTAACTGTTATTCCTCTGGTGCGTCTATCTTTTCTCTCCATATGGAAGACACCTCTACCTGAAGGATGAGAAATATCTCCTCATGTTGACGCTAAATATTCAACCATTCCCGGAAGACAGTTCTACCGTGAATAGAACTGTTCTCCCTTATTGGAAGATAATTTTTTTACCCGAAATGGTAAGAATGGCTGCTATTATTGGTGCTGTGCCTACCGGTGGCATATCTCTACCCGTAATAACGGAGCATTTAGACCTTGTAGGGAAATATTTACTCCGCCTTTCATGAAGGACGTCTGTCCCTTTTGAGAAGAACTTGACGTACAGTATTTGTGTGGATGAGATAGAATATATAGACAACTCTTAGTGGTCACAGCATTTTATTACCACGTCACAATTGGAATCGTGCACTTGCGCTTACCAATGCGAAAGGTACATCCATATTGAAGAAGCCTGAGCACGGAGACACGAAAGAAAACACGACACAACACAGACGACTCCATTGTTGCATCCGTCAGACTGCACAACACTTGCGTGGACTGTCTTGCATATAAATTCCACATGCATTCACCATAACAAGGGCATCGGGATAACTTCCGAGGGCTTGACGTTTCACGCTACTGTGTCACTTTAAATACACACGAATCTTCGCTCGGTGTGTAAAATCTGCCCGGAGGAATACGTGGCAGGACGGATGAATTCAACTGAAATGTAAATGGCATTAATAGAGCATTTAAGATAAACGATAAATAAGATCGACGGCTTCACTCCTCAGAAATACGTTTACATGTGTGATTCCCTCAGAAATAAGCACACAAAAAGATGGCTATCCCGGCAGTGCACAAAAGCCAAGCAAAAAATAAATAAATAAATAAATAACACAGAGCACATCCGAAAAAACAAGACTCGAGCGATGAGTGCTTTCTCCCATCAAACAGTGGCTCACCGTATGTTATGGCCCCGTTTCTTCATTTTCGAAGTGTATCCTGTAATCACATCCGGTGGGCGCTGATAAGGTGCCGTGCTAAAGTTGTCATGGTGACCTGCGTGTATTACACAAACGCATTTCGTGATATTACAGTTTCCTAACATGTTAAAAAGGTGGCAGACGACATGTTGATCAACCCGAACACGCAAAGCGCAAAACACATTTGATCACTGCATATAAGACGCTCGGGAAGAAAAACCTTGAATATCAAAATTACTCACCTGAATCTGTCCTAACTCCACGTTGCTTATGTTCATATCATTGCAGCTGAACCGAAAACACCTTCCACCACGGATATGCGAATACCCGACTCAGCATAGCCATTAGGCCGCACGCATGGCCTTCGGTGCAGCAATGTCTACGTGCAAACCGAAAGTCTGTCACTTTGAGCGTTCGTCTCTGTACTGACCCCTTTTACACAATCAGCGGTTCAGCGCAAGCGCAGACACCCTGGGTTTGGTCGCTCTGGCTAATCTCTTGAACAGTGACCTCTAAGCTGGACCAGCTCCTTTTGTGCGCTGGATTAGTAAACCTCAACTATTGTCGTCGCTTGAGAGACTCCATTTACACTTCCATTAGCGACCCTGCTATGAAACACACAAAAAGAAAGATTTACTTGAACCCTAGTAGTGATAAGATTACCACAGTGGTTCTACCGTTAGGGGGAGAGGGTTGAGTAAAAGGGCAGAAACAGCACAACTTCAACCTGCAGTCAGTAGAAGGAAAATAGGTCGGGGAGAACTGTTGCGCTTCTACCCGTTTTCAACCTTTTTTCTTAGAGTGTATGCGAGACGGAGGATCCAATGTGAACAAGACCCCAACGGGAAGAAGGACCCAATGCGAAACGGAGGATCCAACGTGGTGTGTCTTCTGGGCTGTGGTGACCGAGCACAGCGGATGCGTCCGGCTGATGACGGAGTCTATCTACGGTGCCTCAATTTACCTGACCTCCCACAACAGGACCCACGATATTATCCAATACCGTAGCAGGAGGTGGGCAAATGCAGTGCTCGAATTTTCACTCAGTCCAAGCACCCAAGGGACCCTTCAGTGAGTCGTCATCGCTGTACTGCGTGCTACAAGTCTGCTGCGTCTCAGGAAGTACTGTGGAGGAACACGCAGCTGGCCTCGGAAATGGCGATGTTTGGATCCTGGCTGGAGAGCTACCATGCGGCATTCGGCGGCGTTGTAAGATATCTGGGCCGTGGGTCATACTGAAGAAACCCCGAGACGAGGGACACAGAAACAATGCGGACAAACACAATGAAGTATATCATTATAGGAATTTTGCCGTCCCATATTTATTGCAATCTCTACTCAGGTTATTCTTTTTGTGTAAATAAATGCACGTATGCTCCCTACTCACTTTTGGTCTCCGACTACGCTGACACCACAAATGCACATAAGAAAATAGGGAAAGTTTTGAAAAACTAAGTTTAGTGACCGAGTCAACATCGAGATGGTGAGAGGAAATAATGCACGGCGCGACACGCACATCCTCTTTTCAGGAAGTTCGCCACAATAGACTCCGTTTGGTAATTCTCCTTATAATAACAGATATAGGGGCTTTCGTGACGGTAAACAGTCACCAAAATGCCAAGAAAAACCTCTGGGCAGTTTGCGCAGGGGACATTTAATCTACTTACTCATTTCGGAAGCGGTGTTAATCGTAATGCGCAACCGTGGATCCTTCGACTCGTTTGATGCTTCAGCACGTTAGACACTTCGACATATAATCGACTGTGAGGAAGGTTCCAACGAGCTGAAGGATCCAAAGGTGCAGAAGGATCTTTGACATATAATTTGATCTTTGACATTTGACAGGAAGGACCCTTTGACATATAATCCTCCCGCTCCAGGAGCTCAGCGCCTCTGCTGGGAAACATGTGCAAAGATTGCCTGTAATCTCTGTAATTGCCTGTAATCAGTTAATCTCTGCCGGAAAAATAATCAATTACTGAGTAGTCGATTACTCCCAAAAGTAATTGATTACTTGAAAAATTACATTGACAGTAAATTAACTGATTACTCGAAAAATTACTAAAAAAGGTAATTGCCCAGTAAACCAAAAACGTCTAATGGACATCCAGAGGATGGTACAGAGTAAACGTTTGGGATGTCTAGTAGATATCCAGGTATGTCCACGTTACATTCCATAGATGTTCCATGGATCGTCGGAAGCTCGTCCATAACTGTATAAATGCATGTCCTCTGGATGTACCTGCTGGACATTTGTCACATCCACTGGACGTGTTTGTGAGGCATTGCGACGTCTAATATACGTCCCATCGATGTTCCTACGGGATTAACATACTACAGTATATAGACCGGATTGCAAATCTACTTTTTCTGCTATTTTGTGTGCATGAACAGCGCAAATGCCGTAGCCGTGGCTGTACCCGTGGCCGTACCCCACCCGACACGGCTTAGGCATATCTCACTAGCCTCTACTGGCGTACTGGATGGAACATATACTAAAATACAAAAGTTGCGGGATGTTTGTTAGGTGTAGTGAGGGCTGAAAACGTTTGTAACGGTGACGACGATGTGTTTCTGCAATTAATATGTACGTCTGCAATGGTTCAAACTGCCCGCTAACATTTCTGATATTCCTTCCTGACAAATATTGTGTTTGTAATTCAGGCTATTGTCTATAATGAGCAGAGAGCGGATTTTCAGGCATATGCGTTTTCGTTGAGAGTCGTACAGATGATGCCTTTTGATGTTCTAAGCACGAATCAGGACGAAGGGGACCCATTAGTACCCTAATGGTAATGCCTTTTTTGCCTTTTTTTTCGATTAGTGCCTTTTTTAAAAACGGACGCCGATAGGTGCCTAAATACTTACTTGCTGTTTCGTGTTCATTTAATAGTTCTTGCAACGAAAAACGAGGACACGCTTTGCCGCGCTACGTCACAGAATGCAAGTGTTTCGCCTGTATTCCTTGTACACGGTGCAACACCACGTCTGCCCTTACAGCTGTGCTTAGTGGTGACCTGGGCAACTACTACTACTCACAAAGTGTAATTAACTGACAGTTACATGACTCTAAAGGTAACGAAATTACAGGAAAAGTTACCTAGACAGAAATGCACTTCAGTTAGTCAGTTACTCGTGAAATGTTATTGAGTTACTTTTCAGTTATTTCCAGCTACTCATTTTCAAGGTGACCATATGTAACACTTTGACATACAGTGTATCATACGTAATACTTATTGAAAACAAGCTTCTGGAACGACCTACAACGTGCTTGGCAGTCGCGTTGATAATGCTGATAATTTTTTTCTTAACACCAGGACATTTTTAAGGTTATCATTGGAATCACGTTCCACGCCAGGACCTAACGCACACATGGAAACTCGATCTAAGAAGCAACTTCCCTAAGTGTACAAGTTTCTCGCAAAAGTAATTAAGTTACAGTTACGGATACATGTTTCAGTAAGTATTTGGTTACAATAATTAGTTACTTACAGTAACTCAATTACCGTTAATGAGTTACTTTACAGCTCTGGTAGTAAGGCTCCTCCTTCTCCCGGCGATATCCCTCACGAGTACCCGTGCTGGTACCGGCATGCATCGTCAAATCGGTCGACGTCGCGAGGCCGTTTTAGGCATGTAGGACAATTCGTAGACAGAATTTTACCCCGGAACACGTTGAACTGGTGCTCGTTTTCTACTGTCTTCACGCTTTCAATAAGAAGATGCGTGCACGGTGCTTTCCAAAAGAAAGAGTGCCATGCGATCAGAGCGGCTTTCTGGACGCCGAAATCTCCATAATACTTTCCTTCCTATTTCTCTTGTGACTCTATATGGAATCTTTGCAGTACAACCGAAGAATCACATCGATATTTATAATTGGAGCATACTTTTCCTGAGCAGCAATTGCCACCGAAGTGCACACGATAGAGTGGCATGTTACCGTAAAGCAACCAATGCGCGCGGCATCGCTCGTAGTGCCGGTGGTGCAATATCGATAGTGCCAATTCCGAGAAAATTCACGCCTTCTTGGGACATTTTTAGTGCCTTTTTAGGAGCCTAAAACGCGTCTTTTAAGTGCCTTAAAGTCCGCTCTCTAATGATGAGGTTACCTACTGAGTGGAACAGTCAAACTGACAGGTTTCCTGTGTTGGTGGAAGAAGTGCTACGTATATACTTTGCAGAGAGCAGGACGCGACCAAATGGAAAAACTTTCCTTTACTTGTTCTCCAGTTTCTCACGTTCTCGCAAGATAGATTCGCTTTCTTCTAGCACTATACGTAAAAATTACTATTGAATTGATAGTCGAAACAACGTTTCGTAAACGTACGTCTATAATATTATCGTATGTTAATCCGGTAGGAACATCGATTAGACGTATATTACACGTCGCAATGCCTCACAAACACGTCCACTGGACGTGACAAATGTCCAGCAGGTACATCAAGAGGACATGTATTTATATAGTTATGAACGAGCTTCCGACGGTCCATGGAACATCCATGGAATATAATATGGACATATCTGGATACCCACTAGGCATCCCAAATATCTTAGATGTGTGGATGTTTGTGGTATGTCTAATAGACGTTTGTGGTTTACTGGGTGATTACAAGTAGAGCAATTACTAGTAACACGTTACGCACAGGTCTGACTGGTAGTGATATGTCAAGCACTCATACAGTCAGGGTGTAGTCTATTTGAAACCGTTAAAAATAAACGCACAAGAATAAACGCGTAAGTATCCACCGTTAGAAATAAAACGTCCAGAATACACGCATAAATAAATCCACTATAAAAACAAACTGCGCACCTATTCACCGTTAATAATAAATCGTCAAGAACCTACGCTTAAAAATATATCTTTAAAAAGCGAGGTGAAACCGGCTTTCAGTCTTATGCCCGCACCGCCCAAAGCATGGTGAACTGCAAGCGAGGGCCATAAACTATGAAAGATGAAAGTTGATGAAAAAGACTACATTGTTCCAGCCTCAGAGCGTCAGTTCTCTCATGGACATAAACTAACCTTACAAGGCCAAACTAGCCTAACCTATCCCAAACTAACCGAAACTAAACTAAACTAACCTAACATAACCTGATCTAACCCGACCCAGAAAGCAATTAGTCCGCCTCCATGCTGCCTGATGGGGGGATTTTGAAACAGTTTAGTTTTCATGGTGGATTCTTAAGCGGTGATCGCTAAGCGGAGATATTAAGCAGTATATTTTTGGAGATTTATTTTTACCGTGTATTCTTAAGCGGTTTTTATATTGAATGTCTTATTCTTAAACGGTTTATTCCTAATGGTGGGTTTCGGGTCATGGCCGATTCTACAAAATGAAAAAATAAGTTTAACTGCTAGTTGTAACTACCATTGTTGCAAGTAGTTTCTAACTACTTTTCAACTATCATGGAGTAGTTTAACTACAAGTAGTTAACTACTGCACATCCCCTGCTGTATACCACGCCGTATGGTCAGCGTCGTTCGCATTTTGTTGCGTGTTGTTGGACGCGGAGCACAGTGTGCTTTCGTAAATTTTTGCGGTTTCTCAGGCGTACAAGACATTGCTCCAATGCATTTCTTTCGTAGCGTAGGCAGCGTACATGGCATTTCTTCCGCTTCCTTTTTTCTGTTAATTTTTCTTCTGCTCTTTTTTTTTTTTTTTCGAAGCAGCGATGTTGAAAAGCGCACCAGATCATTGGAATCCCAGTACCTCTATAATATAAAACATCAAATCTTGGGGTCAGACGTGGCGATTTCAGCAGTTTCGGTCGGTACCTACCCAACAGGGAGATGTGTCGCACGGACAAGTCGACATATTTACCTGCTACGGCAGCATTTAACTGCGGCTGCTAATGTGCATCATCCCTTCTATGCCTACTCAACAAAGCAGCCGGTCGACAGTGTAGTAGAAAAGGGCGAACATTTCATCTCCGAACTTGTGTCCAAGGTTAGTGAAGTTCATTTCAAAATTTTGGCTAAACTACGGCAACGGCACTTCTTCCAGCGGTAGTAGCAGGGAGGCGGCAGCGGCCATGTTGGGTGATGCCCCATATCGGGTTAGATGATTGATTGATTGATTTTTAGATGAAGTTAGCGTTTGCCTGGGTTATTCTAGTGAGGTTATTAGGTTAGGTTAGAGCAGCGAAGCCCTAATCTCTTCCTCTCACAATAGAAAAGTAGTGGCTAGTCTGAATTGAATGGCATACGCGTATATTGATATATTAGATGCTCTTGTGGTATTAAACTCCAACACATCATCATCACATTGTGAAGAGGAAATGTCACCTTCATCCTCACCCTCTATACCCCGTGCATTCATTCCTGGAGGAGCCTTGAACGCATTATAGTCCTTATAGTCTCACTGAACGATATTGATATTTGTTGCAAATTGCTTACGTATTTCTCCCTTCCTGAATAGTGATCCCATCTTAGCCACGTCACTGCTTTAGAGAATTCCAACTTTGCACTGATGCAACTTCATTTGCCCACTTTGAAAATTCATGTGGACTGATTTTTCAACATTTCTTGCAATATATTGCCTGCTAAATATTACGGTGCCGCATAATAAAGTACTTCTCTATTACGTTTATACCTTCATCGTTTTGTATACCTTTTCTTCCGCAACATGTGGGATCACATTAATTTGTGACGGCGACTATATCGTCTCAATTAAACAATAAGTTAATTTAAAAACAGTCAGTAATACAGTAGCATTCTAATTAGGTTGGGCAGTGACATCTAGAAGCCTACTATTTCTGCCCAAAATAAATAAATCTACACACCCTCACTTCTTAAGTTGCTTCCCGGGCGAAGGATGGTCTCCATGCGTAGCCGCGCAGTTGTATATGTATCTGTTCTCCAGCAAATGCCAACTGCTCCTGGAAATATTTTTCTCAATATTTGTTGTTGTTGCTTCTTGGTTTCCAATTTGATGCTGATTGTTCCTTCATTTCTTTCCTCTCCGATTCACACCCATGCTTTGTGAGTTTGTCAGCGAGCGTCTCCAGATATTTTCTTGTTACGTTACCGTTCCTTCGGTCCTTTTCTTTTTTCTCTTTTTTTTTTTTTCAAAACTTGTGGAAAGCTGAGTTGGGAAGCCGCCACTCTGATATGATGCTGAAATAAATCAAATATTGCGGTTTACGCATGAAATCTTCTGGTATTCTTAACGATATAGTGAAATCGGATTGCCTTCCGACTGCTCTATCTGGATGGCTCATACAAACCTTCAGAGACAGATCCGACTCATCTACGAGAAATTTACGTTCCTGGTGACGCTCGACATAGCCAAAGCATATGACAGCGTCAAACATATTACAGGCTCGTACAGGTTACAGGTTGGTACACCCAGACAGCACAAGATGTTGCAAATGTGTCGCATCAATGTTACCGGAACGTTGAAGTGTTGCAGTGATGTTTCATGCCCGCATTCATGGTTGCAGCAATATATTTGTGTCAATGTTCGTGCTACGTTTCAAAGATCGCGTAAAACTAACATTGCGATGATTTTACTGAAGCAATGTTGAATATGTTACACTGAGATAATGCGGCTTTTATATTGTTGAGGCAAGCAATGTCAATGATATGTTGCAATTTCGTTTCTTCTAAACTGCTTAATCAGCAACGTAAATTCAACGTTGGTGCAATAACTTTATTTCAATGCTTTTACTGTATTTCAAAAGATGCGTAGAGCTAGCTGTGTGATTGTGTTGCCGAAGCAATGATGCGTGTGCTACACTGACGAAGTGTCGCAGTTAGATTGCTGATGTGGTGTATAGCAAGAAACCTTAATGGAATTCTGCAGTAGCATTGCTCACAAAACTCTGCATCAACAAGGTAATGTTAACGTTGCAACCGCTATCATTGTATCAATTTATATGCTGTATTTCAAAGGATGCGTACAGCTAACATTGTGATTCTGTTGCGAGAGCAATATATTACACATGATACATTGATGAAACGTCGCAGTTACAATGTGTAATAAGGATGTTACCCCTAGGCAGACATGTACAAAACACCGCAAAAAAGTATTTGAAATACAGTACAAATTACTTACGAATAAAAGTATTTAGAGTAAAATACTAAATACTTGAAAAAGTAATTAAGATGCTCACAAGATACTTTCGTACTCGGCATAAAGAACAGACACCACGATAGCGTTTATAGCCGTTATTCTCTGTTTCGGCAACGCATTCGAAATATGGCCTCAGATAAGGCCAAGGAAGTAAAGGCGCAGCCTTCGTGTGGGGCTCCATCCTGAGATGTGATCATGCGCGCAGCCAACAGTGACTGAAAACAACCCTTAGAAATCGTCTCCCTATATGGTCTTTCACAGCTGAGGGAGGTCAGCAATCAGGTCAATGGCATATCCCAAAAGCAGGTCAGGAATTCACCGAATTCCAGAAGCGGTTAGACCGTCGACCTGAGAGCCACTTCTTGCATGGAAACCGGCCAGAGGTACAAGTCCCGCCTTGCTTCTGGGTCACAGAAGGGTTGTAGGGCATCCCATTCCACACATGAGTATAGAACATCCAGGAGGATTAACATGCGTCCTGCTACTCCGTACACGCAGAGAGAACAAAAATTGTGAGGTAATCTCTTGACTGCCCTACCCTGACCTGTCATCGGTAGGAGGAGGAGAAGGGAAACGTCAGGGCACTCGGAAAAAAATCCTCACGAGACTATGAGCCAGAATAATGAAAGTACTTGAAATACTGAGTAGAAAATACTATTTAAATTAGATTACAAGATACGTTTCTTGAAAAGTAATTAGCAAGATACAAAATACTGAAAAAAGTATTTAAATTACTGTATTTCAAATACAATACTCAAGATACGTACATGTCTGCCCCTAGGCAACTTCTGAAATATTTCAGCAACATAGAAACAAGCATATTTCTGCAGTGTTGCACTTTTTGCATGCACCATTGCCGGGTTACTTGAGTGTTTCAGTAACACAATGTTTGCACCATCTTGTTCCATCTGTGATTCCCACAAATAAACAATGATAACGAAACTTTCAGAACTTCGCGTGATGTTCAACCGTCATTTATCACTTTGTTTTTGACGGTATGTTCAAATGTTGCGGCAACGTTTCATGCACAAATGGAATGTTACTGCAATGCTTCTAGTTCAATGTTGGTGCAGCAGATGTTGCATTTTAGAAACGTTACTCGGATGGCCGTTTCGCTTCCTCACCGCTCCCTCATCAGTGCAGAGGCATGCCCCAGCGTTCTGCGTTATCCCCATTGCTCTCAAATTTTTTGGTGAGCTCACTTCCTATGGATACAGAAATATTGACCGTAATAATAGCCGGCCGCCACTTACGCTGATGACATAACCTTTTTTGCTTCCTCCTCCTCGAGACAGATGCTAGATGCGTACTAGAACAAACTGACTACTTGGCTTGACAGTGGTGACAACCGAAATAAGGCGGGTCACCAAGCACAAATGCCTGGGAGTCACCATCAACACGAATACAGCATGGGGTGACCAAGTTAAACACCTGGAAAATCCCTGAGAACCTACACCAACATAATGAAAGTTCTTGGCGCATACCAATGGGGTAACAACAGGGCTCTTCAAGCAATGCACCATGGCCTCACCAGGCAAACAATAGCCTACAGCATCCCTTGTCTTCAGAATCTCTCTCCGTCTCAGGATTGCAACGTATCCTAAGTCGCATTCTACGCATCTGCCTGGGACTTCCTAGAACTGTCAGAACGGATATAGTACTTGCCGAAGGAAGAGAACCTCCCATCCAGACCCTTCGCAAACAAGAAACTGAGCGCCACCTTATCCGTCTCCTCACAAAACACTACGGGCACCCCCTCATCGACAAGATAGAGCAACGCACGAAATGTAGCATCTACAAGGCCATCCGATACATGGACAACGTCCTTCCATCGCATCTAGGCATCGTGCAAAAAGACACTATAGGAACACGGCCCCCTGGCTGCTACTGCTACCCAAGATCTGCACCGAAGCACCAGGGATTGACAAGAAAAAAGAAACAGTAGCTCTAACAGCACTAGTCATGGCACATTTTGAAGAAAACTACCCGATGGCAATGCAGGTGTATACCGACGGATCCACATCTAAAAGCAGATCATCAGGTGCTTTTATAACCGACGGCACAACAAAAGCGTACATGTTATCTCACAAGACAACATCCACAACAGCAGAGCTACATGCAATTTTGAAATCTCTACGCCACATCAGCAAATCCCAAGCCGGGACATGGGTAGTGTGCTCCGACTCCAGAGCGGCCCTCTACTCCATCCAAAAGCAGGACCCACAAGACCGTACTGTCTACAACATCATGATGGCGCACAGCGAAGCCGAAGCCTTAGGACATAATACATCACTCCAATGGCTACCGTCTCACCGCAACATCCCCGGAAGTGAATGCGCAGACAGAGCTGCAAAGGAAGCCCTTTGCAAGAGTGGGATATCTGCAATCCCCTTTACAAAGTCGGATGCCAAGAGGCTTCCCCGTAAAAGTACAGAAAGAAGGTCCCGCACAACATGGAAACAAACAATGAGACCAAAGGACTACCTTGCATTCATCGACCCTGAAGGAGACAGCATAATTCCAAACGGAATTGAACGATCAGTCACAATTGCCATACCTCGCACACAACTTGGAGCGCTGTACACAGGAACGTACAAGGCACCAGCTAAGGCTCTCCGACTCAAAACTTTGCAAACGATGCAAAGTCCCACAGCATACACACCACATAATCATGCACTGCCCAGAATAGATGTATAATAATAAAGTGGGGCTACTTGAAGATGGGGGCAAGTTGAGGACAGTTTGGGTTTTTCGCGTGGCATTTTCTTAGCAATATTTTTTTTCTCGTATGTGACACCAGGGTGACAACAGCCGTTGTCTGGGCTTTCAAGAAACGTATTGACGCTCTGCACGTGGCTTTTAAGAAAGACGTGAGACGTTGTTTTGTAGATGTGGTCGAGGTAAGAGGGGCCTTTTCTTGTCCCATCTGTAACTTTCGCGAGCATTATCTTCCAATTTGCTCATTTCTTCTCCTCGGCTAATAAAATATGACATCACCGTTATGATGCTGTGTCACTGCCCTGTGTTTCCATGTGCACTACTCGTGGCTGACCGTTTCGGCTGGCCCAAACAAAAGACAAAATTTAAACCCGGCATTAATGTTTTTATGTCCTCAACTCACCCATAGGGTGGGGTAAGTTGATGAAAATATGTAGCCTGTCATTTTTGGCTCGTACGAAATAAATATCTGGTTTACCACCACAGTAATATGTGCATCATTTCTCAAAGGTTTGGGGATTGAGTTAACGAATTATGGTACAATTTAGGCGATTATTCTGACTTCTATTAACAAAACAGCTGAACTGTCTTCAACGTAGACCACCTTATCCTATAGCCAAGCCAGACCTAAAATCCAAAAAACTCTAGCGGCACTGGACAACAGGCCTTTTTCGTTTTGCAAGATTGTTGGAACATGGCCCACAAAGCAACAACAATCCAAAGCACTGAAAGCGCTCTCGCTTTCTTAAAAGATAGCGGTATAAAAGACTGCTTCTCAATTCCATCCCTCCCATTATCATATTTTAACGCATAAGAACTGGAGCTGCAGGCGCTCTTAGGGCAGCCACCTAGGTCCAATACACCATAACCCAGTTAAACCTATCTTACCTTATCTGATGACTACTTTGGTGAGTACATTGCACCTTACGCTGAATGTCGAGATATCAACAGTGATTCTATTCCCGCTCGATAGCGCAGTTCGAGTCGATCTCAGAATCCAAATGCTGCGTGTTCATCCAACGCGTTTGCTCAGATACTCCGGCATCTTTTGTAACTACTCTCTCAACTGGAGTCATCATGTTAATCATTTACGCTCGAAAGCTGCGACGGCAATTGGAATAATTCAGCAATCTTCCAGTGTTCGCATCGAGATGCGTAGGAATGCCCTACTGTTCATATATAAATGCTGCATTCCTCCCACCCTGGAGCTCGGTGCGTTCTCTTCTCCCACTTGCCTGATATCGTTTATGGAAAAATAATACCATAGGGGCCCTCCGCCTGTGTCTAGGGCCTTCCCAAGTATACTGCAAACGATGTGACGAGTTCTGAGACCCCCTCTTAAGACTCGCTTTCGGCTGCTCAGTGTGAGCATCTTTCCCGATGCCAGAATTCTGGCGCAGCAAGAAATAATAGTGCTGTTAGAAATATATCGCTGTGGTTGGCTTGACGGTGACGCAAACGGAATTCACCGCGACTAGTATTTGCCCAGCAACTAATAACACCATTACAGGTGTCGCTCACAGACCTATCCCCTGTTACGTCCCCCAATGTTGCTTTCACGGGTGCTGGTTATTGCCATTTTCCAGGTGAGTCGCCTCCAGAGTTTTCCTGGCGACTCAGGCAGACCACCTACACCGGTTCGCTGATCCCATGGTAGTTTGCAACTGACGCGTCTGTCATAGAGGAGCTGGCGCTTGCCGAGATCTTTTTTCCTCAACTATAGGTTTCCAGTTTCCAGTACACTGGATTACACTCCTCCCTATGAAAGTGAGTTATGGGCAATCCTACTGGCCCTCAGAAAAGTACCGTGTACGTTTGAGGAGGTCATTATTCTGTCTGACTCCCTGTTTGTAATATCAGCACTGCCTCACCCACGAGCTCATTACTCCGTGTATTCGATACCTTTATATCTCATAACATCTCCGATGTCACCGTGGGATCCCAGTCACTGAGTCCGCTGACAGCCTGGCAAAGGTGTCTCTGTCAGGCGACGTAATCGACGTTTCGCCTCCAGTTGCTGATGTCTTTCGTGCAAGGTACAGCCAATTTCTTGAAACAGCACATCGTCATGCCCAAGATACGATCAGCTCCTCTTCTCGTGGCATGACGCGCCTCAGATGTCTTGTCCTACTGCTGAATTTTTTGGTCCACGGGTCAGGTATACAGCAGTATACACCCTTCCCTTGGCCACACTATGGGAATAATGAGACTGATGATGATTGCAGTTTTTATGGCGCACGAGCAACTAAGGCTATAGTGCGCAAAAACAGTGATGTGTGTGGCAAGGTAAAACTAACTGTTCAATTAAAACCAAATTATCTCAGAATCAGTTCAGGTGTAAACCACAGTAAAAGGAAAGTCATTCACTTATAAAACATTTAAATAACCAATATCTCTAAAAAAAAGTTGTTCTCATGTAGGGTAAAACTGGTTCACCCCCAAGCAATAGAGCAGAGTGAAAAGGCACTTGATATTGATAAAATTCTTTAAAATGACGACGACGGTGATTTTCGTGTAATTGGCATGTGATTAGATTACATGTTTACACCACAGGGAGAGAGGTGCTCCCCACAGCTTGTGCATTGGGGAGGCTCCTCGCCACGGAGTAAAAAAATAATAAGTAATAATAAAAGTAACCAGTAAAATAATAAGTAATAATGATGTGGAGCACTTTCTGCTTCATCGATTGTACCATCTTCGTCAGCGCTGTCTATTTGCGGACATTCGCAGTATAAGGACCCACCAGTTTTCTCAATCGGGACAATTCACACGGAACGGTAGAGTACGTCCGTGACCTTTGGTATAGTGTTTGTCTCTCGATCCAAGTCGTTTTAGTTTAGTTTAGTTCTGTTCGTTTCTGGCACACTGACACCTGCATCTTGCATTATTTCCGACTATACTAGTGTTCACCTTAAGAACGAAAAGAAATCTAGTCCGTCAGCTCTCAAAATATTACTGCGCCGCAGATAGGATAGCTGAACACACAGAGGCCACGCTCCCTCCTGCATGAGATAATGTAACCAATCATACTCACTCTTCTTCCGTATTGGGTGTTAGGACTGGCCGTATGACACCACGCTGCGACAGAAAGTGCGCTCCCCTACTGATGGCGCATGGTGGCGGTGCAGTATTTCTCCCGGTGCGCTATTGCGTCTCCTTGTCTCCAACGGCGTATGTAGTTGACGGACTGCATTTCTTTTCGTTCTTAAGTTGAACACGACCGTAGGGTTCCTGTCGCCCCCCTGTATCGTTAAACGCCTACCATTACATACAGGGTGTTTCACCTAAAGTGATAAAAATTCTAACTAGCCACGTGCTCGCCGGAGTATTGTGGGACTTTCGGCAATTTCATTCTGGAAACTTTTGCCGCCATTGAGGAAGAATTTGGACAATATTTATTTGCGGGAAAATTATTTCTATCAATTGAACTTTGAAAGTTGCCAAGCGAACCTGACTTTTTTTTACAGAAATATAAAGTCCTCCACGGATAACCACAGTCCCAACAAGAACTATGCACACTATCGCAACGGAAATAGTCGAAAAAAAATTGTAAAATTACGCTTCAGCCCCGCCTTCTTGATTTTCGCAAGGAAGCGCGCGCGAAATGTGCGTCTAGACGAGGACGTGTCCCCGCCTTCATTTGTTTGGCCTTCTTTGTGATAAGACGGTTGTCACCAGCATCAAGGTCACAACGAGGGAAAGAAAAGTAAAACAAGAGGTGGGTACACATCTCTCCCCGCATCTTACGTGCGCTCTTCTTTGCGACACTCAAGCAGGCGGGGCTAAAGCGGAAATTTTACTATTTTTTTAAACTATTTCTGTTGCGATACTGTGCATAGTTTTTGTTGGGACTGTGGTTATCCATGGAGTACTTCATATTTCGGTTAAAAAAAAGTGAGGTTCGCTTGGCAATTTTCGAAGTTATATTGAAAAAATAAACTTTCCGCAATTAAAAATTGTCCAAACCCTTCCTCAATGGTGGCAAAAGTTTCCAGAAGGTAATTGCCGAAAGTCCCACGATCCTCCGGCGAGTACGTTCCCAGTTAGAATATTTTATCACGTTAGATGGAACACCCTGTATAGTTTCTCTTAATCTTACCCATTTTACATAGTTCATGTCCCCTATCGCACTACACACATCACTTAACATACTTGCTCCTATAGGTATAGTGGCGGTATGGTGGCGATAGAACTGCTTGCCGTAGTCGACCGCGCTCAGGAGGGTAAAGCCACGGCTATCGCAGAAGGGTATCGTGTTCGTGCCAACGCCACCTAGATAGAGAAAGTCTGCTTACTCGTCGACGTGACGTAACAAACTGAAGAGTAAGCGAATCAGGATCGTGTTTTCAACGGCCGTAGCCAATCACGAACGAGTTTTCAGCGGCCGTAGCCATGGAAACGATCGAGCCACCGTCGTCTGCGAGTAGTGATTGAACGTCTCACGCACTAAATGGTAAAACTTTAAAATAAAGCGCAAAGATAATCCATATCTTTCTCAAGACAGATTTTCTGGAAAGTGTGTTGCACTTTTTGTCTGCGGATTCAGGTGCACAGGTTCCAAGTTAGCTGCAATCGTTTGCGAGTTCTTGAATTCGCAGAACGGCGGCTCGCAGTAGCAGACGAATTCTGACTTGATATGTCCACGTAACGAAGGAGGGAGAGGACGCAATAAGCAGGCCTCTTGTATCTTGTATGTGAGTAGGTCTGAGTAGGGTGCCTCAGTACTAGTTCCTTCTGCATAAGGAGCTAGTATTGAGGCACCCTAGTCCTGAGCAGACTCCACAGCGTCCATATATATGTATAGGAGTACCCATTCTACATAGTTCCATATAGACCTGTCCAACCTCGCTTCGCAGATCACGGCCACTGCGTGTGTGACGACGACGAAGAAGAGCACAGGGCTATCATCATAGTACAAGCCACATGGGAGTGTGTGATCCAAGATATGTCTGCCTTATATGATGACCATTCCTTTCTCGAGGACACCGTTCGCTTTCCATAATGAAGGAGGCTCATCGGATAGCGGCAGCCCATAATTATTCATCTAGAAGGCATCAAACTAGGTCACCATTTCACCTCGTAGTATCTACTGGAGAAGGCCAGGAGAAGGGTGTAGATCAGGTAAGTTCACCAAATTTTGACAGTTGTGTTCGAGTTTGGCAATAACCGTCTACACAACATTGATTAAATTAGAATCTCACGCACTCTGTGTCCCTGCACACTCTACGAAAAAAGGGTGCGGAAAGGTGGTAACTTCTATAGTCACCACCTAGGTCAACATAACTTATGGGCAGTTTCATTTTAAATCGAACGATGCGCAGAAGTTGGGTCTTTTGATTGTGACGAAAAAAATATATGTTGAATGGGACCTCGGGCGATGTATAACGCGCCCTACACCAGGCTTGTGCAGGCATCGATATCTGAGGTGGAGAGGAGGAAAGATTGGAGACTCTTACAAGTGCTTCTGTCGACACCGTATTTGAGTGCTTCAGGAGGCGTTCATTTTGATCGTGAAGGGTAAATTCTTTTTGGGGTGAGAGACAGGGTACTAGTCTCTGCGTCACGTTGTTCTTGCAGCTGTGTGACGCGTAGTTAATTTCTAGAAAAATCGTAAACTCGGCATGTGTGTCAAAAAATCTCACAGTTTGTGGTCACGTACCACCGTAAGTATTTCTCCCACTGAAGTGAAATTAGTATCACTCGATAGATCGTGCAGCGCCCTTTCGTGTGATATGTTTTTTATGTATGTCGATATGGGTATTATGTAATTTGGATGCGTTCGAATGTGCAAGGTATGCGATAATACGGAAATTTTGGCCGCAGATATCTCAAAAATGCCATCTTCGATTTTAATAATTTTCGGCACATCAGTAGCTTCACCCCGCTTCTTTCTAATGGCGGAAAGGCATTTTTACTTTTTTGCGTTTGAGAAGAGGAGCGATTTTTTTCCTGAGGCAATGTTTACGACATGCACGGTTCGCACGCGCCGCTACGCACTTTAATGTGCCACACGTGCGCATCAAAGAACACCACGAAATAGTGTGCCACGCTGAGCTTAGGCACTATACACAGCTATGTCCACTCTATAATATTAATTAATCCATTTCTTATGGTCGTGTTGTACTGTTTCTCGATACAAGCATCAGTCTAAGAACACCACGAAATAGTCTGTCATGCTGAGCTTAGACACTATACACAGCTATGCCCACTCTATAATATTAATTAATCCATTTCTTATGATCGTGTTGTACTGTTTCTCGATACAAGCATCAGTCTAAGAACACCACGAAATAGTGTGCCACGCTGAGCTTAGGCACTATACACAGCTATGCCCACTCTATAATATTAATTAATCCATTTCTTATGATCGTGTTGTACTGTTTCTCGATACAAGCATCAGTCTAAGAACACCACGAAATAGTGTGCCACGCTGAGCTTAGGCACTATACACAGCTATGCCCACTCTATAATATTAATTAATCCATTTCTTATGATCGTGTTGTACTGTTTCTCGATACAAGCATCAGTCTAAGAACACCACGAAATAGTGTGCCACGCTGAGCTTAGGCACTATACACAGCTATGCCCACTCTATAATATTAATTAATCCATTTCTTATGATCGTGTTGTACTGTTTCTCGATACAAGCATCAGTCTAAGAACACCACGAAATAGTGTGCCACGCTGAGCTTAGGCACTATACACAGCTATGCCCACTCTATAATATTAATTAATCCATTTCTTATGATCGTGTTGTACTGTTTCTCGATACAAGCATCAGTCTAAGAACACCACGAAATAGTGTGCCACGCTGAGCTTAGGCACTATACACAGCTATGCCCACTCTATAATATTAATTAATCCATTTCTTATGATCGTGTTGCACTGTTTCTCGATACAAGCATCAGTCTAAGAACACCACGAAATAGTGTGCCACGCTGAGCTTAGGCACTATACACAGCTATGCCCACTCTATAATATTAATTAATCCATTTCTTATGATCGTGTTGTACTGTTTCTCGATACAAGCATCAGTCTAAGAACACCACGAAATAGTGTGCCACGCTGAGCTTAGGCACTATACACAGCTATGCCCACTCTATAATATTAATTAATCCATTTCTTATGATCGTGTTGTACTGTTTCTCGATACAAGCATCAGTCTAAGAACACCACGAAATAGTGTGTCATGCTGAGCTTAGACACTATACACAGCGATGTCCACTCTATAATATTAATTAATCCATTTATGATCGTGTTGTACTGTTTCTCGATACAAGCATCAGTCTACGAACAGCCAACTGTATTTAAAACTGCAATGTTGTCGTGAATTCTGACTCCAGAAACATGTTCGAGCGCCGTTATTTTTGCATTGCAGTGACAAGAAAATAGGATTCATGAAGCAGCGTGATGTTTTGTTTGGTGTATAGCCGGCAAGGAAAGGACGTGTTCATCATGTGATTGTGGGCAAGTATGTGAAAGTGAAAGTTTGATCGTTGTTGGTAAAAGGCTGTGTTTTGAAAGGGTGAACGGCAAGGGTCAACGGTTTAACTTTGTTGCTCAGAAGCGCTTCGCAACGGACGCTGTACGTTCAGTGCATGTATGTGTGCCAGTCTGCACAGGCGGTTGTGTTAGTATATGATGACTCAAATAAATTTGTTTGTTGACACATATTTTGTACTTGTTTTTTGAATCACGGAATAACTGTATGGTGGATATGAAAGCTACTATTCCTAGAAATCAGCGGTAGCCAGGACCGGCCAAGCTAAGCTGCGAGCAAAACATGTTTTATTGCATGTCCCAAATCCAAAGGACAGGCCACAAGAGTGTGTGAACTTCGCCGATTCCTGTTTCAGACAGACGGCTTTGGCTGTATTGATTTCAGGCAGATCTGACAGAGATCAGTTTTCCCATGTACTTGAGACCCTTTTCGGTGCTGCATAGCTGTTTTGCAACTAGGCACACCAAATGGATATTATAGAGTGGACTTAGCTGTGTATCGTGTCTGAGCTCAGCGTGACACACTATTTCGTGATGTTCTTTGATGCGCACGTGTGGCGCATTAGATTGCGTAGCGGCGCGTGAGAGCCGTGCGTGTCGTAAACATTGCAGCAGGGAGAAAATCGCTCCTCTTCCCAGACGCAAAAAAGTAAAAATGTCTCTCCGCCATTAGAAACAAGCGGGGTGAAGCTACTCATGTGCCGAAAATTATTAAAATCGAAGATGGCATTTTTGAGATATCTGCGGCCAAAATTTGCGTAAAACCGCATACCTTGCGCATTTGAACGCTTCCAAATCACGTAATACCCAGATCGGTATACATAAAAAACATACCACACGAAAGGGCGTTGCGCGATCTATCGAGTGATACTAATTTCACTTCAGTGGAAGAAATACTTATGGTGGTAGTTGACCGGAAATTGTGGGATTTTTTGACGCACACGCAGAGTTTAAGATTTTTCTGGAAATTAACTACGCATCACACGGCGGCAAGAACAACGTGGCGCAGGCACTAGTACCCTGTCTCTCACCCCAAAAAGAATTTACCCTTTACGATGAAAATGAACGGCTCCTGAAGCGCTCAAATATGGTGTCGACAGAAGCGCCCGAAAGAGTCTCAGATCTTTCCTCCTCTCCACCTCAGATATTAATGCCTGAACGAGTTTAGTGTAGGGCGCGTTTTACATCGCCCGAGGTCCCATTCAACATATATTTTTTTCGTCACAATCAAAACACCCAACTTCTGCGCCTTGTTCGATTTAAAATGAAACTGCCCTTATGATAAAGGGTGTAAAAGGGTGGTAAATGAAATTAGCATATGTCCAAATCGCTACAAAAATGGTGTACGTCCTCCTCGCTCACCGAATCAGAAGCTGTAACCTTACCGTTCGTGGCAATGGTTGGCGGACAACGTGCTATGCGGTGAAGTTCTGTTTTGAGAGTGAAGTAGCAGGTAGAACTTTGCAACCTTTTAGGCACAACATATGCGACAACTATTACCTTCTAAAATGTTTAACTGCTCCACCCTTTTTTCTAAGAGTGTGCCGGAGATATGCGCGCGCGATAATATGGCAGTGATATAATAGCTTCATATGCGTTTGTGCTGTCAGCGCCACTGCCCATGATCATACAAAACTTGCTTCGAATTTAATCACAAGTTCATTCAGATATACGACAGGGTGGCACCTTATAAAAGTATTCCCGTGCCGACATGCCATCCTCTGCAACTACCGATGGAACATGCTGTTGCATTCACATAAAGCTCTCAAAGAGATTCAGTCCTGACAAATTCGAGTGGTAGCGTAAGGTTATAATGAGAGGCGTGCGAATCAAAACGATTGAAATGGCGGTGTTGCGAATGGCTGTTGAAGCGCTGGTCCCCAGACGGCGTCGTGACGCTCAACACCCAAGCGACTGAGATCCAAGTGAGCTGTCCTGGAATCACAGCCGCTTTAGTGTTGAGCGTCTGGGGAGCAGCGTCTCAACTATAGTCTTGAAAATATTCCAACTACTCTTGGCAACACGCCATATATTAATTGTTTCCATTGCATCATTGCGTTTCGCATTATAACTTTCCGCTACGATGCTCAACCACATCAAAATTTACCAGAACTGAATCTCCTTCAGATCTCTATAGACAACCCAGTGTTCCATCTGCATTGAATAATTGCCAAGCATGGCATGCCGGCGCGGGTTGACTTTCGTAGGGTTCCACCCTGCATTTGGCTCTGCTTATTTTCTACTTGCGATGCGTGCTCGTGGCTCAGAAACCACTGTACCGGGGTGGAAGTGTGCCAGGGGAAAAAAAAGAGTGCTCGTGCTATGACAGACAGACCAACACTTTTTAAGATTACAGGCGTCATTCAGAGCATTTGCGTAAGAATGTAGTGAAAGACTAATGTAGCTGGAGTAAAAACCTGAAGGCTGTAGTAAAATACCCACCAAGGCGGAATAACGAGATAGTTGGTTGAGACTTCGCGTGGGTTCCACAGCGCAAGGTAAAACAGCAAGAGAAGCCTTGTTGACAGCGAACAGTGTGTGAGCTTCTCCTATGAACTCGTTTGCGCCCAACTCCTCAACCGAATACTGCAGCCACAGTACTACTTTGGCTGCATGACACATATGGCTAGATACTTGGCCCCGACAGTTGACAAAGCGGTTGACTTCTGCTGCTTACGCTCCAGTAGACTACTGCTCCAGCCAGCGTGAGCACGTAGCCTGTCTGTAATGTCTGTCACCAATGTCACTCGCCCGGTGTGCATCACAAAATGACTTTGTGTCCTGTTGCGCGTAGTCTTTGGTCAGCTTCACATATAGCGTAGTATGCACCTGACACCATTCCAGTGGGCTGGTGTGGATCTTCGTTAAACTGACTCCTGTACAGGCAGCAGCAATTGCCAAGTCCGGCCTTGTGCCTCTGTCGAGGTAAGGATATTCTCCAACAGCTTGACGTTATCTGTGGGACAGTGTATTTCTTGCCTGGCCGTATCAAGGAGTTTTCTGAAACTTCATTATAGGATCTGGTGGATGATCCCTCAATGTCTTTCATTCCAAAACATCTACAATATTTTCGGCATATGCTGTCTGGTACAGAAACAGTTTTCCAGCTCTGTATGTCGTTCGATCCTCAAAGAAAAAATGTGGCTAGCCTCACCAAGATCTCTGACTTTAAACGTGCCTCCAATGCTGCTCTTGAAGTCTTCGACTTCCTCGTCATCTTTCATCATGGGTATGCCGCCCACATATGCCCCAATAATGATGCCTTCGTCACGATTCAAATAAACAAAGAGACCTGATTTCGGCCCTTTGCTCTTTAGGAACTCATCCAGTCGCATATTCCGCTCTCTTCCTTACGAAAAAACTTACGCAATCCGTGTAAGGTCTTCTTCAAAAGGCATACAACATCCTTATCTCACAGAATGGCGCAGGTTGCTCCGTGTATATGGTTTCCTTTCACGACCCATACAGATAAGCCGAAGTTATGTCTATATGGTGTACAGTTCATCCTCTCTCGACTGTTACTCCCAGTAATATGCGGATGGTGGGAAGGTATCTTTGAAGTCTACTCCTTCTATCTGAGAACAGTCGCAAACGAGAGGTCTTGCCTTATACCTTTCCAGGTCACCATTTCTTTCGGAATCCCCACTTGCACTTCAAAATCCGACGGTCATTTGGCCTCGGGAATATCTCCCAAGTCCCATTGCTCTTAATATTTTAGCTTCTATTCTATCTCTCCATTTCCTTTAGTCAGGCATGGAGAGTGTTTCTCCTACTGTTATTTCGGTCCTCGGCTTGAATTCCAGTCTTTCAGATTTTCTTGGTATCTGGATGTTATAGTTCAAACTTATATCACTGTAATTGGTTTTGGCGCTCATGTTTGGCCACGTCTAAAAAATTATAATAATCGAAAACTAGAAATCCGTACCACATGCTACCAATATAAAGAAATAGGAAGAATTAAAGAGGTTACACTTCCTTGAGTTTGAGTCCTCTTCGTATTGTGTGTTCCTCAAGAAAATGTCCAAGGAATGGTGTCTTTCTACAGTACACCAGCTCGCTTGCATCATTTCAACTTGCTCATCGAAATAGGAAGACTTCGCGAATAATTAATCCCAACTCCGAGATGTATTATTCTTGGCACGACCGTCTCCGTTTGGGAAGGAAACTGATGGACAATTAGTTGTGTAACTCAGTTCGATCATTTATGTGACACATTAGTACGAATGAACGAAAAAGGACTAGTTTTCGCGGAGTTTTGTCATCTTTTGGAGACACGTACCCTATACATCCTGTACAGCAGGAGCCTCAAACTCAAATCGAGTCGTGGGACTGCATAGGCCTTAGTCGCATCGAGTCCCCTTAGCTGCTTTGATCTTAGACCACATCATGGAGTGCCACACAGAAACAAATTGCTGTAGCTACCATAACATGCCCTAATATACCGTACAATAAAAATAATTAAAATATACAGAAAAAAAAAACAGGACCGGTGTAGTTATTGTGCAGCCGGACAGTGGGTGAGGAATTCATTACTGAAAGGCTCCATTTGACACCAGCAATAAATAAGCTGCCTTTCCAAATCTGGTACTGAAAATATGAAAAATTATTCGAGAAAAATACGCATTTCTTGACGAACGATTATGACGATGTTCAGGGGCACTGAAATTATCTCCTATTTACAAGCTGTATTGTTGCATTTGCTCACAGTTTGAACTGGTGAAAGGAAATAGAGAAATGAAAGAGAAACAGCTAGCTGACATTATGGGGGGACGATGGATGGCTTCGGGTTTGCTACTTTAATACGACTCCTAAAAATTAAAATACAATATTCTTTATACATCATAGTTCCATCTCTACTTCTTTAGTGTGACAATTAAGATGAGTCCCCCTTATCCCTTAACCTTCGCAGTGGTTGCAATGATAGCTTATCAAAGTACATACAAACACCAAGTTGCTGCATAACTTGTTGAGGTTCATGAGCCAAAAGATGTGCTCATTTGTGAACCGTATTTTCCGGTGTATAACGCGCACCCCTAAAAACGGGGCTAATTTAAAAACGTCCCATGTACAACGCGCACCGCATTGTTGCTACAAGCTTCTGTACTGCCACCAGCATGCACAATAAACCAAGGCAGTGCATCATATATGCATATGCTTTATTTGAAACACATGTAGTCAAAGCCGTTAAACTCAGATGCAACAGAGTCGGTGTCGTATAGTATCGACGAAGGTGGCATACCTTGAGCTTGAGGGAACGAGATAACACACGAAGAAGTAGACAAGACGAGCCTCGTCTTGTCCTCATCTTGAGCCTCGTCTTGTCTGCTTCTTCGTGTGTTATCTTGTTCCCTCAAGCTCAAGGTATGCCACCTTCGTCGAACCTTCACCAGCTCGCTTGCCTGCTCACCCTTATTTCATCATATAGTATACTTCAGTCTCCTCTCCACTTTCGGTTTCGTGTCCCTTCTCAATTACGCCAGCCTTCCGAAATGGATTCAGCATTAAAGTAGCACAGAAGTCATTTTTAACACAGTGTTTTCTTCCTATAAAACTGTTAAGTAAGCCAGTAAGATGCACGATGCGAAGTGATTCACACCACAGATTCATAATTATCGCAGAAATTGAATTTAAAGTACGCCGCAAAAAGCGACCGTGCGCAGTGTGAAGAGCAGTACCAGCCTGTGATCTGCTTGGAACCTCGCGCTGACGCTGTAAGGAGAACGCTCGCTGATTGGTCTAGAGAAATGTTGTCTGCTACTCCTCTGTCGTCTGCTACTCGGCTGTTCGGGATTCTGAAAAAGCCTTTCTCCTGGCTCGGTAATCATTCAGCTGCTCCTTCTATCCGCAATTCTCCGGGAGAACTGCCAAAACTGGTTTACGGCGATAAAAAGGAAAGGGCGCTGACCCCACTGGCCGGCAAACCAGAACGAGTTCTCCTTAAAACGCCATCGGTGACGTTGCATCATACCTTCTCCTCCTCGTTATACCCGGAGTGGCGAGTTAAAGGGACGGTCTCGTACAGCCGGGGAGATTCCGAAACTTAGCCAAAACTACCTTCACGAGTACTCTACACATGCAACCGTCAAAGTTTCATTCGAAATAACCAAGTCGGTTTCGAGGAATTTGTCGAAACGTGCCGTAATAGCAGACGACGAAACCTGCGCTTCTCTCATGCATACGTCACGCATGACGTCACCTGCGGATACGCCGTCGTTGTCATGGTAGTTTTAACTTGCAGAAGCACCTTGGGTTGAGTCATCCCCTTTGTTCTTGAAATGGGGACACTCAGGCCTCCGCTCACATATACCTCCGCGTGCGGAGAATGTAGCCCGAGCATTGACTGTGGGGCCTCGGATAATGTGGCTCATAATGGGATACGTGGAAGCTAAGTCACGTGTTTTCTTTCCACGAGTATTTAATGCGGTTTTTAAATACTGAGGGTCCGAAGTTGCGGAAGTCGGTTTTTAAATAAACACGCACTCCTTCTCCATGTACGTAGTCAGCGACACTTCATTTCGAAACATTATCAGTGTACAACGGGGAGTGTAATGGAAGAGCGCGTAATAAATTTTTGGTCGGAGCTGTAATGCGACCGCGCGCGCCGATGGCCGGCGACTTTAGATTTGTGATTGTGGGTGGCGTTGTCCTGCGACTTTTAACTTGTCTCTGAGGATTAACATAGTTGTTCCAAACCACCATGTTTGCCCCTACTTAGAATGTGCGTTTCTCACCTAAGAACTGAAAGAAAATGTACGAGAGTTGCCGCGATCCCCAGTAACTTCTGAAAGTCGTCTGCCCACGCGGATGCACTTGCGCGCGCAAAACCAGACGATTTCTGTATCCTATCACGTGCTTTCCCGCAGGGCGACGTGGCCGTTCTTATTTTTGCTAACACAGATCGCGGCATGCTCTGCAATCTTTATCAATTTAATTCGGTTGTATAATAACTGTGACGTGTTTTGTCGGGTAAATTCGCAGTATTCCATTTTCAACAAAGGGCAATCGAATGGTACACTTTATGAGAGGGGCAGGGGGTACGGACCGTCCCTTTAAGGGTGAAAGCGCGGAGCCATGTTTATGTGAATTTTTTCCTGGGAAACGAATTGCACACATCAAAACCTTTAGCACCATTCGGTAAAATGACACACATACTTTCATCACACGTCTTAATCTGAAATTTTTTTGGATGGCCTTCTCTACTCCTTTAAGTAGCACCATTAACTTTTCTATGAAGTCCAGTGCCCTTTCGCCGGTTTTGTCAACTGGCCCTAAGAGATTTGGGAGAAAGTCACAGCACACTCTGGAAGAGGCTAGAATTTGTACGTCACCGACCTGAGAAAGAACTGCAGGAAAATATTTCCGTAGGACCCCTTCACATCACTTTTTTACTCTATAACGCCCTCGGGCGCCCTCGAAAGAGAGGGCGCCGAACGGCAGGCCCTAGGTTGGTTGGACTGGATGAAGCGTGAACGAAGATAATTTGAATTTACGATCTCGGCAGTGCAAATAAGCGTTTTCATATCTTGGTTTACAGGGCTTCTGACGGCAGTGGGAGGGGGGGCTTGAGATTTACCCTGTCCTGGGCGCAAACTTGCCTCGCTACGGCTCTGGGCCCATGTATATCTTTTCGACGTCCATATTGATTTGTAATGCACAATATCGACTCCTGTACTCGTTTTGTCGGGGTATCCTTTACATGGATGCGGTTTATTTTGTTTTCCCGTTCGATGGTACAGCCATAGGCATATGCAGTGCGTGACGCGAGCGCATCTCGTATTGGTACAGAGTACAAGGCACTTGACTTGATACCACGCCTCCTTGAAAAGCAAGTTCCCCCATACCTGCTAGAACCTGGGAGGTACCCGGGTTCGAGTCCAGGAGCCGGCTATGCTGTCTGGATTTTTTCCTGGGTTTTCGTCAGACACTTTGAGACATATGTCGGCACAGTTCCCTTGAAGTTGTCCCAGGACGCATATTCCTCCAGGGCATTAGTCGTGACGTTGCCCACCTCTGTGAGGCAGACAACAGCGAGCCCTTTAACCACCCCAACCCCCATATCGCTGTAAAAACCCAATCAGCTCATTGACGATCCAGCAGTGAAGCCAACCATGCTCTGGCACATGGAAGTGTGCACAGGGACTGAAACAGGGGCGAAACCGAAGACGACTTGGTACCCAAATTTCTTCCATATGTGCAATTCACCATTCGCAACTGACCGAAACCGCAACCTGAACCAAATTATGGGATTTCGGTTACCGGTTCATAAGAATACGTCCAGGCATGAAAGCAATCAACTTTGGATGCAATATTTGTATTGCTTTACAACTCTGATCAGTGGTGTTGAACGCACTTCTGCAACATCCACGCAGCCTGCAGATCCATCCTAGAGAAAACCGAAAAAGTACCGGTTCAACTGCTTGGTTAGCGGTAACCACAAGCATTAAAATGGTGAACCTCGTAACTGTAACCGAAACCGTTTTCAGAGTTCTGACACTGAACCATAACCGAACCGATATTCGGTTCGGTTCCAGTCCTTCAATGACAGAAACAAATGCCCGGTTTCACCATCACCAATTCACATTTGAACCGCGGACAACAGTCCCTTAACTTTAATTGAACGCTTAACTATGCTACACTAAAGAGAGTTATTGACACTAAAATATTCATCAGATCATGCAACCCTGGATCTCAGTCCAAAGTTAGCCACCGTTGGTAAAAAAAGGGCCATAGGTTAAAGGGGCCGTAAACAGACCACCAAATATTTCTGAAATAATGATACCCCATGAAAGAACACGGAGATCATAATACCCAAATATACATTTCGTTCGGCTCTTGCCAGCTCATTGACCCGTATAATGGCTTTCAAAGATGAGTAACCAGCGAGCCTCTCTCCACCACGCATACGTCATGTGGCTACGTAGCGTTTTGCCGTCCAATCGGGGGGGGGGGGGGGGGGGGGGCCGAGCTGCGCACATGACATTTCAAATTATCAGCCAATACACATACTTCGTTATCAGCTGTGAGTCGGAGCGCTCAGTTTGTTTGTGTGAAACGACGGTTTGCGCGCCGTGGTTCCGAAATTGCACATCATGACATCTTCAACATCTCCGGCTGGCGCAAGCGTCAACAGTTGGGCTGCTATCGCATGACGCAATTCGAACCCGGGTTCCTCCCAGTCACGACGTGACATGACCCCACGCTATCCACTGTACCACGCGAGCTGGTGACGCAATGCCGCGTGGCTCAAACCAAAGTATGGCAGCCCAGTTGTTGGAACCATTCGAAGATGACGAAGATGTTCCATCGCGCACCTACCTAAGATCCCGGAACTGTAGTCCCGGATATTCATTCGCGCTCGTGGTGTGCTGCGTGCTACTGCCCAGAAAACGTAGTGCGCGTATGATACCTAAATTAAACGCATTTCTTTTTCAGTTTGAGGCTGTAACTGTTTAGATTTTAAATAGAAGAGGATTCACGTTCATCTAGTCCAATCCCGCATTTGAAATAGAAGCGTACGTGGAACACTCGATCGTAATTGGTGAGGAAAGCTCTACATCAAAATTACGTAAAGTTAGAGCGCGGGGCGGAGCTAAAATACGAAAGAGTGCAGTGAATATTTCAGCCGTATGCAAGCGCCTTTTGTTTTTGAGCGTTAGTAATTGCAAGGAGTTTTCACTGCATAAGTTTCAATAATATAACACAAAGAAATGTGCACCTTCTGTACCTGTTTACTGCCCCTTTAAGAGCAGTTCCTGCTGCTCTTCCTGTGGCGATACGCTCCTGTATGCCGTGATTTAAATTTAAGATTAATTGAAAGTTGGTGCCATCACTGAACAAGTGTGTCTGTGTGTATACACACTTGGCATCTCCAAAGTGAATTGTCGTTGGAAATCTCTCCTACTTGCTCAAAAGGAGGAAAAAATGTTAGCAATATGTTAAGGGGTAACGTAAAAGTGACCACAGTTGGATTGTAAGGTTTTGGAGAAATATATCAGATAAATGACAGACAGATGAATGACTTCCCAAATTAAATATCGTGACAATTCCTGAATGTAGTATGCTCATATAACACAGTAAAAGGATACATGTTCCAAGTGCATTTCATGCCCCTTTAAAAGAATCCAGTTGGTGTTTCGCCAGACAGTGGCAGGTGGAACACATTCTTGTGTGCCATACATATCCCATCGGTTACTCTATAGAACGAAGAGAAAACACTGGCTTGCATAACAATCACAAAACAAACAAACATTTCGACGCCTATACGGGCGTCATCATAATCAAAGAGAATGAAGTACAATCGAAAATGTGAATCCTTAAATCTTTGTAGCAAACTGGTAAGGGCCCCCGTGACTGTTACATGCATTTATCTCACTATGAATATGCCATGATTCGAGGAATTTTCTCTCCCCCCCCCCCCCCCCATCTGTGTTCAAAAGCCAAGGTTGTTACCTTATGCAAGCCAGTGTTTTTTCCTCGTTCTATAGAGTAACATGTCCCATGGCTTCTGGTCTATTTTCCATCATGAGTTACTACTGTACAAAAGTTTGGATACAGGAGTGTAAATGGACGGCATGAAGAACTCTGCCACAAGAAAAATGGCCGCTGATGTACACGTTAACTGCTGTCTCTAGAGACCTACAACCAAGGTGTCATTTTGAAATAGATGGTATCAGAGCCACCCACAATCCACCTCAGCCTCGGACATGATGAACGTGAATGGAGATGATGGATGGAAACGAAGTTTCTTCCCAGCATTTCAGAGCCAAATACAACTGGAGTTTACAGAGTCAAAAATTTTATAGAAAGAAAATGTTGCATATAATGATCTAGCTGTATGTGCTCCGGTTAAGGTGGCTTCTGATTCTGATGCAAAGTCTCCTGCACACAAACTAATAGTGCTAGACTAATTGTTCCAAGTGAAGAAAAATGCAGGAAAATCCAGTAAAAGAGCCGCACCCCCATTTTCACTACCAACCAGTGATAAATGAAAGGAAACGTCTTCCATTTTATGTGATGCGTATGGGCATGGGCACATATTTTAATCTCACTTACTGTACAAATTTGGCCACAGTTCAAGCAACAGAGTAATATATGCATTTAAAAGAAATCTGATGCTCTCCTGCGCTTGGATGATGGTGTGAACTTCAAGGATTTGTCCTGTTTTGAATGCTCTCTGACCTTCAGCACCCCCTGCACAGGCTTTTTGGAGGCATCAAATGGAATTTGAGGGCTCGCTTTCAGGCTTTCCAGGTACTCCTTCGGGTCTGAAAGTTATTGATGGTAAGATACAATCCAGTAGGTATTCCTCCCACATATCACCTTGCAAACAAGCATCAAAACACCAAACTATGGTGAAGATCCATCTCTAGAGCAGTGTTCTCAGACTTTGTGAGGTCAACGAGCACCTATACAATTGCTGACATATTGAGGAACTGACTGTACCTCATAAATAGAGCTCTGAGTTTTCGGGTTTTATTTTTTGTGAAAATCGGGGGGTAAACATCGGGTTGAAAATCAGGACCTGCCAAAGAGGGTAAAATCGGGTGATATACTGGGAAGTGATGTATTTTTGGGTGAAACAAAAAGATACTTTTATCTGTTGAAATTAATTAATAATTGGGGGTTTACGTCGCAAGACAACTGAGATCATGAGCGACGCCACAGCGGTCGTTCTGTGGAGTGTTGAAATTAAGTGAAAGAATATTTATTAAGAGACTGGTTGATAATTCACTGTATAACCACTAAGGCTTGCACTGGCCCCTGTTTATAAAAAGAATAAGTTGCATGTTCAGTAAAGCATCATCCATCAATGAGCGTTGAGAGCATGTTCGCGCTCGCGTTGGTATGCCTCGTATATTGTTGGCTGTTGCTGCATCCTCTTTACTACTCTGCGTACTTTGCTGATGCAAGACTACTCCCTACAAGATTTGAAAGTTGGCTTCACCTAACACTTCCGTGTATTGCGGGCAAACCCACTTCAAGCAGCGACGAGCATTGCTTAACTCTGTTTCTTCGGTGTTTAGCGTGATTTTTCCTGATTCCTTTGCTATTTTTGGTAACAGCACAAAAAAGGGTCTCGTCGACGTCCACGGAAAGCACTAACAGTACAAAAATCCAGCACTGAAGTTTTCAACTTACTTATTGACACAAGCTTTCATGTAGCAGACTACATTTCTTCGGGTGTGCAAAACACAGGGCATTTTTGGTACGAAACCAGAGTATTACTTTGGTTGGCATTCTGCAAGGCGGCTTCACCTCATTATTGAAACGGATTTTGAGGGACAAGGGAAGCTGTCATGGCCCCATTAATCTAACTTATCACTAGACTAACCAAGTTGATGATGTCTTAGGTTAGTTTAGTGAAGTTAGGTTAGAGTAATAAGGCCATTACCGCTTCGATAATGAAGTTGGGAGTGTGAGGCAAGCTGCCACAGCCTCCTTAATCTAACCTAATATATCACTAAACAAGTGTATGATGTCATAAGTTAAAGATGGCTTTCCCGTAACACAAATAAATGAATCGAAAAGTTCCGCTAAATGCACAAACGTATACTTAAAGCAACACTAAGCATTCGTTGAAGTGAGCTTGACCGCAATACACAGAAGTGTTAGGTGAAGGCAACTTTTAAATGGTGATGCCTACCAAAGGAACATTTCATGCTAGAAATCGGACCTAGATGCAAGCGTCTATAAATCCAATCCTGACGTGTTTTGTTTATTTCACCGGCAAGACGCAGCGCGGTCAGGAGCAAGTCGGGAGCGGTTGCGCGATTGCCGTAGTTCGCGCATGTGCGGATCACGTCCTTGGTTTGCACTTTCGCAAGCCCGGTTTGCGGGTTTTATCGGGTTAAACCCGAACTCTTTTGATGTAAATCGGGGGGTAAAAACGGGCTTTATCGGATTTTACCCGAAAACAGAGGGCCCTAGCCATAATTCAATTCTTTTGAATGTGTTTGCTATGAATGATGCCATTGATTATGCCACTGAACATCGCAGAACTCCCCAGGAAACATTGCAGGACCAAGTTTGCAAACCACTGCTCTAAAGTGATGTACCATATGCACACACACACACACAAAAAAAAAAAATCCCTTGCATAGTTAATGCCCGAAGACACAATGGATTCATGGCAGTACGATAGTTTCTAGCCAGGAGGAGGATGAGATGCAGAGTGAAAATGCAGGCAGACAATCCTTCGTCGTTATTGTAACACAAAAAGCTGTACTCCATCTATTAGTGCACATTAAGTACATTATGCTGCCAAATTATAACATCATGTTAGCTTGTGGGTCAGAATAGCAAACATAACAGTGCTCACAACACACAACATACCTTGAGCCCGGTTTCTTGAAAGCAGGAAATTAACCTTTTTCCCACATGTCAGAGAGTCGGAAAAGCTCTGTCTCTTCAAAGCTGCCTTTTTCTTCAGCTGCACAAAAAGTTAAGTATTTACAAAGTTGCATCAGCATCCTAACTGACATAGACATGCCGACTAGGTCTTAAATCGAGGTAATTAACAAATGCGCACACAGTAATTGGAATGAATAGGAAAATTATGCCCAGGAGCTTTTAACAAATTTGCATAACAGCTGAAATTTAGTGTCTGTATCTTGTAATTTGTGCCTAACTCATCCATGCAGAATGGTCGTGTTCAACGTAAGAATGGCATTGTCAGTGCATCTTTTTCTTCCATCACTTGACCATGAGAAGACGACATAATGTTTTAAATGTTATATTATCATTTCCTCTGCTCATATTTATGTCTCACAATAGTTATTTTCATGATTCCATGTAATAAGGATATGTTATATCGCTATCACACTGGCAGTCTTCAATGATCATCGACACGAATAGCCCTTAAGCCAGAGCTGTTTATAGAGAGAGTTTGGTCATTAGGAGGAGCCTAACTTATACTGTGTCATGTGACGTCACTGCGGAATGACCTCCCTCAATGCACTCTATTGTTGCCCAGTCGTCAACTGGTCGCAGACACCATGTTGATGCAAAGCGTTGTTCACGATACAAGGGGGAAGACAAGGGAGGGATATCGCATGCTTCGAGAACCCTTTGTTATGAATCATTTCAGTTTGGTAACAAGGCCCCCTTATCACAGGTGCCTGCGGGTCCTAAGCTGGCGATTCTGGCAGATTACATTGAGCGGAACAAAAGTACCTGTCGACTAGCCGGCGGACTGCATCAAAATGGTGCCTACCTGCTGGCTGGTAAGCAGATTTCACTTGGATTCAGGCTTTTTGGGCGGTGCAACAGCAACTCTGACATTAAAAGAGGCTCCTCCCGTGAAGCGGCAAAAGGTCAAAAGATGGCTAAACTCTCTCTATATACAACTCTGACATTGAGGATGCGTGTAGCACCACCAGGTGTGCAACGTGTCAACCTGTCAGGGAGCATTGAATCAAATGCTCCCTGACAGGTTGACACATTTCACACTGGTGGCACTACAAGCATGTTCCATGATCACTAAAAACTGCACATGTGATGGGTATTACAGAGCTATTACAGAGATGCCTTTGATGTTCAGCACAACTATGGATTGTGACTTACTATACTACTTTTGTCTGAAAACACCTATGCTTTGTTGTCCCTCATTCCCTCTTTATCATGTGGAGGCACTGTTTACACTGCACTAGTGACTGAAATACCCATGGGCATGCATATCAGTATATGCACACGGGCGGAAAGTGTTTGAGGAAAATGTAGCATGTACACTGCCTCCATGTCTAATCATATACTTCTTATTTTCAATATGCTTGTGGTGTCGAAGTCTAAGGAATGGATACGAGGGTGGGGTGAAAAGTTCAGGGCCTTGAGTATAGATTGGGCCACCATGCTAATCTCTTTGGTGTCAATTTATGCTTTCATCCCTTGGAAGGCCCTGTGCACAGTCAGAGGGCAACATCTTGTTTTGTGCTTACGAGACGGGCAGCGAAAGACAGTTTGTCAGCTGATTTCTGCGTGATGGACAAGCTCGATATTCGAGCCGTGATCAAATACTACTTCTTGAAGGGCTTAATCCCCTCTCAAATTAAAAGTGAGATCGACACAACATTAGGGGACTCTTCTCCATCAAGTATGACCATTAAGCGCTGGGTTGTAGCGTTTAAAATGGGGCTGACGAGAACCACTGGTCAACCACAGCCTAGACGTCCAATAGAAGTGACCACTCCAGAAATGTGTGAAAAAATCCACGAAATGAGTTTAGCAGACTGCAGACGGAAACTGTCCGAGATAGCAGAGGCCATTGGCATCTCAAAGGAACGTGTCCGTAATACTTTGCTCAATAACTCTGAGGTGAACAAGCTGTGAGCAAGATGGGTACCACGTTTGCTGACTCTGACAGAAAGAGGCACAGAAAAAACATTTCAAACAACTGCCTAGTGTTTCTGTCAGCTATAAAGCTGAAGTGGCTCTATCAGCACAACCCAGCTGACTTCTTGCGAAGATTCCTAACCATTGATAAGACCTGGGTCCACTACTACACACCGGGTACCAAAGAACAATCAAGGCAGTGGACTGCAAAAGGGGAACCAAATGCAACTTGCTTTACCCCATTTGAGAGTTCAACGATATGAGATCAAAAATGACACGATAAAGTTTATTTTGATACGAGGGGGGACTTTTTTTTAGAAATTAAGTCAAACACTCATCGTCCACTTGTTCAATCTACACACTGACAACTCAGATCTTATCCTAATGTCGATAATTTGACTACTTGCAGATCGTTGGAACTTGAGGCCATCGTAGTGAAACTAGGAATGTGCGAATTCTCGAATTGGAATCAAATATCATTCACTCCAAGTATTCCATTCGCGAATCCAATGTCCAATATTCGGTTTTCCGAATATTCCACTTGCTGCCGACTATAAACGACACCTCCGAAAAGTGGGCTTCACCTAATGCTTTCCTGCATGAGGTGAAGCCTGCTTTACAAAATTGCCAGTGCTGTAGGACCAACACAGGCAAACAGTCGTTAGCCCAAGTTTATTGTGTATACTTCGCCTGAGGAAGGGGCAGCGTCCTTCTCACATGCACCTTAGCCCTACCAGTGGGGCATTTTGATTTGGCGTCTTGGAGGTTGCCTTTAAAAAGTTCTCTTAAATACTCTCTCTTAGTACTCTTAAATAATGCCCAAGAACAAAAAGGCTGTTGTAAAGATGTCCCTTACGTTAAAAATTTCAACAGCACAATTTCCCCAGCAAAGAAGCTAAAGGACATTTACAACAAAGCTGAGGCAGGACACCAATCTGTTTATTTCACAAGTGACCTACGACACTGCCCAACATGAAACTTTGAAATCAATATAGTTACCCAGTTAGTACTCACCTAAAAGCAGGAAGCACTATCATGTAACACTAAAGAGTAGGGTCTCCCCACAGAAGAATTGAGACAGTTAATGCAAGAAAAATTACACTGAAGTCATGGGCTAGAAATTGCAAACTTTTAGTTGAAAGGCACATATTGTAAACCTTGCATGACAATTTGACATTCAATTTGGTATTCCCCCCCACCCCCCTTTTCAATTCTATACTCGATACAACTTCAAATGTTGGGGTTCCCACACCCCAACTGAAACCTGAACATGACTAATTTTCTGCCAGGTTGTTCCACTGACAGACACCATTCGCTTTTTTGTGTGGTTTCTGACCTTCTTACATATGCTTCAGAACAACGTCATATGTTCATTAAACATCATGGTTCCTAAAAACTATCAAGACATGTAGTGATGTACATCTAAAAAATTCCTCTAAATGGAGAAAGTTGAAATATTGTGGCAACGCTATTGCATGTCACGGAATGGAGACAGTGTGCTGAAGACTGGTAGTAGCCACATATTTGTATATATCCATTTATGAGACCTATAACATGAGTGCCAGCTGTGAGGAATATGCTGCTTTGTATTTTGACAGCGAACGGAGCTTTGCCATTATTGCATCCTCCGGTACAGTCACCTTACTTTATGGTGCACAAAATCCGTACATAGATTATGCTACACAGACAGTCCGAGATACACTGGTGAAAGTGCTCGGAGAAGAAAAAAAATATTGTTTCACGGTCCAGATCACGTAGCTAAACATCACAACTCACCTTTGGCCTCTCGGTCTCTGCTTTCAGGTGTGATCTTCGTACAAATTTGGCTGTTGGTGTGTCTGAGCCAAACTGTGCAAATTTGTTCCTTATCTTCAACCCTTTCTTAGGAGTCAAAACAACATCGGCTTCAGCATTCTCCTCCACTAAATTCCCTGATTGATATATCGTGTCAACCACTTTCGTTGATTTGTCTTCCTTTTCCAAACTCTTCTGTGACGGTGAAGAAGACAGCTTGGTAACATCCCTGCCACAGTCGTCCTGCGAAGGGGAGCCACTGCTTTGAGGACCTGTCTTTATGGGCTTTTGCGCTTCTTTGAGGGGAGAACGTGAGCTGTTTTCCTCGGGCTGCAACCGACCCTTGCCCTTGGAAAACAGCTGAGCATTTTCGCAGTCATTAAGATTTAGAAGCTTCTTCCTTCTCTTCTTCTTCTTCTCCTCCTGGTGCTTCTGTAAACCTCTTTGTCCAGCCTTGGCGGTGGTTTTCAAAACATCAGGAGAGTGACTGGACGTTGTAATTACTTCTGATGTGGGAAGCTGCTTAACGTTTAAGTTAGACTCTTGTTTTCCTTTTACTTTTTTACCTTTTGCTGTGTTTTGATTGTCCACAGATTTTCTTTTATTTACCTTTTTGCTCTCAATGTTGAGAGCTTTACTTGCTGCCGCCTCTTGCGTAGTACCACACGTGAGTCCATCCTTCGTTACCATGCTCTCTGTGGAACTTGTTTCCTCCCCTCCATCGCCAGAAGCACTACGTGCATCACAGCTTCCAGTGGGAAGACCATGTTTCTTCTTCTTTCTCCTCCTCTTTTTTGCACTTGTTATTCCAGGACTACTTTCATTCACTGGCACGACCTGTTCTTTGGGGTCTTCATTCCCACCAGGCGACCCTACTTTCCTTTTCTTCACGGTAGATACGCTGTACTCCCCAGGAGCTGAACCAACCTTGGCTACTTTCTTCCGTTTCTTCGGCTTTTTTGTGCTTTCGTTTTCTCCTCCTGTCTCTCCTCCAAGTGTTAGCAGTGACAGATCAGACAGGCGCTGGTTTTCATGCCGTAACACATCTTCGTAATACATGTCGTCGTCCTCTCCTTTAGCTGGACGTTTTTTCTTTTTTTTCTTGGTCACTTGCAACTGTTCCCAAAGCTTCTCCTCACTGCCTACAGCAATACATTCCATGTCCGAGTCGCCCGATTTGTCACCATCTGAATCTTCCCTACTCTGCTTTCCTGTGCTTCTTTTCTTTGTACTCTGCTTCAACTTCTTTTTTGCCTGTACCGCGCCTACCTCCTCATCAGCACTCTCAGTATCTGCATCAGAACCGCTTTCTGAGCTGTCTGTCATGGTTTGATGTTCGTAAATGCCACTGCAAGTATCCAATCCAAATTTCCCACCCTTCGATTTCGCTGAAGCACGGGCTAGCTTCGCGAGCTCTTCTCTCTCCATCATCAGCTCCTTCTCTTCTTCGTCCTTCAACCTCTGTGCAGCTTCTGTAATGGCACTGTCTGTAATTTCCAATTCACTACCACTATCTTCGTCGATGTTGTGTAGTGGATTAACACCTTGAGAGAGCTCCCAAAATCTGCAAGTAAGGACATATGTGACAAAGTGATTAAATGAAGTACTACATGGCATCTCTAGACCGTATCACTGTTTACAAACAAGAGGCATCATCTATGCATGTGCTGGGTTGGTGTGGGCCAAACACACTGAACGCACCATGTGGATGCTTTCCAAACGTGCGACACCGGCCATGTTGCACTGCTACCCCGCTCTTGACTGGACTGACTGAGTTCTGGAGTTTCAAATAATTTAAGACAGGACACCTGCATAACGCCCTCGCCGTGCACAGGTAGTCGAAGGAGAGCAAGGCACGATTGTTTAGAGAGCCACAACTCATAAGAAATGAAGATACTGCAGCCGTCAGAACTGTGCAGAAGTGGGGAAGTTACTTTTATTTCGTAATGCACTACCGCTACTCGTTACTTTTTCACAAGGTAACACACTATGTTACTCATTACTTTTGTGTGGTAGGTGGTGCGTTACTAAAGCAAGTACTTCTGGTAAGTACCACCATTACTTTTGCATTACTTCGCCGGCTCATTCAGCTGAAGCAGATGATGACACGGCGGAGGTACGTTGTACAAACATCTTCCTGATTGTAGGGTAGCTACCTAAGGATTCCATGTTTCGAATTTCCAACGTTACAAGGGATCATCAAGACATCATCTGAGGACCCCTCATAGGACACGTGATGCATGTAGAACTGCGGCAGTGCAAGTCTCTCGTATTCGTGTCTGTGACCTTTTACACAGTGCAATTCCAAAACAGACAATCCCTTGGTACTTTGTCACTTGTTGGAGGTGAAGGGGCTATTTTCTGGGAAACAAAAATAAAGGTGGTGGAAAAACTATACATGACACCTCAACAGGTGTAAACCTACAGGTCCTTCCGACATCCTTCCTACAGGTCCAACCTACATCTTTCCTCTGTGTTCTCCATGGGTGCGGTGTAAACCTCCCGTCATTGTTAAAGACAAGTAGAAGAATCCAGGATTTTTTCCAGCTTCTACACAGCACAATTCTCACAATTCGTTAGAGTTTATACACTGAAGGAATGTTGTTCCTGAATCCTGAGTAATGCTCAGTCATGAGCAGTATCGAAGATGCATGTATTTTCGATACTATCTTTCGATACATTTTCTGTATCGGTATTAGGTATCGCGTGCCAAAAATGAGAGTATCGGAGTATCAGTATCGAAAATACATTTTTAGTGTATCGTGTATCTTAACGATACTCGATACTAACAAAAGACGCAAATATTGAGGCTGTTGTGATACTTAGGGTCGGCGGCACTCGCTCAGGCGGTAGTACAAGCCAGGCCGCAGTGGCGTAGGCATGTCGACCATAAATTCGCTCCAAGCTTATGTACGCGCGTGGCTCCACCGTCAAGGTCGCCAGGAGAGGCCCTGGGATGCGCTCGTGGGTGCGCGCGGTTTCTAGAAAAATTTTCCAGGATCTTCCAGAAATAGGTTCCAGAAAAATCTCTTGCGTCTCTTTCTACGGCGGGCGGGTCGAAAATGCTCAGCGTCATCCATAGCGGCCTTACAGAGGACCAACCTCACGGCTTCTGGAACTGCGCTGCCCGATGTTCCCCTGCTCAGTGTGCAAGGGCACGTCCACTTACCGTATTTTCCGGATTCTAACGCGCCCCCGAATCTAACGCGCAGGTGATTTTTACGACTTAGCCGCAAAAAAAGTTGAAAATGCACCCCTGTCAAACACTGAAACAAACAATGAACAAGCGTTTATTCAGCATCGCTATCGTCAGAAGTTGCTTTGTCGCTGCTCACAGTCCACAGACAATCGTCCTCCGTCCCGTCAAGCGCGTTTGAGATACCGCATTTTTTAAAAGCGTTCTGAACCATTGTCCGGGGAAGGCTTCTCCACGCATCATTAATCCATGTCGACACATTTTGAAGCGAAGCGTGCTTCATCCTTCCTCCGGGTGTCATGACGTGATCCCCATCGATCAGCCAGTTGTTATACGCTGCCCGGATAGTGTCCTTCAGTGGCTTGTTAAGACACACATCCAGTGGTTGTAATTGTGAAGTCATCCCGCCCGGGATGATCACAAGGTCCGTATTGCAAGCATGCAACTTGTCTTTTAGGCATTCCGAAATGTGACAACGGAATGAGTCGAGCACAAGCATGGAGCGGAGGCCCATGTTAGCACCGGGTCGCTTCCGCCACACGACATCCACCCAGTCAATCATTAGATCGGTGTCCATCCACCCTTTTTCATTCACTCTCACTATTACGCCAGGCGCGAAGGACTCGTTCTTTGGCAAAGTTTTTCGGCGAAAAATCAGGTACGGTGGAAGCTTGAAGCCGTCGGCAGTACAACACAGCATAGCCATGACTCGATTCTTCTCGTTTCCCGTCGAAGTAATGGCGACCTGCTTCACACCTTTCTCTTCGACTGTATAATTTGATGGGAAGTAAAAAAAAATCGGGGTCTGATCCGCATTTCCGATCTGGCCAACCAAATGGCAGTGGGTATGGCGGACGTTGATTACGTAGCGCTGAAAAGCAACCAATTTCTCCTCGTACTCCTCTGGCAGCTTCTGTGAGATCGTGGTCCGGCGTCGTAATGAGAATCCTGCTCTCTTCATGAACCTTGTTATCCAGCTCCTGCTGCCTTTGAACTCTGAGCGTGGGATGCCCGCAGCCCTTGCGAATTCCAGGGCCTTCACCTTTATGATTTCTGACGTCACTGGCAAATGTCGTGCTCGCAAATCCTTTATGAAAGGGACAAGAAGGTCCTCCACGTGGGGGTACCTACCGTGCCTCGGCCCATTGAATCCTTTGCGTGTCGACTTCGAAGCCAGAATCTGCACTTTCTGTTTTCTCCAGTCCCGGACGTTGGTCTCCGGCACAGAAAATCTCCTTGATGCTGCACGGTTGCCCTCTGTGTCCGCATAGGCAATCACCCGTCATTTGAACGAAGCCTCGTAGTGAATACGCTTTTGCTTCATCGGTTAAGATGCGGATTAGCGTCGCGAGAATGACACGGCTATGCGCTATCAGCAGTACTGCGTTGATGAACGCAGCGGCGTGGTTTTGTTTTAGGCTGTTCAAGATACACCACGTGCCTGACCACGTGGTACGGACCGGGCCAGTAGGGACTACGCATGCTACGGGCTTCCAGACGCTTATGGCGCCTCCTGCCTGCGTCGCGTTTTCGAAGTTCGCTCTTCGTGAATTGCTTGCACTTGATTCTAACGCGCACGCGATTGTAGGACGATTTTTTTCTGAAAAAAAGTGCGCGTTAGAATCCAGAAAATACGGTATCTTGAAGTGTGGATTCTACATCTGTCATGCCGAAAGAATAGCCGCCGGCTTAGCCTGAGCACTGTAACCTGTTCTACAGCTCACAATTCACAACGGCCAACTATGAAAATCAAGTCATAAGCAAATCCAGAGGCTACCGGGTAAGTACTGCAGTACCAAACGAAAAGCAACAGAAAAAAAGGTTCAGGTTTACTCGTAGGTATAGTCAAGTGCTCACAGACCGGTATGCACGAAGAACAAGTATTGTTTTTTGCTAGGCTGCTTATTGAAGCGATCGTTTCAACGTAGCCATGGCTTCAGTCCAATCAAAAGTTCTAACAAGACTAGCTGCTCAGACAGTGCAGCTTCAGTAAATCCGTGCGGTTGGATACGTTTAAGCCCTTTCACAAAGTGTGCGCTATAAAAATACAGCAAAGGTTCCAGAAATAACGCAGAATTTTTTTTACTTCCCTAATCGTATTACCAGCTTTATTAGATTCTGGATTTCAGTGATGTATCGAAGTATCGACGATACAGTACCGAATGTCTGTATCGAAAATAAATTTTGGTTGCGTATCTTGTATCGACATCGGAAATACAATTTTTGAGGGTATCAAGCATTGCCATCGAAGATACTTTTTTGAAGTATCGTGCCCAGCCCTGGTAATGCTTCATGCCACTACGCTCTACTTGGTAAAAATGTAGTGCGCTACCATAAAGGTGATTTCATCTCAATTCAGGCAAGCCCATCCGTCGAGGTCCTTCGATTTTGTTACATATTTTTTGTGTGAAAGCCACATCTTTGTGATGAACATTGGCACAAATTTCGGACTTCAAATCGGAGCGGATGCCGAGAAAAGAATTGAAGCGCACACGACTGTGCCCCATCAGCGAGCACTCGGGCCGAAGTTTGAAACAACCCTATGCGCCCAACGTACAAGTGACGGGGACGACATTTTTTCTACCCGTTCTCTACACACTGGACTGTGACTCTGTGGCATAGCCCGATACCTACTGCCACCCATTCGCTTGAGAAAAAATCACAAAAATGCCGTAGAGCGCGTTTTGCGTGAATTTTGTAGCCTTCCCGTCGGTGAAGTGGACATTAGACCGACGTGATTTTTATACTGAAAGATAGCCCATTAAGTGCTCTTTCTAATGGTATGCTGTTAAGGACTGCGAATGATAAAGCTAAGGCGGTATGAGGGAGCAAACCAGGATCCCCCTAGAAAAATACACATACTTCACGGATCGATTTCTCGAAAACCCCACGTTTTATTTTCTCGAAAAAAATATAATTCATTCATATTCTATTGCCTTTCAAGCGGCATAAAGCTTGTAGGGACCAAAAACATTTGACAACCACAACGGAGCGAAAAGGCGACACATGGTACACAGTGACATCTCGCAGGCTGGATTAATACACCACAGGCGTGCGCTAACGTCTGTATATCCACGTTACCATTTATTTCCTGCATTTTCACATGCAAGTGAATAATCCCAAACTCTTTCTTGTACTGTCGGGCGTATTCCCATTTCCGCAGACACGAGATATCGCGTTAAGAAGACACAGGTTGACAGACAGCTACGTATTTAGTATTTATTCTTTACATGTATTTATATTCTTTTAGTATTTTTCTCAAGCAAACGTGCGGTAATAGGTATCAGCCTATGCCACAGAGTTACAGTCCAGTATGTAGAGAACGGGTAGAAAAAATGTTGTCCCCGTCACTTGTCCGTAGGGCGCATAGGGTTGTCTCAAACAATGACCCGAGTGCTCGCGAATGAGGCACCGTCGCGCTTCAATTTTTTTCTCTGCATTCGCTCCGATTTGAAGTCCGAAATTTGTGCCAATGTTCATCACAAAAAGATGTGGCTTTCACCCAAAAAATATGTAGCAAAACCGAAGGACCTCGATGGACGGGCTTGCCTGAATTGAGATGAAATCGCCCATTACTAGGGCTGTGCGAGTACTCGAAATTTCGAGTTCGAGTCAAGTCGATCTCATACTCAACTCGAGCTCGACTCGACAAATGGTGACTCGTCAACTTTCGAGTACTCGATATCGTTTCGAGCTCGTGTTAGATCCACATTAAAGTCCATCACATGTAAGATATAACCTGTCACAACGGTTCCACCGTTTGGAAACACGCATTTCCAATTCACAATTCCGCCATCTTGTTTTCACCATTAGCTTCGGCTAACCTCGACCCTCGACATGGCTACAGACTGAGTAGTGGCTATGAATGGCAAGCCGGCTTCAACTGGCTACTGCTGGCCATGGAGGCGTCGCGCGCACGGAAGCGTATCCGACATGTGAGGAGTGCATTTTGTGGTTTCGTTTCTTCAGCGGGAGAGTCTGTTTCAATTCAACAAGTGTGAAGAAAGTGCATCACCACACAACCGAAAAGGGATGAAAGCCTTGTGTAGGACTACTCTATGAAAATTTCCGGTACGAATGCTTCCTTACCGCGCCCATAGAGAGTCGATCACCGGTGATCGACGTTTTATTAGCAGCGCTCGGTCCCTAAAGTAGATTTCGACAAGTGGTCACATTTGTTGGATACTATGTATAAACACTGCAGAATGAGTTCCATTTTCACTTTTATCTTTTCTTTGTGGTAGCGATTTATGAAGTTGACCCTGCGCCAAGGAGGCAGTGTGGAGATTCTATCTTGGTTGGGGCATCGCGTTCCCGCAGCAGACCGCGGCGCAAATGCGCAATACTCCCATTTTAAGCATATGTGGATTCGATAACGCAAATAACTTCTCTGAAGGTGTTAAACAATCAGATTTTTGTCCTGCATGTGTAGGCATGTATAACTTCCACTATTGCTGTTCTTCCTGTCTCAGAACTAACCGGGAGGAGTGGAAGAGTGGTGAAATAGCAATATGTGGTACAACAGGAAAACTGAGCCTGAAACTAATGTTTTCAGCGGAAATTATGATGTTAATTTCCATTTTACTCATTCAATGAACTTTGTCACTCAGTTACATGAACAACATGCAGTGTTCACGCTATTTTCCACAACTCATGAACTTCTTGATCCAGAGGGTTCATATTTTCATATATTATTTCTGGCAAAGATTGCCACATTTTGTATATTTTAGAGCTTGTAGATTGACATTTTTGTTCAAGATACAGGCCGTATATTCAAAAGGGTTTCTGCTGTTTGCACCAATTTTTTGCTGTCGCAAAATCAATTTTGGAAATACATGGATAGTTTTGTCTATGAAACTTACATCATGCGATATGGCATTGATTTGGCTACATTTTCCTATACAGCAACATATTTTGAAGTGATACTGTCAGCCAGAAAAAATATATTTGCCAAACCTCCCAAAAATGGCCATTTTTGCGGCGGTAAGGAAAGTGTTAAACCGCAAGTTGTAGAAAGACCAGTTTTCCTACCCATAACTTGTAAAACTCTTATGGTTTCAACATTCATTTAGCAATGTTGTCCTTAGGTGGCACATTGTTTTTATAAAGCTCTTATAATCTTGATTCATTTCATTTTTTGTTGTGAACTGTAGAACAAATTAACATTTTTAAGGGGAATTTGGCCAAAAAGCGGCGCTAAAGCAGCTCGAAATTTTACATCTATCTTCCTGCTTCTACACGTTACTTATCATTTAATGGAACGCCAACTACTCGAACTTGACTCGATACTCGAAACAGTGATTTCATATTACTCAAACTCGACTCAAACTTGAAAATTTTGCTACTAGCACAGCCCTACCCATTACTCATTACTCGAATGTAACGCGTTAATCCCCACCTCTGGAACTGTGCAACTGAAGTGAGCCACAGCACAACCACTGCAGTAGTAATGAGTAAGACCATCATCAAGACATCATGACAGCGTGCTATGATACAAGAATGCACTTTATGTGTGAAATATCTACACAATGTATGCTCAGGGAGCTTCAGGGAAGTTCTCTAGAATGCCACAGCGCCATTCCAGAACCCATTTTGAGCTTGTACATGAGAAAAAGTACATACTAGCAGTAAGTGCACGATCAACCACTACCTCTCAAGCAGGCATCACTTACTGGTTTTAATGGCAGCAGAGTCTGGGATTTGATGCCATTACATTTTATGCAGAACTGGGCACATCACTTATCACTTAAGTGGGCACATATTGAGCCCCACTGTACACTTTGTGCTCACAAAACAAGCCATAAACACCAGCTTCACTAGAAGGCTCAAGTATTTCCATGCAGCTATACTTACTTCTTCACAAGATTTGCAATTATGCTACGGTTGGGAGCCTTCATCTTCTTTATCTTGCTGCATTCAACGAAACGATTTGCAATCATCTCATAGTCAAACTGTGAAAAAAAAAGTATTCATTTACAACCTTTGCAACGTACACAAGATAACCTAAAATAACCGAATCTAAAACCGAAAATAAACTAAAATGAGGTCATTTTACTGTTCTTCTGTCATTCCAACAAGCACTTTCTTCACAAACACAATAATGTTTCTCAAGCAATCACGATGACTTTAGACATCATGTAGAGTTTTTAGTATGTACAGGGTGTCCCTCCGAAAAAGGGTCAGGGGCTAAAGAAAGAACGGAGTGCACTACACAAATGGAACCAACTGCACGTGCTTGGCAGTTGCGGGGTCTATCCCAAAATATTTTTTCATCTCCCCTTGTCAATTAATTAGCGGTAATTAATTTTCTAACTTTTTAATTATCGGTTTTAGCTATCAGATGTCAATGAGGAATTTGTAGTACATGTAAAAAAACACACAACTGAAGTGGTTCGAGGTCGCTATGGCTTGTGCTTTCGTTTTCTCCCGGGTTTCAGATGCCGGGCGGACCGCAGATCGCTGCCCACAATCCGGCACCAGCACGCGACGATACCAGCGCCATCTGGCGTACACTGACCTTGAGATTGGCGCTTGGAGACCATCCGTGGGCCACGTCACACAAGAGGAAGACATTTCACCTGTTTCACGGCACACCTATCAGAATTATGGGGAGCGCTCTGCGGTGCGCGTGGCTTCTGAAACCAATTGTTAAACCTGGGAAAAAACCAAACCACAAGCCATAGCAACCTCGAACCACTTCAGTTGCGTCTTTTTCGACATGTACCACAACTTCCTCATTCGCTAATTAATTGAGAAGGGGCGATGAAAAAAATCTTTTTGGATAGACCACACAACTGCCAAGCACGTACTATTGGTTCCATTTGTGTAGAGCACTCCATTTTTTCTTTAACCCTCGGCCCTTTTTCAGTGGGACACCCTGTATATATAACGCCAGCCTGTACTGACATACACTGTTCTTCATGCCGACTCAAAACAGCACATAAAAAAAAATTTGCTTCAGAGATGGTCGAAGTTACGTTCGTAACTCAACGTCATTCGCAACGTAACTTCGACCACCTCTGAAGCAAATTTTTTTAAATGTGCTGTTTTGAGTCGTCATGAAGAACGTTTGTGAGTAAAATGAACGATGTCACAAGTGGGAATACATGGGATGCGCGCTGTCGAATTTACACATTTTCCGTAGACACCCTTCACAAAAAGACTGTTGGGGGCGTTGCCGTAATTCACAATACGATGTACTCGCTATGAGAAGAAAGGGCATTTCGAGATGAACACAATGATGTTGATTACTTTCAGGGGGACGAGTTGTGAGCTTCCCAAAACGTACCATATTTTACAAATGAGGCACCTTTGTGATTTTTTATCTCCTCAGAGGCAAAGCTTAGGATCAGACAATACATGGAAAACAATTCAACTGAATATGTCAAATAGTTATGACGATACATGGCGTCAAACTGCGTAGGAAGCGAAATGGTCGAAATGCCCACATCTGAATGAAATTCATTAAAAAATAACCACAAATTATTTTCAACTACTTTCAGCACCAATATGCGTCCTAGGGACAAGGCTTTAATATATGTTTGAAAGAAAAAAATTAGAGAGGTCGACCGGACCACCGTGCCTGAACCGACATGAAATCACCCTATAACTCAATTACACATTTTCGGGGACACCCTGTACAGTCAAACTCCTTTAGAACGAACGCCTTTTTAGTTTCTTTTTTGCAGTCTGCCAAGCTCCCATAGTCTGCCAAGCTCCCAATGAAAACATTTACAACGAATTTCTTTTGAACGAACATACCGAATTTACGAAGCGATTGCAGAGTCTGTTGCCCAGAATTTTCACCCATACAACGAAGAGTTCCCCCGGAGAATGAAGAATGACAGGCACATGCTCCGCTAATCTGGGATTAGCAAACGCCAGTTGCTGTCTTCCGGGGAGCACTGACCCTGATTCCAAGGCGTCAGCGAGAAAAAAAGAATGCGTTCTTGACCTCTGGATGACTAGCGTGACGTCATGTACAGATTGCACGAGAGATTGGAGCCAACTCGCTGTGCATTTCTGGACTGCTCGGTGTGAGGTTCGGCAACGTGGAAGTCCTCCCCGAGTCTAAGGAAGTCATGGCCGCCAGACCGACCGCGAAACAACGTCAGTTTCCGTTGAACGAAAAGATCTCCGTCGTGAGAGCAGTGGACAGTGGACAAAAGAAAAGCAACATTGCAAAGGACTTTGGGATAAGTGCATTGATGCTTTCGACATTTCTCAAAAATCGTGACAAGATTCAATGCGAATACAATGGAGGTTCGACGTCCCGGAAAAGGATCAGAACTGCTAACTTCGAGGACATCGAAAAGTCTGTCTACAAGTGGTTTTTGGAAGTAAGATCCCAAGACATCCGTGTGTCTGGTCCCATGCTGTTTGTTAAAGCCAGGGACTTTGCAGTTATCTATGGCGTCGACGAGCAATCCAAGGCGACCCAAGGTTGGCTCCGCGCATTTCGTTCCCGGCACGACGTTGTGTTCAAAGGCGTCGCAGGAGAAGAAAACTCGTCCCGGCAAGACATCGCACAGTGATGGCAAGAGCACGAAATGCTGAAGATACTCTCGGAATATGATCCAGATGACATATTTAATGCTGACGAAACCGCGCTAAGTTGCTTCGTGAACGCATGCTGACTTTGAAGGGGGACAAATGCAAAGGTGGAAAAAAATCCAAGGAGCGGATCACTGTGTTGTTCTGTTGCAACATGACGGGCACAATGAAATTGAAGCCGCTTGTGATAGGAAGATCCCGCAAGCCACATGCCTTCAGAAACATGCGCAGCCTTCCCGCGGACTACTAACATAACCAGAAAGCATGGATGACGTCCGCGATCTTCACGGAGTGGTTGACACGGGTGGACAGGATCATGAAAGGCAAGGAAAGGCATATCGTGCTTTTCTTAGACAACTGCTCAGCCCATTCCAAGATTCCCAGGATAAGCCACGTTTGGGTCGTGCTTCTCCCTCCAAACTGCACTTCAATAGTTCAGCCACTCAACCAGGGTATGATTCGATCTGCAAAGTCACACTATAGACGGCGATGGCAAAAGGGCAAGGGTGCAGGCCAGCTGGTACATGGTGAAAAAATTGGAACCCGAGAAAGGGACAGAGGAGGGACGACACGACACGTTCTCGGGAACGTGTCGTGTTGTCCCCCTCGGTCCCTTTCTAGGGTTCCAATTTTTTCACTATAGACGGCGGATGATTGAAAGGATTCTTATCAACATCAAGGCAAATGTTCCGAGGCCTACGAAGATTGACGTCCGTCAAGCCACGGAGATGGTCACCGGCAGGGCTGGGCACGATACTTCGGTATCTTCGATACCGATACTTGATACCCTCAAAAATTGTATTTCCGATACCGATACAAGATACACAACCGAAATTGATTTTCGATACAGATGGTCGATACTGTATCGTCGATACTTCGATACATCACTGAAATCCCTAGTATAATAAAGCTGGTGTTATGATTAGCGAAGTTTACATCACTGAAATCCCAATATTATAAAGCTGGTAATATGATTAGGGAAGCAAAAACATTTATCTGTTATTTCTGGAACCTTTAGTGTATTTTTAGCGCACTCTTTCTGAAAGGGCTTAAACGTGTCCGACCGCACGGATTTAGTGAAGCTGCACTGTCTGAGACGCTAGCTTTGTTAGAACTTTAGATTGGACTGAAGCCATGGGTACGTTCAAACGATCGCTTCCATAAGCAGCCTAGCAAAAAAACAATTCTTTAAAGGAACTATGAAATTTCCCGAACCCCCATACTTTTTTTCGATGGAAACTGTTCTTCCCGCAGAGAAACTAATATGCCACAAATTTTTCCGGACGAAATCGCTCCACTCTGCGAGGAGCGCGCGCTGGAAATGTCTCTTCCGCGTTCCTCCTCTCCCGCGCATATTTCCCTGCCGATGGTGTAACTGTACGGACCGCTTTTCGGTTCCCCGTTACGTCACCGGTGTTGCACAATGGCAAGTAATGCTGCGAGCTCGCGCTGTGGCTGCCGCCACTGCCGAAATCTGCCGATCGCGCGAAAGCTGCTGTCATGGAGATTTCCACTCCCGATGAACGCATACGCGGGATCCTACGGCGCATGCTCCTGGCGGGATTCCTCGGCTCGGCAACACGTCACGATGACGTGTTGCTGAGCCGGCCGTGGTCGCGTCAAGTTACCCGTTGTGTCTCCGCTCGGCAGCTCGTCACGGCGCGGCGCCAGCTGTCCTCCCTTCGCCGCTCCGTTTAAATTCGCTCCCGAGAAATCCGCTCGCGCGACGAAAGTAAAATTTCGGTTCTAGACTCAGAAAAATGTCTTCTTTCGAACGAAACGAAGAAAAAAATCGTTTCATAGTCCCTTTAAGATAATGTTCTTCATGCGCACCGGTCTGTGAGCACTTGACTATAGATACCAATAAACCTGAAACTTTCTTCTGCTGCTTTTCGTTTGGTACTGCAGTACTTACCCGGTAGCCGCTGACTTTGCTCTGTGCCAAAACGTGCAAGCCCCGTGCGCCTGGGGAACCGAACAGCTATATTTCCAGCAGTGCGATAATTGACGTTTGAAGTTGAACATTCTACAGCGCCCGCCGTAGAAAGAGATGGGTGAGATTTTTCTGGAACAAACTAGAAGCCGCGCGCGCGCGTCACAGAGCACGGCCCAGGGCTTCCTCTCCCGGCGACCTTGACGACGGAGCGCGTGCGTGGACGTAATCGAATTTATAGTCGACATACCTACGCCGCTGCGGGCTGGGTTTTACTACCGCCTGAGCGAGCGCCGCCGACCCCAAAGTCTAACAACAGTCTCACTATTTGCGTCGTTTTTTAGTATTGAGTATCGTTAAAATACATGATACACTAAAAATGTATTTTCCGTTTGCGATACTCCGATACTGTCATTTTTGGCACGCGATACCTAATACCGATACACAAAATGTATCGAAAGGTAGTATCGAAGATACATGTATCTTCTGCCCATGGCTGGTCGCCGGCGCATGGTGGAGCGTGAAGCAAGAAGTGATCGAAAACTGCTGGCGCAAGGCTGGATTTGTTCTATCAACAGTTGAACCAACACCGGAGCATGAGACATGCGACGATGAAGCATACGAAGGCTTGTGCCATGACGAATCCTTCCTCGAGGCGTGCGAAAGCTACGAGAGCACGGTCGGCGTCCCGGACACAGTTGCCCCTGCAGACTTCATGGCTGCAGATGACAATGTTGCTGTTCGCCCACAGCTCTCGGACACCGACATGTGTGCGGAAGTGGCATTGGAAAAAGAGATGCTAACAGATGACAGCCACGACGAGGAAAGCGATGGGGAGGAAGAGGTACAAGCGACCAGGGTATCTGCAGTGGAAGCCATTGAGATGATTGACCGACTACAGTGCTTTCTTGCATCTTATACCTCTATGTAACGAAGTCTGTAAACATATCGCAAAACTTCGCTATATGGAGAACTTCGTTATAGAGAACATTAGCAAAATTTTGGTGGTCATCACTGGAATTTAGTTGCCTGAAAGCCGCGGGCATATAACGCACGAAAACCACGATTACGGGAGAGAAAAAGCTATTTATTTGGCATGGAAATAGTCCGTTACTTGCTTTTGCACAGTCTTGAAAAACATCGGTGTAACACACTGTTCATAGCTTGCCAACGCTGCCAAAGCTCCCTCCTGATCCTGGTTCGATGCCGCGTATCGTCGCAACCAAGCATGTTTGCAAAGTTGACAGCCTGGCATTGCACGATAATGCCGGTGAGTGGAACACGCAATGACAGCATTTCCATAAACCACGTGAACGTTGCCTTGTCGACGTCGTCATAATGCGGAACTTTCTATCTCTTCCTCGTGGTGCTGGTCCACGCTGCAACGGCTGCGAGGATGTTTTCCTTGGATTTCAATATTGTTGATAAAGAATTTGCCGGGATTCCGAATCGCGAAGCCACATCCTTCTTCTTTTCACCGTTGGCAATGGCGTTGATAATTTGCATCTTGGCATCTACCGACAACAATTTTCGCTTCAACACGTTTGCCATGGTGTCGACTTCGCCCGACAGGATGCAACTGGCAACAAGTGACAACCGTCGAGGGGTAGGAGAGGAGGAAACTCCTCCCTCTCATTCGTCGAACACCGGTTGTGTTGGTCACCGAACCCACGACAACCCCCTCTCCCTATCTCTCCTTTGTACTGGCATCTCAAACGCAAGAAGTGACCTGGATATGATGCACCCCGGACACCCTGAATTCCAGAAAGTTCGGCAGTCGCACCATTTCCGAGAATCGAAGCAGGGTTCTGCGCGCATGCAACTTCGTAACATAGAGAACGTGGACAAAATCACTTTGCTGTACGGAAAACCCAAATACATGGGCTTCAATGGGACAGATGTACAAGAATTAGAAAAAGCTAGCTAAATAGAGAAATTCGCTGCATGGAGAGTTCACGGAGGTTTAACTGTAATGTCCCTGAAGCGCAGTTCAAACACTTGGATAGTCCCCACACGTACTGTAACCAGAGCGCAATTAGCAGCCTAGTCTAGAAGAAGCTTACGGACTTTTTGGCATCAAAATAAATGTGTGTCAACGTCAACCAAATCATGCATTGTCGTTATTTGAAGGAGTTGCATAAAGAGTCATAATCGACACGTTGCACAGTCACAATGTTTTGGGTACCTATCTACAGAATGCTTAACAGTCATCGCATTCCGCTACAGCTGCACGGCCGAGGCTTATCGAAACAGAAACTGCGCAGGTGACAGTGGCGTCACCAGTCGTCCTCACAAACGATACAGCCGTACACAAATGGCGTGCCCCAAATTCAGCGGTGCTATACGGGTGTTATTTTAACGTATTTTTAGGGCCTGACTTTTTCGGGTTAAACCCGTATCCGCCCGATATTTACCCCTCGAACGAAATCTGTAAAATTCGGGTTTAACCCGAATCTACCCGAAAACATCCGGGTTGCGTGGCTTAAGTACCATCGCATAAGTTAGTGTCCACCGGAAATTTGGTAAAAAAATCAGACCTCGTGACATGTCAAATTCAGCCATTCCTCTTGAAGTCATAGGAAACGGCATAGAAACGGAGAAATTATGATGACGGATCCTCCGGCACACCGGACGAACTGAAATGATGAGAAAATGCTCTTCTTTGGCTGGCTGCGGGGAGTAGCAAATGTTGACTACGTTGCTGCGATGAGCTGATTCTCTCGAATATATTACCTACATGGTGCGCTACATACCGTATGTTACGAAGGCGTATGCTAACAACGTAGCACGAAAAGCTGAAGACGGCTATCCAGTTAAGCCTCTTCTTGGAACGGCGAGCGGCAACCGCACAACGCCACCGGATGTAAACACTAAATAGGCGCTGCGATTGGTCAACCGTGATTGCACGTGGTAAGACGTGGTGCGAAGACGAAAGGACGAAAGCACGTGAAGGGTGAGCGGTCGAGACGCGTCTGGTGCACATGTGCGTGTTTGACGTTCGATGCTCGATTTTGTGACTCTGTTTGTGATCGTGATCGGTCGGAGTAAACCACCTCGCGTGAAAATCTCCGCGTGGATTGTTGGACGCGATGGGCAGGAAACAAAAGGCTTTGGAAGCATGGTGCCTTGAGTATGAAGCTCTGGAGCTGGTGAAAAAGAAAGTGGCGAACGACGAACGCCAGTCGCTGGATTGCAAGTACTGTCACTGGGAGTTCAATGAGCACCCGAAAAGAAAGCCGTTCGACAGAATACGGGAGCATATGGCCTCCGCTCACCATAACAAGTTGAGAGAAGCCTTCCTGGCCGCGGAGAACACTAGGCACCATCAACCGACCATGTTTGATATCAGTTACCGTCAACGCGAAAAAGAGAAGGAAGCCACAAGTGTGATCCACGAGTTTGTGAAAGCACTCGCGTACAGCGGAGTAAACCTGGAAAGAGCAAATGGTCCTCTAGGGGATTTTGTTCGAAAATATTGCCCTGCCGCAAAACCATGCCGGACAGGCATCAGCTTCGAAAGAGACACCTTGTTGAAGTGTTCGAAAAGGACATGGAACGAATTCGAGAAGAAGTCCAGCCCATCAAAGTTTCTTTGATAGTGAACAAGTCCCCAGGTGTGCTAGGCTCTCCAACCGTCAACACCCTACTGTGTTACTACAGCCCGCTCTCAAAGTCAAAGTCGTTGTAAAGGAGTATGACTGTATAGCATAACTTATGGATGGCTTCTAGTGATGCAATAACGACTATCGATATCGATAGTTTGCAATCAACTATCGATAGTTTTTCAAAGCTATCAATAGTGTCGAAAAAATATCAATAGTCGACTATCAATAGTAGTATTGATAGTGTAAAAACTATGGATTGTTGTCTATCGATAACGCTATCGATAGCGTTCAAAAACTATTAATTGTTGTCTATCGCTAGCACTATCAATAGTGTTCCAAAGTTAACGATTTACTATAATGGACTATCGATAGTCTTCTTACTATCGACAGTCGACTATCAACAGTGCTATCGATAATTTTCTTACTATCAATAGTTCGATTCTCATACGACTATCGATAGTATCACTGTCCCTCAATACATACTCTTTCTGGTCAGGAAACTCAGGCAAAAAGTTCGCTTAGGGCACCCCAACGAAGTGTGGCGGCGCATCGGACATTTGGGTGGAGACTTTCGTGTCTGCTGGAGATTGGCATTCATCATGTTTCTGCAGGTGTTTGGAAGTGTACACTTTTTCTTTTTTGGTGGTTGCGTGTGCCCGTGCATAAGCACGGGTTCTTTTTTAAATATCCTCGAAGGTTATTGCAATCTTTCCACTCTGTTCATATGTAAGAATGATCTACACAAACCAAGACCACTTCGCCTGACTTGTGCGTGCTGCAGTTCTTGATGACTGTGTTTTTCATGAAAGGGAAGCCGTACTTCATGAGAAATTAAGTATTTTTTCTTTGTCTACAAAACAGTGACGACTTGGTATAAGGGAATAAACAAAAAACATCCGCTAACAGCCTTTATTGGAGGGGTACTGCAAGGAGAGTGATTTGTTGAGCTCCACCAAGTTGATCAGTGTGTGAGATGTGTAGCATCGAATACTAAGAGCCGTAATGTTTTCAAAAGACAGATCTTTCAACATGATGTCAATACATCAACATGTCTTAGGGTACAACTTGCGGGGAGAGATGTAATACCAAGTCGGCTTCGTAAATGCAGTCCGCTCACACCTATTAGTTTCTGTTGAATCAGAACCAGGGAGGGGGAAAGATGATGTTTTTTTTTACCTATTCATTTCTCTTTTTCGTTTCTATGGGGTTCATTATGTGAGTAGCAAACTCACAAATATGTATGTGATGGCCTTGTATGTGATTGTCCCTTCTATGTTGTTCCAGCCTCAGAACATCAGTTCTCACAAATATGTGAGTAGCAGAATTCATTGGGTGACAAGTGTAATTACTCCCCTCTTTTTACATTTAAGCTGAAACTAAACTCTCTTTCAGTTTAGCAATTCTTCCACGCCTACCTCACATGGCAGGCAAGAGGTGTCAGTTTATCCTCGTATGGGTTTCTTCTTTTTTCTTTTTTGACACCTTGTTTCTGCAATGCGTCACGTTACTGCAGAGCATAAACTACATGACTCTAGAGCTCATTCATGGATGTGTATAGTGCTAAAAAATACTGCTTCCTTGTCTTCATCCCGAATTTCAAGCAAAAGGCTGTCTCAAGAAGTCTTCTGCCTTTCCCCCCTGCTTATCTCTTCCCAGTTCTTATTTATTTGTCACCAGATACTACCACGTTGTAAAGGTAGCTTATGGGCAATCCCAAAAACTTCCTTCTGAGCTACGATAACAGTGGCTGCTCCGAAATAAAGCTCCATTCCATCATTTTAAACAGTTTTGTTTAGTGCAACATTCTGGAACTGATCTGACAACAAACCGAGGCTATCTACAACAATATAATTAAGGCCCGCGGTGTTCCGCGATTCCGTGAAATTTCACGAGATCTGGAATTCATCGCGGAATACATAGTTTGGCATGGAATTTCATGAAATCTCTTATCTCATTGAAAATTTTGCAGCGCTTTGCGTGAATTTCATGGAAGTCCGATTCGGTCGAAGGACGTGATTGGCGCGATGTGGATGATTACTACGACGTGCAGTGTCTCAGGAGAAGTATTGCACACTTCTAACTGCTCCAAGGTACACACGATCCTTCGACATACCGTTTCTACTTGAATATTTTGTGCCATCGCATAATTTGCGCACCTCTAGTTTAGCACTAAAAATGACAAGAAAACAAAAATCATGTATAATTTGCACACCCACGTTTTCGCGCGTGGATATTTGGCACGCACGTCTCAGCGACCGTGGCAGTGGCTTTTCGCAACGCTGTCAGTGCTACTTCTCGTGAAGTTGTACCTGTCTGCACCGAAATAAAATAACCTCGTAATTTTATCTCTGTTCAAGTTACAACAAACTGCTATGAGGAAGACAAGAAAATCACACGTTTGGAAAGTTTGCCCTCACGCAGTAACTTTGGAAAGCACCATTAACTTAAAATACATCCATGATTTGCATGACTGTGCAACACAATGCACTCATATGTTTCTCCACCTTCATCGAGAGCCATGAGTGAGAGAAAAATTAAAATTCTGCATGTCAGAAAAAGACAACATTGATAGTTGCAATCTATGCAGCAAATCTGTAAATTTACATTTACATTCACTGAACTGAATGTGCTGACCCAAATTATGGGCCAGTTCGAGAACTAATTGTTTCTGCTCTGAACATGGAACAAACATTAAGAAAAAAACTGATCGGACCTTCCCTGAACATACGCAGTGCTGCGGAAACGTCATCTGCTCCACGAAGGTGTCTCCCATCGAACAATGCGATCGCCCCCATGCGGGGACAACTGTCCCTAAGTGAACTTGTCTATTATATTCGAGTGGAGCTTCCTGACCAAAAAGGATGGTGCGCGACCGCGATAGTACTATCGATGCTTTCGCATCAATAACAGCTTCCCATTTTATATCACTGCAGTGAAGACTTTCTGTCCATAGAAAACTACCGCACTTACTCACGTATAAGACACACATTTTTTACCTAAAAACATAGCGCCACTGAGGGGGGGTGTTAAGGGAAGCCGCCTTTTCATCATTTGTGGGGTAAATTCAGGTATGCAGACCTCAGAGAAGAATGGAACCTGATGACTTACAGGAACTGCAGGAAGGTCCACGCTTGTCTCGTCATTCCCCATAAGTTTGCCATCCTCGTAATGTTCTTCTTCGCTGTCACTGTTCATTCCCTGCTTTGTATCCTCTACCAGTTCCTCCTCATCCTCATCAGATGCCACACTTGCTGCTTGTCCTGAAGTTCCTGGATCCAGGTCAATTATCAAGTGGAAGATGTTATCCCGCACCGATCTCCTCAGGACCACGCTGTTAAAGCAAAAGTTTGAGCTGTACCAAAATGCATACACTAAAAACATCATTGTCTTTTCTTTAGAAATGATGGCTTAGCTCCTATAGCAGCAGCTCCAAAATGTTAAAATTGCCAGGGCATGCACGGGTGCACAGCAGTCAATGCTCTTTTGTGCTCTCTCTCTCTGAAGTGAAACAATAAAACAATGTGATAATGTGATAGTCGCAAGGGAGTTGTGTCTACAGCAATGCGCCAGCCACTACTTCACTGAGCACGTAACATTTTTCTACAAATTTCTGTTTTTTGGAAAGGACTAACACACGTGTGATTTTGAGTGCATATTCTGAATGAAAAAAGCGTGTGTCAGAATCATGCAAACATGGTATGTGGGTTAAAATAAAGCAATGTTTGGGCACATAAAATGGGGGAACACCAAGTACATGACTGTTTCCTGAACAGTGCTGTTAGGTCAAAATATCTCGATGCATTTAGGACACTCTAAAGGACAGTGAAGATGCCTCATAGCACTATTTAGCGATGTGTTAGAGAACTTTTCGTTTAATAAAGCATGGTCTTTAGCTGTGCAGCCAATTACTCACCTTGGTGTTTTAACTAGAATCTCGAAGAAAGGCTCAAGAAATAGCATTGATTGCACTGCTGTCAGCTGGAATAGAGTTTGAATGCAATCAGCATTCATCAGCATAGAACCAGTATTCACTAACACTAAAGTTTCCGCATTATGGCAACAAGTTTATCTCGCATCCCTGAAGCAGAAGTTGAGCTGCCATAGTGCGCTGTACAATGAAATACTACACTGAGCTGAACTACAATTTCTCAAAGAGTTCGAGGGGAAGTAAGAGAGAGAACCACACCACAGAGTCCAGCACAACATGCTAGCTGCACAAGACTGTGTTTTGGAAAAAAGTTATTTGAATTTGAATCAAATATTTGCAATATTCGATTCGTACTAATATTTAAAAATCCTATATTCGAAGTTTGCAAATACAGTGAAACCTCGTTAATGCGTACCTTGAGGGGACGCGAAAAAACTACGTACTAAGCGGTAGTACGGCTTAACCGAAAACTCAAAATACAAGTCCACGTACCTGTCTAAAGGAAGAAAAAAGGAACATGGTCGACAAAATGAGGATAGGTATCGCCGTTTATTCACTTTGCAACAAGATAGTCCGTTATTTTCGCTTCGTACCAAGGCGACCTTGCGGCTTCAAATCCACCAACGTTACTGGCGAGCTGTTCAAGAAGTCCCCGTTTTCTGGCAAACTGATCGATGGTATGGATGATGTCCAGTTAGTCCTTGCTGTTCAGGACACTGTGGCATCATGGAGCTGTCCCACAAGCCAACACAGGTGACAAAGAAGTGAGAAACGAAACTATAGGGGGGGGAGGAGGTTCGGAGCCTACTTGTCCTCTCCACTCTGCGGGAGAATGACCTCTCCTCCTCGCAGGAGTGACGTATTGGCGTCGCCCCATCTCTGGAGGAGCCACGTGCTTCCAAATCTTTGTTGCTGGTAGGGGACGAGCTAGTTTTTTTGTTCTGCACGGTCTATTTCAGGACGAAAAGTATGCATTAACCGATATTGAGGCTGCGAGCAGCTACAGCTTAAGCGGGTAGCAAATACATTGGCTTCAATGGGAGTCGCGACGGGGATTCAGCGCAACTACTGCTGAAGCGGAATTACGGCTTAAGCGGGTACGTATTAACGAGGTTTCACTGTACTTGTAAAAGTTCGAATATTCCAGTTTTTCGAATATCATAGCAGCTTATTACAAGGGGGTGTGAGCAGCTCGTTAGAATTTGTACGCTGCACTAACAGCGACGAACATGTAGAGCAGCTGTAAATCAACATGCAGAGCTTCGGAGGTACGCTCACCCGCGAGTGCGTCGCTATACCGAACTAGTACCGAAACCAAAACTAGAACGCAGTTGTGCATTTCTACACCTGCTATTGTGAAGTTCTGCCCAGCCAAACACAAAACTGCAGTATGCTTTATTCATCGTCAGCACAGTAATGGCGTTAGTGGATTGCCAACAAACTGTGAACCTTCGTGTGAGGCCTAGAATTCGGTGAAATTCCGGTTAAATATCGAATTTTGTTGGCGTTGAGCTGGGCACCACTGATAACTGTCCCACGCGTGCACAGCCAAAACCCGCGTCTCAAACACATTTTTCCAGTTTCCATTTGTGGTAGTCAGCGATATACAGGGTGTCTTTTTTTAGGCGATAGATTTTTCATAAAAAAACTATAAGGGCTATAGACATGCTGTTTTCACTTCTATCATCTCTGGGCCGGCGGACATTCTTGGCCATATGTTGCTCAACCGTCAAATGACTAACTACCTAAAACTCGTTAATTCACTTTTTAATCTTAAAAGCTATGAAGTTGTCTCAATGAGAACACCTGTTCCTTTCGGTGACCTGATATCAAGACTGTTTTCAGAACAAAAATCGGTTCGGTAGATCGCCCGCAAAAAATTTGTGAAGGAACACCACTTTTTTTCTTTATTTTGTTAAGGGATGGGACGAATCCAGAATTTTCCGAATCCAAGGGAGGTTCTGAAAATCCACGAATCTTGAATCTTTCAAATCCTTTCTTTAAAAAGAGCTTAAAAAGCCAGAAAAAAAATCTTCTACTGAAAAATGTTTTGAAGCAGAATATGATACATTTGATTAATGAAAAACAAATTAAATAATAGTTCAGTTTCTGAAGAAAATACAGTTATTCGTAAACGTTATTTATGTAACGTGTTGTTCATCAACTACAAGAAACACATAGATTCTCGAGTCTGAATTATTTCCATAAAACTAAGCAACAGTCAAAAGCAAAACCACGTTACTTTTACACTTTTAATGTAACAGTTCCTGCCTAAACTCTTTCAGTCCAGAGCAACGTAAACAAACAAACAAGAAAACACTCGTCGGTCAATGAGGCACTCCGGAGGCACAAATTTGGAAAAGAAACAAAGAATCATGGTTCATGAATTCGAAAGATTCGATTCGCCGTTTTGGGCACTGGGATTCGGGTTCCCGAATCTCGAATGCCCTGCTTAGGATTCGTGGATTCGGTTGGCACATCCCTAATTTTGTTCATTGCACATCTTCGGACACGTGTCTCTCCTTCACCTCCAACGTGAGATGATGAAGGAGCTTCATGGGTCGAAGACGAGCTTTAACTTGCGGAAACAAAACAAAAACACATGTATCGGGTGACGCTGTCGGAACTGCCCTCATCTTGTGTCGCATTTTCTGTTAATCTTTTTCCAGGACGCAAGAGGCAACAGTGTGCTCTTTCACCCTCTCACACTGGGGGCAAAGGAAAGATGTGTCTCCGAAGATGCGCAATGAACAAAAAAAAGAAAAAAAAAGGTGTTCCTTCACGATTTTTTTGCGGACGATCTACCGAACAGATTTTTGTTCTGAAAACGGTTACGATATCAGGTCACTGAAAGGAACAGATGTTCTCATTGGGACAACTTCGTAGCTTTTATAATTAAAAAGGTTAATTAACGATTTTTAGGTAATTACTCATTTGACGGTCGAGCAACATATGGCCAAGAATGTCCACCGGCCCAGAGATGATAGAAGTGAAAACAGCTTGTCTATAGCCCTTAGTTTTTTTATGAAAAATCTGTGTCGCCTAAAAAAAAATGCCTGAAAAAAGACACCCTGTATAATAGAATCATGGTCACGTGCGATGACGGCGATAATCCAGGTGTGGGAGGTGATGATATCTGCCTGCGCGATCGTATGCTAAAATGCGCCAGCTATGACGACAGTTACGCTGCAAGGTCATTTGAAACTGTTGTTACAGATGATAGCAAGACACATATAGCCTCAAGCCCAACCCGCATGCAGCGATTTTGCTCGCGTCTTGCATGCGTCGGTCCGACAAATTTTCTAGGCAAGCACGCAGATTTGCGCCATGAAATCAAAGAAATGCTGAACACGAACGCCGCAGAAACAATCACGCATGGTGAGCAGAGCCACACAACAGCATCGAGGATCGCGGTTTTACTGCGCTAATGAATGAGGCTGTTCCAAACTATGCATTACCGTCAGGAGCGATGGTCTCACTCGTGACGTGATGCGTGAGCGCACAGTGAAAGCATGCAATTTCTCGCCTACAAGACAAATGCGGAAGGCATTCTCGGTGCAAGAAGAGAGGACTTGCCACCTTCATATTCCTTCTGAGATGTGTTCATCGCCAAACCACGCCACATTCTGGGCAACCGCCAGAAGTATTATAAATAAATGTCGTTGTCTTTTACTTCCATTCTCTCTGTTTCACCAGCACTTAAATGCCGACACAGGTGTTTACTGTTCATAAAATATTTTTGAAGTGGAAGTTGTTTCTACAGTTTTCAGCTTGCCTCATGAGAACAGCACATTGTTTCATTGTAAAAATAATTTTACCGTACCTGTGCATATAAGCATATGTGCCCTATGCTAAGCCAATATATTAATACATATTCCTTTTAGCACTTGGGGCATTGTTCTAAGGACCAACAGAATGCAACTGTGATGATGCTCGTTTTCGGAGCTTAATTAACTTAATTAACTCTTAAGTTAATTAATCCATAACTTATTTAACTCTTACAAGCGTGTATCCTAGGATGTGATATTCAATATTCGAAGGACAGTTTTGCAGATATGCGTATTTGAAAATTTCAATAGTTGCACACCCGTAGAAAAGAGTCACAAAACGTTTGAGAACACCACAGGTGTGCTGCACTCCATCTTACTAATGCCATAATGTTTGATGAACAGCCAAGAGCTGCATATCTTTGGTTGGCGCCTATGTGACAACTGAATGACGCGGGTATTGTGTTTTTTCTAGCAACAAAAGCTATGCTAGGGGGGGAAAGACATCTGGTTTCCGTTTTCGATAATCAAACTCAGAAGTCTGGTTTCTGGTGCAACAAATCCATTGAGATGTAAATTGTGACACTCCTCAAATAGCTCAATGGTTATGGTCCAAAAGAAACTATCTCCACAATAACCATGGTAGCCGTAGTATACAAGCTACAATTATAGATTGAAGAATAAAAATGAAAGGCCTGGCCAATGTGATACATGTGCCATTACCTCATGTCCATGCATCCTAGCCAATTCTTGGAGAAAAATATCGGCAATGTGTGTCTTCAACCCTACAGGTGTGTCCTCACTGCTTGGATGCAACACAGTCTTGCTGAGACAAGCATTGAGGCTCTGGATACTTTCGTCTGTCCATCCATCCCTGCGAGTGAACACCAGGCTCTGGCGGAAGAATCGACGCACCAGCTAGAAGGTAGATGAAGATGAATGTAGATGAATACCAAAAAACATGACAACTTGCTATATGTGCAATGTGCATGCATAATCAGTGAACAAATTAACTGGGACTGCAAAGTGTCAAAAAGGGTATCTGGAACAGGGATTGTTTCATTTATGTGTCATACAACAAAAATTGTGAAATGCTCAAGTCTACTCCACTTAAACGAATTTGGACAACACAAATATGGCAAATCTCTGAAGGAGGCAGTTGTGATGCAATTTTCGTGAAATGTCATTATCTAGCACACTATCGTTTCATATCATGTGTAATCCATTATCATTGGTCCTCCATAACTGCAACAATTTTTTTTAGATAGAACTTGTTGTGTGCGTGTGTGTGTGTGTATGATCCAATGCAGGCCTTGTTGCCATGAAGTAGGCCACTGCACTTGCCGCATCCAGAGCCCGGCCCGCATAAAAGAAGGCTTTACCCAGTACGGTCCATGGGCCGTGCACACCGGTACAGCGGAGCCCTAACACCAGTGCTCTAATGTGAACGTAGCTGATGTGACTTCATAACTGTCCATCAAACTGCGGAGCTTGGATACTCAACTTTCTATATACATTTTCCATTTCTGGTCACCACACTTTGGGAGAAAGGCTTAGCAGACAGCTACAACACTGGAGGTTGCGAAGACCCAGGAGAGTTCCCACAAACTTGCAGATACGAAATTTCCATACAGCAACAGTCATAACGTTGCCAACTGTACATTTTCTGACTAACGGGCATAGGTATACTACTGAACTGCTAAGGAGAAAATGATATAGACTGCACCTTATACAGGGTGTACCAGAAAACGTGTCATTGGATTATAATAAAAAAAACTGTGCCACTTAGAATCATGCAGTCAAAGGGATTTGTACTTATTAGGTTTTTGCCACCCCATGATGTGAATGTCATGTATCGTAAGTTTAATTATGTAAATATTTGCGAACTGAACTCGGAAAGTTGCCAAGTAAAGGTCACCTTTTGCCCCAGCAGTATGAAGAGCAAGCCGAATTCACCAAATTCATTATAATTGACAGTGATATTCATGAGGTATCCCATCGGAATAAATAGCCGAACATCATGCTTTTCGGAGCACCGGACCACAATGCGCAATGACTTTTTGAGCGCAATTGCTCTCAGTCCCACGAAAGGAGGTTCCTAAGCCAGCCCACACAGTCATAGTAGAAAAAGTAACAGTTCCTAAAATTGGGAGAGGGAAAGCATTATCCCAGCCAAAGTCGGACGCCATAAGCCGTGCCTGTGTTATCTCTTTCTGCGATGCCGGGGTGGGCTGGGTTTCCAACCTCCTTTCGTCGGACTGACAAAGATTGCGCTGAAAAATTCATCGTGCGCTATCCTGTGGGAGCTCCGTAGAGCACGATGTTCGGCTATTTTTTCCGATGGGATTGCTCCTGAATATCCCTGTCAATTATCGTTAATTTGAGTAAATTAGACACGCTCTGCACATTGTTGGGGTAAAAAAGCGACCTTTACTTGGCAAATTTCCAACTTGGGTTCGCAAAAATTTACATAACTAAACTTACGTTACACGACAGTCACATCAGGTGGTGGCAAAAACCCAGTAAGAACAAATGCCATTGACCGCATGACCGTAGGTGGTGTAGTTTTTATAATAATCCAATGACACGTCATCTGGAACACCTTGTATGTAAACATTTGAAATCTTGTTAACTGTGATTGTTTCATTGCAATGTAACCAGCATAAGAAATATCATTCAGGAAAAGTCAAACAAGTATTAATCCCAAATTCTGTACAGATCAAGAAGCTACACATCCGTCAGTACATACGGGTACATGGTCAGTACCAGGGTTGCGGAATGGGATCACCCATTCCATTCCTTTCAATTCCTCGGAATGAAAAGGTATGGCCAATTCTCACTCCTGGAACTCCATTGCATTCCTTTAATTCCATCAATAAAAGAAAAGGGACCGGTAACCGTGCTGGGTAGCCCAGCAGTGCTATAGAGGAGTCTGACATCATGGAAAAAGCAAAAAGACAAGGTTATTTCGCCCTTGACCGTGTGGCACCCAGACCAGTCCATTCCATTCCGCATGCGAAAAAAATGCCTAATTCCATTTCATTCCTACGACAGTTTCCGCCATCCCATTCCAATTCCATTCCGGGCTGTGATAAATCTGGAATGATTCCCTAATCATTCCAACCCCGGAGTGGCAACTACACAACCCTGGTCAGTACTTATTGGTGTTCGTTACACATGGGTAATTACATTTTAAATCGACCAAGGTCCGCCGATGACACTGTTTGATTTCAGCGAAAAAAATATATGTTGGAAACGGCCTCAAGTGAAGATGAAAGCAGGTTTCCGGAGCTTCCTACGACCAACCAGTCCACAGATGGAGAGGGGGTAAAGTGGCGCCGTCTTCACGACGAGATTTTTTCTCGCAACTTTGCAGCCTTATTGATGCTATTTCATTCATGTCACAGCCCTCATCGCTAGCACACGTAAAGTATGGGCACTTTAGTATACCTGTATGGAGCAAAAACGGTGTCACTTTAAAGAGCTGCTGAAGAAAAAATGCCAAAGTCAGCAGATATGACAAAAATTGCTTTTAAGCGCTCATAGCTCCTCGACGGCAGGTCAGATATCCGCAATACCAGCCAGATCCGACTACCAGGTCAGATATCCGTAAATGAAGTATGCTTTTAATGTGCAATCTTTCCTCTATCGTTCAATATATAGGAAACCATCCTAACCCATTTCGTTGTCGAAAGAGATGTCAGTAAAGTAAGGCGAGAGCAGAAACTTGCCCATGTTTGGTATGGCATACCCCAGCCGCTGCAATACTTATCCAAATAATTTTGCTGATACTGAAAGGCCAACGTATCCCCTAAATCGAGCTGCAAAAATATGTTGCACTATTTTAGGTAGGGTGAACGCAGCAAATTTTTTTCTGTGCCCATATCTCGCCGTTGCGGCCTTGCACTCCGACTCCACTGTCGAGTGGCATGGCAACGCGCATTTCCCATTTCACAGGGCCTTCGGTCTCCCTGATGTTGCACTGATTCCCGCAGCTGGCACTTGTTTGTGGACATGTCCACGTCGGCATTCGTATTTACGTGCAAACCTTTCATATGCCATTGCGACACGAACGGATGATGCCTATTATGCCACAGCGACTGAGAGTGGAGTACTGACTGACAATACGTAGCTGAGTATAGCAACAACTTTTGAAACAGTTTTGTGGATACTGCACAGGGTGTGCACTAACAAAAAATTTTTAAAAAATACAGATCTGTACTGGGAAGTGCGACCAAGTGGCTCATTGCTGGAGGTGCCGTCTTTATAACAGCCACAAGAAAAAGTAGCAAAAAACTGCCATTAGCTTAACTTACATTACATTACCTTACGTTAAGCATTAACTTACATTACATAGGTAGCGTATCCATCCCCTGAAGCTCGACATTATTTGGTCAATTACATAGGATTTGGTCAATAAGAGGAAGGTTGCACCATGCCGGACTAGGCGAACCCTTGTCAGTAGGTTGCGCCCCTCATTATTTTTTTTCTTAATATATGTCACTTTAATTTCCATTGCAGAAAAGCATGGTACCTATGCATGTATGCTGACAGTTTTTGTTACTTCTTTTTCTGGCTGTAATAAAGACGGCACCTCCAGCAATCAGCCAAAGGTAGTGCTTCCCAGTACAAAATGTAATTTAAAAAATTAACACCTTGTGCGGTATTGACAAAAGTTGCTGCTGTACTCAGCTACTCCAGTCAGTGCTCCACTCTCAGTCGCTGCGGTATAATAGACGGATGCCATTCATGTTGGTCTCGCAACGGCATTATAATAAAAGGGTTGCTCGTAATTAGGAATGCCGACGTAGGCATGTCCACAAACAAGTGCTAGCAGCGGGAATCAATGCAACATCGGGAAGACCGAAAGCAAGTGCAATTTGAAACGCGCAACGGCGTGCCACTCGAAAATGGAGTCGGAGTGCAAGGCCGCAACGGCGAAACCCGGGCACAGAGAAAAATTCACTGCGTTCCCCCCTACTAAAATAGTGCAACATATTTTTGCAGCTCAATTTAGGGGATACGTTGGCCTACAAGTAACCGCAAAATTATTGGAATAAGTATATTGCAGCGGCTGTGGTATGCCACATCAAACATCGGCAATTTTCTGCTCTCAACTAACTTTACTGACATCTCTTTCGACAACGAAACAGGTTAGAATGGCTTTCTATATATTGAAAGATAGAGGAAAGATTACGCACTAAAACCATACTTCATTTACGGATATCTGACCTGCGAGCTATGAGCGCTAAAAAATGTAAAATTTTTGTCATATCTGCTGATTTTGGCATTTTTCCTTCAGCGCCCCCTTAAAGTGACACCATTTTCACTCCGTACAGGTATAGTAGAGTGCACAAACTTTACGTGCGCTAGCTATGATGGCTGTGACGCGAATGGAATGGCATCAGTAAGGCTGCAAATTCGTGAGAAAAAATTACGTTGCAAAGACGGCGCCACCTTAACCCCTCCCCATCTCTGGACTGGTGGATCGTAGGAAGCTCCAGGAACCTGCTTTCGTCTTCTAAGGTCGTTTCTGACATATATTTTTTTCACTGAAATAAAAATATCATCGACGGACCTTGGTCGATTTAAAATGGAATTACTCACGTGCAATTCGTCTTGTATTTAAATGTATCAAATTAAAAAAATTAAATTCAGTTAGGAGTTCTCCAAATCCTTCTGTCATGGAATCGTCATGAAGTTTTTGGATGAAAGCTGACATCACAGCATCATGATGGCAATCATTTAATGACAGAATACAATACATATGATATGGTTCCAAGGTCTCCGTCGTCACATTGCCATTATCTGGAGGTATGGCCACATAGGCATGATGGGTGGTGACATTGATGACATGGAAGGGGACGAAGTGGTGGATGGATGTGGACGATGAGCAATGCTCTGTTCCCTTTAAAAGGTCGGTGTTCCTGCTAAGGCCTGCACTGAGTGGGCATGATACACTGCTGTCAGTTCTCATTTGGACTGGGGTCATCTGGTCTGCACTCTCAGGTCAATTCTCGGCCTGCCTGCATTAGGGCTGGGACCTTGATGGCCGCAGCAGCAGCGATTCCAGTGGTGCAAGCCAACACTTCTACCAAGTGTAGCGCGGCAGCACAGCATCATGATGCAATGGTTTAATGACAAATTACATGCACGTGATATGCCTCCGCGGTCGTCGCCTTCGTCACTACAATATAATGGTCTTCTCCTAAAGAGTGAAATAGTGCTCATTGAAGTAGACCTGAGGTGTCAGTTTACACATTCGTCATGTACAAAAAGTTCTCTGAATCCTTTTGGTCATTATTATTATTTGGCTATGATTATGTTATTGTGGTTACTAGTCTAGCTATTTCATTAAATCATGAAACACAGCAACTCTAGCATCGCAGGCACTATGGGGAATAATTGATATATGTTGCTGAACCGTATTAGATGACAATACCAGAGTTCGAGGTAACTTGTTACTGTAACTAAGTGCCTTGTTTTGGTAACTTGTAACTTAACTCGGCACTTTTGCGCCGTGGTAACTTTCAGAGGAACTCGTTCCTTTTTCAGGTAACTTTGCCAAAGTAAATTAAGTTAAGTTTAAAGTTACCTTTAACACACTTTCCACTCACGTCCACATATTTTCTTGCTTTCTCTCCGGTCCCTTCATGGCATTTTTTGCCATAAAATGTGATATTCAATCACTGATAGTATTTTATTCAGGAAGTAAGAACCGCTGCCATTGAAATGAAGCTGAACCATTGTGCGCCCACAGGGACTAAGATGAAAAGCGTTCGAATAGACTTCTACCAGAGGAACGTGATCATGACATTGGTAGACAGACTGAGACCGAAACAAATTGGAAGGAGAGGGCTGGGTTCCACGAACGGGCCCTTGTTCGCTCCCTTCCATTGAAAGAAAAGGAGGACCGAGGGTCGCGTCCCTTTAGGGGACCATGTCATCATCCCCTCAAGACCGTGGCTTTCGGGCGCGACCTTGTTCACGTCTAGCTTCGAGCGTAGTTCAATTCTACCAAATTTGTGGCGCTGTCAAACACTATGACGTCATTTGTGTACAAACAGGGAGAGATCTATTGTTGGACATAAACGAAAACGATCTAAGCATGTTGCATTCCTCCGCAGGCAACTCAAGGTCTAACTCAACTGCTCACGCGCGTTGCACCTGCGTAATGCTATTTTGTGTCCGAAGTAACTTGGAAGTAACTCGTTCTTTTTTTTAAGTAACTCAGTAACTATTGCACCTGCGTAATGCTACAGTCTAAACTTGTTACTATGACCAAGTCCGTTCCTGCCGATTTTGGTCATAAAGCGAAATTGTCATATTAACGAGAAACACACAGAAAAAACGCCCCCCCCCACACACACACACCTGTGTGGATCTACTGCTACATGCTGTACTAAAATGAAGACGATTCAGTTGCTGATTTACAATTTATTTGCGAAAGAAATCCGTCAGAACTGTCTGTTTCGTAGCACTTTCAATTTGCAAGCTCTCCACTGTCTCTATTGCGTTACAAATAGCATGCACATTTTGAATGTCCTTGTTTCCAGCCATGCTCATCGCGTTGCCCGTATGCACGATAACCGCAATGGTCATGGGAGGAAACGTCCTGGCCTTTTAAGCGCTGCTTTCGGTGCAAGACTATGACTCACTAACGAATTCTGAAGACGGGGGTGTGCTTTGTACGACATTGTCCACACATGCATCACACGGGGCCAGATATTCTTGGTGGATCACAAAAGCCGCAGGGTCAACAGTCGGTGGTCACAATTGGGACAGAACACCGGGGTTTTCCGCCGTTCGTTCTCGAAACTTTGTTCATGGTCGACGAGGTCAACAGTCGGCAGTCACAATGACGAGGGCAGAATACACGTGTTCTCCTTGGTCCGCCCTCAAAATTTCGGTCACAGCCGGATTAACGAGTTGTCATAATAATGAGGGTGAGTTACATGGTGTTTCTATGGGGAAAAAACATTTCCCTAGAAATCCGGTCACAATGTGAGGATGTCGTATTAACGAGTGTAATAATAACGAGTTTAGACTGTATTATGTGTCCAAAGTAACTTGGAAGTAACTCATTCTTTTTTTTAAGTAACTCAGTAACTGCGAGTTACATTTCAGGCTGAAGAACTTCGTTATTAATTTAGTTTCATTTTTCACACGGTAACTTAACTTGTAACGAGTTCTTTTTGACGGGTAACTTCTCAATCTATGGACAATAGTCGTTGTATCATGTCATAGCCACTAAATTTCGGAACAAGAATTCAAGGGCCTTTCAAGGACCTTTGAAGGCTCTGCCGTCATTTTGGCCAAGGATGTAAAACAAGGTCTACTGCAGAGACCTCAACACTTCACAAACATATTTCTAAGCTACATGTATGACACGACAGAATATATGGGGACTGCACAATAGTAATTCGTTCACAAACGTGACTGAAGGCTCTTGAATGTTAAAGATCATAATCGAAAGGAAGGATGATGAGTACAACGAAGGGCGGTCATTGCTTGCACTTCTGGCTTCCACTACTGATTGCTATTGCAATGAATGCTAGCCCTTATGGTTTGTAAACTATAGTTCTGGCTCCAGATAAGCACTATTTGCCCTGCAGCTCTGAGAGGATGTGAAAAAGATGCAAAAGCAGGGGTTTTGCAGACTTTGAAAAATGCATTTTCGAATTCCAGGGCATTTAAGGGTTTCAAGGACCAGTGGGAATCATGTGTAAATGCCAATTATTTTAGTTCTACCTGCACTGAAAAAAAAAGAGGTCCGGGTTACAAATGTACAGTTCCTCCCACCGTCGCCCAATCTTATGGCGAATTCTGCTGGTCACGGTAGTGCAGAAAACATTATGTTGGCTCAAGCATGCATGTCACGCGGCCATCGCAATTTAACATGTGTGGCGTTCATCGGCCAATCCTTCACTCTTCGTTCGTTGCTATGCTCTACACACACCTGCACACTACACAGCCCTGCACAAAAACAACCCGAGGAATTTGTCATTAGACTTTTAAAACGTGGAGGAAAAGCAACCACCCCATTCTTTCAAGATATCTGCTAAAAATGAATGCATTTTTACACTTTGGTTACCAATTAAGATGATGACCATTTGGTTACCATTCAGATGACCTTGCAGATATCGAGTTCTGACTTATGGGTCAGTCTCAGCATGAACAGGTTTCACATACGTATCTCTCACCTGGCGCGTAAAGGAAAAGGAAAGAAAATTACCAAATCGTTAGAGCTTTCCAGGAAGACTATATGCCCAACCAACGTTAAAGAGAACACTTAGGGACAGGGATGACAGCTGCCAGTTCTGTGTCATCCAGCCTGCTGTACGACTTCTCGTACTTCTGTTCCAACCAAGCTCCCACAGGGTGTCTGCCAAATTGTAGTCTTCAAATGCCCTGACTTTTCCAGGTTTCCACTGATTATTTCAAGCAAATTCCCAGACCACCCCCCACATGATATATGCATACCTGCCAACTCGGGACATACCTCCAAATTAGGGGGATTTCAAAAGCGGGGGGGGGGGGGGGGGGGGGGGGTAGGACAAAGCCCATGTTGGGAGGCTTTTATTTGCATATGTAAGAGGAGCACACTTCACCCCAGCAGGCTCATCGGGCACAAGTTTTGCAGCAATGGACTTTGCCTTCTCCAAGAAACTATCTGGATGTCAAGCTGCGCTACGACACTTTCTGAACAGAACGTGAAGACACAACACAACTATGTCTCTGCTCTCTTTGTGAATCTGAACTGCCCTCACCTTCAACACTACTCGTTCAGCACTACCTGAGTAAAGTGTCTGAAATTCAAAAGCCCATCTGGACTTCCCAGGACAGCTTAAACATAATAGTTGTTGAACAAGTTAGTTAACGAGTCATTAAAAAGGTAGCTTGCATAATACCATCAGTGACAGTTGTACATCGCTGTGATCAGTTCAGTCATGAGCTTTTGTGCGCGGTTTCCCATTTCACCGACAACTGCGGTCGACTTAGTTCAAAGCACAATCCTCCTCCGCATTTCCAACTCCCGGTCCACCCTTCACGCCGAATGCTGGTGTGCCGAACACATAGTGCCCTTCCTGGACGCGGTCATGCGTCCCAGTTCATCCGTGTATTGCTTCAGAAACACGTGTAGATACTTGTTGCACTTACACTGAGTCGTGATGTGCAATACGCAGAACCGCGGCAGAAACAGTGCAAAGGCACCTTTGTCGCCCGAAAACATGGAGGAAATACCCGGAAACTAGAAGTGCTAGAACTAGATCCATGACCAAAACCCCTCAACTCCGTAACATAGAGGATCCGGGAAGCGGCAGCGATGCCGATGGCAATTGGGCTGGTATTGGATTGACGCTTTCTTCTGTGTGTCCAGAGAAAATGCGGGTATTTGAGATATAGAGGGGTAACTGCATTTTCTTCTTGCTGCCGTATTGCACTGCCGTACTGCATTGCTTCTCTGCCGTACAATCGTACAAACAGGTCCGAACCCGGGAGTCTCCCAGATGAATCGGGAGAGTTGGCAGGTATGTATATGCAGAACCCAAACTGACCGAACTTCACTACGCTTCACCTAACCCAAAAAAACACTGCCCTTCGGCAGGCACGTAAGAGCACCTCCAATTGATACCGTTAAGACCTAGTGCCTTCCATGTGCATTCTTAGCAAAGGGCAAGGACGTCGCCGCTTTTACTGCACATTTTCTTGAAAGGGAGGTTATGATAGTTTTTAAAACCCCTTACCCACCCATCAGAGTACTTGACACACCTGATATCCAGACAATCGGTTTTACATTTCAAAACATCGCCAGCGATGGGCAGTTTCTTGCTAATGGCCTAATTTAGCCATATTAGTATAAGGGCTCCTTCAAGCTATGGAGGTCTTCCCTTGCGGTCATCCTTCTGGCCTTTGAAGTGTGATTTTTAAAGGCTTTGAGTATCTTGTCTTTTCTTCCGAGAGTGCTCGAGAGAGTCTGCTTCGAGATCCCCATCTCTTCAGCAACGTGGACCTGGTTACATCCGCTTCCCACCATGCGGAGAGCTTGTACTTTTTGCTCCAGAGCCATCGTCGAATAGTTCTCTCTTAAACATCTTCCTGGTGCACTTTCGGATGTTGTGCGTGTCGAGGACATTGATGCTACAGAAGAGTCAAGTGGCGAAGTCTGTGCAATATTGTCTGCTGAGCAGTCAGCAGTACATCTTCCACCAAAATCCTCTGCCGCAGGAGTGTCATCCTCACTGGACGCCAAGCACGACATTCCACTCTTTCTTTTTGAGATGTTCTTGTGAAAAGACAACGCCTTCAACGTCTCAGAGACGAAACAGCCAGAGGTGTGTCCAGCCGTAGTCACCGCACTTCAGCTCATGTTTTGTGTCGGCATGTGACAGTTGCAGCGCAGTCCGAATTATCCGGCGCTTTCCTGTAAATGTGCTGCTTCACGAGAGTAAGTAGTAAAAATTTAGCAGGCTGCAGGAGAAATGAGTACTAAAAATTGGACATGTCTCTCGCCAGGCAGTCCCAATTATCGGACTCGAACACACATTGGTTCTATGGTACGATTCACAGTGCTACCACTTTGGTCTTAATAATTGGAAAGTCGGTGGAAAATCGGAAGATCGGTCGGCGACTGTAGTGTAATAACGAAGGACAATGCACCTTACATAATTATATTGTGGTATGTAGATTGCAAGTTTCAAATTGAGTGGCGGACCTAAACTACCGTATATTGCCGCATATAAGTCGACCTTTTTTTCTTCCAAAAACAGGGTCGGTAAAATCGGGGGTTGACCAATACGCGGAGTCGACTTATACGGAAAGCCACCTAGCAACACTGTGCTCTGAAACCCACGTGGTCATGACGTGCGTCTTATAATACCGTGCATCACTGGCGCTGAACGCAGTTGCTTTCTGTCCTTCTGTATTTTTATCATCGTGTTATCATCATGGCGCCAAAAAAGCAATACACCAGCACTTTCAAGTGGCAAGCAATTGTGTATGCCGAAGCAACGAACAACGTAGCAGCAGAGAGGAAGTTCGGCGTGTGCGAAAAGTGTGTCCGGGGAAGGCGCGGAGCAGCGCTAGAAGCTTTTCGCTTGTTCGAGCACCCGCCATGCATTCCGTGGCCCCAAGCAAGGGGCAAGGTTGAGAAAGAAGTTGCGGAGTGAGTAGATCAACAGCGATGCAAAAGGTTGGCAGTTTTGTACGAAGATATTGCTACAAAAGCCAAAGCTGTGGCGTGCAGCCTCGGAATTCCACGCGACTCCTTCAAGGCTTCCAAGAAATGGGTGACGAACTTTATGAGACGCAACGGATTATCCCTATGTCAAAGGACGACAATCTGCCAGAAACTGCCCGAGGCATAAGAGGAAAAACTTCAAGCTTTCCACCGGTTAATCCAGCTGCGCAAGGGAAATGACTTTTTGTTGGGACAAATCGCCAATGCCGACCAAACCTCTGTGTGGTTCGACATGCCGTCCAGACAAACCGTAGCGACGAAGGGTGACCAGCAGGTTAGCATTATCAGCACTGGAAATGAGAAAACACGGCAAATGAAAAAGGCTTTTTCAACGAAGAAACAGTGTTGGAGTGGTTCCGCATGGTGTGGTGCAGGCGCCCCGGCGCGCTGTTTCAGCCCAACAACATGTTGGTTTTGGATTCTTTTCGCGGCCATATAACCGAAAAGGTCAACAACACTATATCGGACACTGGGTGCGACTTGGTAATTATCCCAGGCGAACTCACGTCCCTCGTCCAACCAATGGACGTTGTCCTAAATAAACTGTTTAAGGATCGCGTGGCCGAGTCGTATAATGATTGGATTAGTCGCGACGTTCTGCCCATGACGCCAGTCGGCCGTGTGAGGCGAGCGCCGCTGAGCGCTATTGCCCAGTGGATCAGCGATGCATGGGAGCAGCTTCCACAAGAAATGGTCCACAAAGCATTTCTTAAATTTGGAATCTCAAACACTCTCGACGGCACCGAAGATGACGAGTTGTGGATCGAAAAAGAGGAAGACGAAAACAACGATCTTTTGTCGAACGACAACGACGATCTTTCAGAATAAAGCTTTTTCCCTACATGTACAGTTGTAATCGGGGGGGGTCATCTTATACGTGGAGTCGACTTATACGCGGCAATATACGGTAGACATGCACCACACAAATTAGGCTGACGTGAAATAAGATCGTGTGAAACTAAGGCCATGCTGTACTTACCATCATGAACTTGTCGAGCCTATACCGATCAATAGCGAACCATTCGTGGGCCATGGTCTTAAAGAAAGCATCAATGAACATGAGTGTCTGTTCTTGACGTCTGAAGCTGTGGATCAGGGCTGATATGCTATCTGCCATTTCTTGCTGCAATGCAATCAAACAAAAGGAGTATAAAATGTCAGAACAGTATGAGTACAGTTACAGAGAAAATTCACTGGAATACTGCATTGCCGAATTGCCCTGTCTCCCATCATTCTTGTCACTACATTAGCAGGTACAATTGGCTCTCGATAGTAATGCAGCAACTTTTACAAAGGCTGACAGCAACGTGTGGGTACACGATTGCTGGATGACCCAGGCTTACAAGGAACTGGAATCACGGGACACCAGCATCTGCTCGGGATTCGTGAAGGCTGGACTACTGTTTCCACTTGCAGCGTAGAAGAAGTGAACACTTTGTGAGGCAATGCAGTGTAATAGCGTAAGAAGCCGCATACATAATTTGCATCTGTGCCCTGGGTCAAATTTCTTCAATACTTTGTTCGCATATTTTTCTGTCATTGGGTTGAATATTCCATGGAACTTTGAATTGGCGAAAAAAGAGCACTCGTGAATTTCGCAAAACTTGGTTCCTCACGAAAAGTTGAACTTATACAGTACTTTGGAGTACATTTTAACAACAGTTTCCAGTACTTCAAGATGAAACGAAGCCTCACTGCAAATAGGTGGGTTATACCAGCACCGTGTCACTGCAAATGTGCTTGCAATGTAGTGGGAGACGTTGCTAAACATGCTTCAACAACAGAAAGCCAGGTACTTTACTGCAACACTGTCAAAAAATGTCACACTTCTGCATCTTTACAAGGATTACCTACGCAGCTACAAGGTAACGAAATTGAAAGAGTGGGAAGCCAAGCCCCACGTCACACTCAAAAGATTGCAAAAGGCTACCTAAATCAGTGTGCAAGCATTTTCCTCTTCCTGTACTGTTGGCTTATCCCATTTCAAATCCCCAGGTGTGCAAGACTATTTCTTTTGAGTAATGTAGTGTATTTAAGTCGTAATGTGCCATTAAAGGGGCAATAAATAGGTATAGAAAGTGCAGTTTTTTTCTAAAGCAGTGTGATTCGTTGTCTACGGTGAAAGTTTTCCAAACGTTGTTGTTTCAAAAAAGTAAATAATAGCTCTAAACTGACCAAAAGTTCACTGTACTCTTTCGCGCTCATGCCCCGCCCTAACAAAAATAGCCACACATCATTTCGATGCAGTGCACCACCAACCGTTCAAAATGCGGGACGCTTATCAATTGATTTTGTTGTCTTATCGATAAGTGAGGTCAATACTAAACACCCATCCGCATGTCAATCCCAAGGTAGCCAGATCAAAGGGTAACAAAAAACCTACAAAGTTCCATTTCGTGTGTGCACTATGTTTTCGGTAGTGTATTTCTCCGTGAGATCACCACGATGCTCCCGAAGCTGGTTCTTTCACGAGCTGCAGCTTGCCTCATTGGGGCCCAGCATTGGCTAGGACAGCAAAATCTCCCCCACCTCCGAGTCTGGGATGCAGTGTTGCTATACGTGGGAACGATGTGTCATGATCCGGTTCCAGGGATGAAGGAGAGACTCATGCAGATTATGCTATTTGAATGACTTCGTTTTGTGGTAAAGACGCCCGGTCGAAGTAAATTAATTCCATATTTGGATATTGTGAGCTATATTCTTTCATGGAGCATAATAATTGGAGAATGTCCGTCAAGCTGTTTAGTGCCCCTTTAAAATTTGTTGCCGTGTCTGAGAAATTGTTGTCTATTAAATATTCCCCTGTGTCGAGTCACCTCCCTGTCATATGAACATGTGCAGCATATGGTCCACCTTCAAATACAATATTGCCACAACACGTTTAAGCTCAGCTGAGGCGATCCGGGCCGCGGAACTACTGACAGGTGGTTTGAGGCAACAGTGTCCCCAACAGTACCTGTTATTTGACAAGGAAATAAAAATCAGATCTAGGCAGATGTATCTATAAAATATGATTCCCTCTTTTTTTTACACCGCTTTCCACATGTGCAATGCACAGTGGCTGCGCTGTGCAAGGCTTTGCCGCTAGGTTGTTTTGTGGGTGCTACACTGAGTCATTTTAAAAAAATGCCATGATGCCTCTGATCAAAAAGAAATCTATTTTTTTCTTCTGTGTGTATCGGGAGGATGAGCGTGCAACGTGTTAAAAATTGTGCACAATTTTTTAATTGGTGTTTTGAGCCAGAAGCCCCAGAACAGGACAAATTTTATGGTACCACTCCTCAAGTTGGGTCAAGTATTTACACATCACTTGGAGCATAAATTAAAAGGGACATCAAAAGGAAGAGTTTTGAAAGAGGAACTCCATACTATGCATTTCATATTTTTGTAATGAATGGTCCGTGTTGGAGAAGGTCTAAAAAAATATTAATTTTTGCATTCGTTCGTGTCTCTGACACAACTCACAAAAATAACTATTTGACAGACCACTATTTCTTCACATAGTTAAAATAAAATTGAGTATGTCAAGGTGCTTCGTTTGGTCGAAATTCAATGAAATTCCCCATTTGCGGGGAGGGAGAATATACGTCAACCAAAGCTCGGATTGCTATTCTTAAAAAATGGTTGCGGATCACTAAAATGGCTAGACTAATCATGCAAGCTAATGTAGGACAAAGAACGGGATCCGTGCCAGCTTTCCCTCGCACCCTGCTTCTTCCCGTAGAGGCGAATAAGCAGAACGTGATACTAGCAGAGCTGAGCAAGCAGCGCAAGACTTACTTGAACAAGAGGCTTGTCTGTCATCCACATGCAGTAGAAAAGACCCTTCCATAGCTTCATCATAGACTCTTCAGTGAATCCTGAAATATGGGGAAAATGTTTTGTTGAGTACAGCTTTCCATAATTATTGCGACTGAGTATGTGCCTTAAGAGAAAAAACCCCTGCTTTGTTTTGAAGGCACGCATTTTTATAGTCCCTCTGAGTGCAGTTGCTGCGTTACAAGCAACATCATAGTTTCACTGAGCACAAAATTAAGTAACTGATCTGAGGCAGGAACACAAACTGGAATGAGGCCTCTTGGCAAGTCGTCGCTATGTCGAGCCAGTGTAGCGTAATGGTGGACGCACTTGATCGACAGTAAATAACTGAGAGGTAAGGCTCACACCGCTGCCCAGCTTTTCCAATGATCGCCATGTTTCAATCTATCAGTTTCAATGAATGCACACTGTACAACCGGCCTAAACAAGCCACCCACCACGAAAAATAAAATATTATGAAAACACTAGCAATGCTAGGAGGCTATTGCATGGTTACCTAACCACCATCCTATTAAGTACACTATTTACTATCAAGTAAATAACTAAACAGAATAATAGGGCACAGCCTCACCTGTCTTCACGTGCGCAGACTTCGTGGAGATCCATTTCATCAGTTTGGAAACTGTTCTACGACGCACATTTGGCTCATTAGAAGCCAGGTGATAGGCAAAATTAACTTCTTCCACCACTGGCATTATGAGGGTGCTGTTTGCGATTCTATTAAAAACATAAAACTACATGCACAACTACACACACAAACACGCATGCAAACACGCTACACAAGAGGCGGCCGAGGCGGCCATGAATAGCTTGTATTGATACCGCTTATACTGCCTTGTGGAGGGTTGTGATCAATGCAACTATATTAGAAATTAACCGTAGACTTTATTTCACCCCTGAGGTAGTAATTTTTTATTCATTTGTTTTGCATAAACAGATTATATAGTTTGATGAAGCTCGAAAAACAGGTGCCAGCACTGATCTCTATGCATAAAGGCTGGATTGCGCATAGGAGAGGGGCTCGTGGGAGAGAGGTGCGGCAACCGGCCGCCATGTTGGAGGGCCCAGCGACGCCGGCTGCTCCCATAGGAAACAAGGGGAAGCGATTTGATTTGGAGTATTTATTGCGCATTAAACGCTCCTCATTGCTGATTAGCACGCATCTCTTTTAGGAATCAGTGTGCTGATGCATTCCAAACGTGCTTCAGCTGTGTTCCTGTAGTTTTTAATGGTAATTGCCTTCTTTTTCTTCTCCGCTGCCTGTATTCTGAATAGGGGTTCGTGCACTGAATAGGGGAACTGTCGTGCACAGGGCGCATACGCATGAAGGTGAATGTCAACCTATAAAATTAATTCTTTTTACTCAGAAAGGTTTCACACTGTTTGTTATTGTAAGGTACTTCCGCTTTTATATTTTTCGTTTTTTTTTTTTTTTTCGTTTGTTGTTCGGTTTTCGTGTGGTGTTCCGCGGTTCTCATTTGGTTCTCGTTTGGTTCGGTTTGGTATTGTACGGTTCTGTTTGACTTTTTCCATTATGGTATTATATGTTCTACGAGTGTCTCTGTGTGTGTGCTGCGATCAGAGAGTCGAACCGAAACGTTTAACGGTCCGGTTCGGGTTTAGGTTCGGCGACAAGGGTTCGGTTCCGGTTCAGCTCCAGAAAGCAACTATAATGGTTCAAACCGGTTCTTTCCAAACGGTTCAGTTCCCGAACCGGTTCAGGGGCGACAGGTGCGAATGAAGCACAACAGGCAGTTAAAACAAGCTTCCATGTGTGTGTTATGGTGCTTGAAGTGGGCAGGAAAGCGTCAGTAGTCGTTCAGGGTTTTGAAGGAGTTTGTGCGATATGGGGGGGGGGGGGAGACAAGATTAGTAGCGGTTACAACAGGAGCATAGCCATGAATTACTCGTTTGGGTTGACTTTCCCCGCACGTAGCTCAGGTCGCGGAGGTTAACTCACCCACCGGATTTTTCGCAGAATCTCACCAGGAATAACAGTCAACCAAGCCTCCTACCTTGGCCTAAGTCATTTAAGTAATTGAAATTATTCGTTACCAGTCAGAACCGCGATTGCACGTTAATCAGATAACGACGCTTCATGGTATGTAATTGGATTGGAATAGTACGTGTGCTCGTGACATTACGTGTACTAAAGGGCACGTTATTGTGTCAGCATTGACCGCCGACGTGCTCGGCGTTAGAGTGAAGTATCTGTGGAACAAAGACAAAGCAAGTGCAAACAGACAGTTCGACTCATTTTAGACCCACTGGCGATTTTTAGATACTGTGTCAGTATGGTCGTTTTTGCTTCTTTTATTTTAAATCTATAAAGAAAGCCAACTTGGCATATCCTTTTCATTCTGACCAGCATGAGTGTAGCGGGTGCTTTACTTTCTAGTACCCTAGGCACGCCCGGGCAAATTTAATAAACGAAATGACAGTAACTTCACCTCGTGACCAACCATAATCCCGAATGGCACCGTTTTTTCAACACGCCCCTGCTTTCAACAAGCCAGGAGAGAACGACGCCACACGAGATGATAGTTGGTGAGTAGGTGAACTTACCGGCATTCTGTTTCATTAAGTTTGCAGTGTGGCTAGCGTGGGGCTTATGTAAGTTCACACGCGCACTCGTTGGGAATTATGCTGCAGCGTTGTACACACGAATACGTGCTAGAGCTGAGCTCAGGTAGTTTGCTTTCGCGATGCACTACGGATAAAAGAACAGAAGAAGAAAAAGAAAAACGAAGGGGAGAATATTTGAAAGACCGAAGGTCGCATAGCCGACGACATATACGTCGGTTGGTCCGCGTATTCGCATTTATCAGGATGCCTGCGATAACGGTAGAGATGATCTCGAAGACATAGCGCTGTCAAAAAAAAAAAAAAAAAAAAACTGACAGGTTTGTGTTACAAACGGACTGATCCTGAAGTGCAGTGCCTGTTTCTGACGCAAACGTCATAGGAAAGTGTCACTTTCTCATTGAGGGTGCTACCCTAGTAGCACAAAACGTTTTGTAAACGTCGAGGAAAGGTATCGCCACAACCACATTTTCATCTAGAAGACGTCTTCAATCTGATCTACATAACATCTTGTATCCCAGGATAAGTTGACGCTTTCCCGAGTCTTGAAGAGGTGTTTGTGGCCGTCTTGAAGACGTTCAAAAAACGTTTAAAACACATATTTGAATGTGAGAAAATTCAGCCCTGCGGATATCCACCGAGTACAATTTTGCGGATATCTGCCTCTTTTTTCATTTTTGAACTTCAGGCACCATCACCACACGTTCCATTTTCTGTTTCTCTAAGCAGAACTGCAAGCAACATTGCCACGTGACCCTTCGGCCAAAATCGAAGACGCAGTTCAATAGGGTGTACCGCGTTAGCAGAGGTGCTCCCACCGTAAGGACAGCAAGCTCCCTCCACGGCGTTACACGTAGGGGAACCAGAGCGTAGAGGTGACCATAGGCCATGGTCTATTGCCATGCAAAGGGAAAACAGATACTATACATTGCTCGTCTTAGGAACTCCCGCAAACTCGATAGCCGTTCTCGCCTCTGAGTCAAAATGGGGGGTGCGATGTCTAAGTGTATTTCAATTACGCACACAAACAACACTGAATTGGGAAATTTCTGGGAGTATTAGCTCCCCGTCAACTCAACGCCTGTGTTTTCTACTGCTACTGATTTGAGACAGTCAGTAGGTCCACCGAAAGTAAACTTACTCAGTGCACACAAATCGTCCTCGTTTAACATACGTCTTGAACACAGATGACGAAGATGTATTATAAATGGAAAGTTGGTACGTCTTGCAAACGTGAACTGAAGATATTTACAGGATGTCTTCCTTAAGGATACGTCTTCAACAGAGATGGCGAAGACGTATTATAAATGGAAACTCGGTACGTCTTGCAAACATGAACGGAAGACGTTTACGCAGGTCATCCTTTAGGATATCTCTTCAACAGAGATGTCGAAGACGTAAAATCGGCGCGTCCTATAAACATTCTATAAATTACGGCTTCTAGACGTCGCGTTGACGTCCTGATCGTCTTCCCCAAACCTGTCCCTCATTTCCTGTTGATCCCTAATTCTTATATATACAGGGTGTCCACGCTAACTGTGAACATATTTTTTAAAAGTATGTATAACACTTTTTTCCAAGATGAAATCATTGTAATATAGCATATGCTGAAGAGCACTCCCTAGCAGGGCATTAGCAAAGTCCAAAGGCAACGTCTTAATTAACTTTCATTAATTAAGTTTTTAATTATAAAAGCTACAAAGTTGTCCCAATGAGAACATCTGTTCCTTTCGGTCACCTGATATCGTAGCCGTTTTCAGAACAAAAATCCGTTCGATAGATCGTCAGCAAAACATTAGTGAAGGAACGCCTTTTTTTGCTTTATTTTGTTCATTGCGCATCTTCGGAGACGCGTATTTCCTTCATCCCCAACGGGAGAGTGGGAAGGAGCACAGTGCCGCCTCATGCGTCGAAGATGAGCTTTCACTTGCGGAAACAAAACAAAAACAACTGTATCGGGTGACTCTATCGGAACTGGCCTTTTCTTGGGTTGCATTTTCTGTTTCCTTTTAATCTTTTTCCAGGACGCGAGAGGCGATAGTGTGCTCTTTCTCCCTCTCACATTGGGGATGAAAGAAAGACGCGTCTTCTAAGAAGCGCAATGAACAAAATAAAGAAAAAATCGCGTTCCTTCACAAATTTTTTGCGGGCGATCTATCGAACGGATTTGTGTTCTGAAAACGGCCACGATATCAGGTGACCGAAGGGAACAGATGTTCTCACTGGGACAACTTTGTAGCTTTTATAATAAAAAACTTAATTAATGAAAGTTAATTAAGACATTGCCTTTGGACTTTGCTAATGCCCTGCTAGGGAGTGCCCTTCAGCATATGCTATATTGCAATGATTTCGTCTTGGAAAAAAGTGTTATACGTATTTTTTTAAAAATATGTTCACAGTTAGCGTGGACACCCTGTATTTATGTGTATGTCTCAGACGTTAGTAGTCCTAGCAGTTTTAAGTTACTATCTCTTGCAAGCTAGAGGATGTCTACGAAGCTAATAAATGAAGAAAAAATACGAAAAATAGTTTTTGTGTTCATGCACAACATCCAAAGTTTCGCACTTAATTCCGTGTGAACCGTTATTTGAACCGGAAACCGGTATTTTTTTACCGGTTTAGTTCCGGTTCAGCTCCAAGATGGCGTCGCCCTAGTAGCACAAAACGTTTTGTAAACGTCGAGGAAAGGTCTAGCCACAACCACATTTTCATCTTGGAGACGTCTTCAATCTGATCTACATAACGTCTTCTACCCCCGGATAAGTTGACGCTTTCCCGAGTCTTGAAGACGTGTTTGTGGCCGTCTTGAAGACGTTCAAAAAATGTTTAGAACACTAATTTGAATGTGAGAAAATTCAGCCCTGTGGATATCCACCAGGGTACAGTTTTCCGGAGATCTGCCTCTTTTTTCATTTTTCAAGCTCTGTCACCGTCACCACACGTTCTATTTTCTGTTTCTCCAAGTAGAACTGCAAGCAGCACTCCCACGTGGCATTTTGGCCAAAATCGAAGACGCGGTTCACCAAGGTGGACCGCGTTAGCAGAGGTCCTCCCACCGTAAGAACAGCAGGCCCCCTCCACGGCGTTACACGTAGGGGAACCAGAGCGTAGAGGTGGTCTATTCCCTTGCAAAGGGAAAACAGATACTATACATTGCTCGTCTTAAAAACTCCCGTAAACACGATAGCCGTGCTCGCCTCTGAGTCAAAACGGAGGGTGAAGTGTCTAACTTTATTTCAATTACGCATACAAACAACACTGAAGTGGGAAATTTCTGGGAGTATTAACTCACCGTCAACTCAACGCCTGTGTTTCCTACTGCTTTTGGTTTGAGACAGTCAGTAGGTCCACCGAAAGTAAACTTATTCAGTGCACACAAATCGTCCTCGTCTAAGATACGTCTTGAACACAGTTGGCGAAGACGTATTATAAACGGAAACTCGGTACTTCTTGCAAACGTGAACGAAAGACGTTTACGGGAGGTCTTCCTTAGGATATCTCTTCAACAGAGACGCCGAAGGCGTATTATAAACGTTAAATCGGCGCGTCTTATAAACATACTATAAATTACGGCTTCTAGACGTCGCGTTGACGTCCTGATCGTCTTCTACCCTAATTTGACCAAATAAAGACGTTTCCGCGACGTTTTGTGCTACTAGGGGACTCTTTCGGTTCGGTTCAGTTCCGATTCGGCCAAAAATAACGGTTAATAACGGTTTTCGGTTCGGGTTCGGTTCGACCCTCTGGCTGCAATAGGACTTCGATCCTTGTTCTGAAGGGGCTCGTTATTTTATTCTCCACGTCACAACCAGCAATGGGGTGGACCCTGGCAATGAAACTCCGCATTCCTCATCCTAAAATAACGTTATTGTCACGAGCGTTTTGCAGTTGTTTATTACAGAAATTCGAAGCGCTGTGCACGAAGAGCATGCACATGCATGACTTATCACACACGCTGTTGGAGCAACTGCACATACGAGGTTAACACAGCAGTTTATTTACTTCCACCGTACCTCACAGATTAAAAGAACAGTGGAACAAATTGGCATATTGGCGTAGGTTCTGCATCCGGTTCTTCGGCACAGCTGAGTGACTGTGAGGGGAACCTGCAAGCACAAGCGCATTGTTTATAGAAAATACATGGTCTTGATATCTGTAGGAGCAGTCGCACATACTTTCTTAGTACGCAATGGCACCAGCGAAGTGCAAACAAGTCCGAGTTGTCAGATGCACGCGATACGAATAAACAGATTTTTCCTCAAAATAAAGGGCTTACCTGTGAAAAATTATCCCTCTTTCTCTGTCCGTGTGAAGTCTACTCAAAGCCGCAACAAACTGGCATGACATGCCCTTTAATTTAAAGGACATTTTTAAAAAATACGGGCAGTACCGCTTGAACTAAATGCAGACGACAGGATGCGATGGGCCCACCAATATGGCGACCGGTGACCATGCTGTGACACGCGTCTAGCCGCAGATTTATTCCGCTCTCCAATTGGGTGCCAATGCGCAGGCGCACTATGCGTCTTCGAGCAGACGATTCTCTCCTCTCCCGGTCTACACAATGGTCTACACCTCTTTTCCTCCCTTCTGCGTTGAAGACGCCCATGCCTCCACGCGTGTTTCTGGTGTATTTTACCTGACGGTGCCCTAAAGACAATTCCTGATGAGAGTTACATTACTCATAACGCTATCGACTGATAACCGGTGAAATGATGTAGCCGAAGTGTATCGGGGTTAACCATGTGATAGAGTGTGATCAGTGGATTTTGTTTGCTGATAAGCAGTTACTGACTCATGAGGGTTGATAATGAGCGATAAAGGAAATCGATAAGGTAATCCTTCTATACCCTGTAACGGCTGACAAGATCATTGGTGCAAAAGATATGCCGATCGTAACTGTCAACCTGTGTGCGCAAAGTGAGGGAGGACAATATATCTGCTCTACGTACCGCACAACCATTCTTACTTTTCGGCACACAGCCTAAATGTGAATGCCGAAGAGATAGTATAAGTATGATAGCGAGACGCTCTTCCTTTCGTTATCAAGTTGGAAAGGAAAATAATTATAAGCCGCCAAATGCAAAAATTAGAGTATATAATTATAGTATAGTACTATAGTTGTGAATGCATGCATGGGCAGGTAATTGGACTATGCATGCTCAGGGAAGCTGTGCTCACAGACGTGTAAGAAACGGAATAAATATTAATACGAAGTAGACTGCACGGGCTAACCCGAAAACCCGAGGCCGGCCCAGTCTTCCTTTTTGCGGGGCTGGGCTCGGGTACCCAGACAGAACACTATCTCCTGCGGACGTCCGAAATAGATCCCCACGTCCATGTTCCGAAATGGATATCAGGTGGACATCTCTGGGAGCTACAAGGACGGACGTCCCTAGCCGTACGTCCGCAGGGTGTACCGTAACGGCCGTTTGAAGAATTGTCCCAGTGGGGTCCCTGACGGGATGTTACATGGAGCATTATCGCATGAGAGGAAGAAACACGGCTAGGTGTGTCGCGGCGTGAGTTCGACCTTCTATGAACCAACTGAATGCCTCAAACGAAAAGCAGTAAGAAACGCAGAAGTTATCCTCATAATGAGTTAATACGCCATGCAATTCTTCAGTTTAGTGTTACTGGTATACGCAATCATATTAAACTTAAAAACCTCACCCTGTAGTTTGACTCGCAAGTAAATAGGACTCTCGAATTGGTGAGCTTGCGAGGCAAGCAATATATAGTATCTGTTTTCGCTTTGGAAAGGTATGCCAGGACCTTTCTAAGTGATCCGGATGGTTCTAAGAGCTTACATATCCACGTCGTTATTTTTGCTTTTTTAAAACCCCGTGCTCATTGTCCGTAACGGAAACAAACAAACAGGAGCAGCAGAGAAGAAAGATGCAGTTGTCGAAGCTGAAACAAAATGGCAGAGAAAAACGCCTATAGGCCTCGTAAGAATCTATCCACTTACGCAGCACCTCAATAAAACAGTATCAATAATAATAACAAAATACAGGGCATTGAGCATGTATGCAAGTAAGTCCGTGCACCATCCGGGCATCTCCGTGGAACATCCTATGAGGACAAACGACGGATGTTTGTGGGAAGTCCAAACCGTGGCCACTCTGAGATATGGGGGACGCCCGTCGAGAAAATGTCTGTCTCCCAGGGAGATCTGAATTTCCGGGAAAGGATGTCCCCAGGAACACCACGGGAAGTTTTGTTCCGTTTGGGTATGACCATTATGGGCCCGGTTCGGGAACGGGCCTGAACCTTGCCGGCCCTAGGTCAGTCTGAAGCCTCCTATGTTACCCTTTGTTAGGTACACCCAGTCAAATTTTACAGCCTGATACACTGGGCCGGGTATCCTATAAATTTCTTGGGCTTGGGCCGGGCCAGGTATGCAGCCGTCAAGCCGGGCCCGGGCAAACATACACATACCCAACATAATTGCTATAGGGAATGATTATCCATTAAAACGGTGATCTTATACAGAAAAGCTAAAGAGATATAGCTTATAATGTTTGCTTGAAACCCCCTTCCAGTGATTTAATGCATAAAAAACCAAGAACTCTCAGAACAGGCAGCTCGTTGTTCTTCTAAATCAGTTTAATGAAACCTGCAGAACAGCGGCCATAGTTGTACCGTTCAATACTCATGATCATTCCCACTAAGCATCTTAAAGGTCAGCTATGCCGATATCCCAAATAGTCGAAACGGTTGTGATATTCTGAAAGCCCACATCCAGCTCTCCCCAAAATGCACCTTCATTCTCTCAGTTCGGTACAGTACCATGTCAGAAAAATAGATAATTCATTCCGAAACACACATGGGCGCAGCCATTTTTATGACGTAGATGCACCCGAACGGGCATTGTGACGTGTACGCGCCTTCGTACTTGTCAGTGGATTTCAGCTACGGCTTCTCACGGCTTCACGTATCTGTGCTTGAAGATGGCGGACAGCCGGGTTCCACCGTTCCGCGATAAGTAAACAGTGCAGCAGCAGCGAACTCATTCGCGAACCAACCTCTGTGCGATGTTGTGACTGGAATTCGTCGTTTGTGTTTTGTGAGCACGTACAATTTGTATCAAGTCGCGTCTGCGTTAGCCCCTTTACAGCACTTGCCCATTGTAGAGACTGACGTTTCGACAGCCGTGTTAGCAAGAAAATGCCGACAGCATTTTATTCCTGCAGAAAAAAATTGTGCTATGTATTTGAGAAACCGCATACTGCTATGGCACAAGTTTGACGTACGATTTATCAATGTGCAACAGCGTCGACGATGGTATGTAACGATGAGAGACGTAAAACGAAATACAAATCACATTTTAAACTTTTTGTGAGATTCTGTGCATTTTCCAGAAGCTTTCTTTGAATCACACACTCCCATGCATAGGTGGGCATTTTGGTGAAACCTCACTCGCCCTCACCCTCACGGCCCTTACGGGCATAGGCCCTCACTCGCCCTCACCCTCACCGCCCTCATGGGCACATGCCCTCACTCGCCCTCACCCTCACGGCCCTCACGGGCACATGCCCTCACTCGCCCTCACCCTCACGGCCCTCACAGACACATGCCCTCAGTCGCCCTCAACCTCACCGCCCTCACGAGCACAGGCCCTCACTCGCCCTCACCCTCACGGCCCTCATGGGCACATGCCCTCACTCGCCCTCACCCTCACGGCCCTCACGGGCACATGCCCTCACTTGCCCTCACCTTCACGGCACTCACAAACGCAAGTCCTGAGGGTCTTACCCTCATAAGGTCTCCTGTGAGTGCACTTGGCTGTGTTCCCAGCGCGACGTAGACGAAATTGCTAAAAACGTGCACACGAGCCCTTTAAAGTGCACCATGCCTGGAGTTGGGTCGCTGGAACCATATCACCAAGTCATCAGTCAACTCAGGACACGTGGCTGTGTTCCAAGCGCGACATGGACGAAATTGCCAAAAACGGGCACACCAGCCCTTTAAAGTGCACCCTGCCGGTAGTTGGGTGGCTGGAACCATATCACCAAGTAATCAGTCAGCCAAAACGCTTTGCACTGTTCCCAGGGCGACATATACGAAACTGCTAAAAACGGGCAGACCAGCCCTTTAAAGTGCACAATGCGTGTAGGTGGGTCGATGGTAGCATATCACCAAGTAATCAGTCAGCTCGGGAGACTTGTTCTGTTCCCAGCGCGATGTACACGAAATTGCTAAAAACGGGCACACCAGCGCCTTCAAAGTGCACCCTGGCGGTAGTTGGGTCGCTGGAACCATATCACCAAGTAATCAGTCTGCTCAGGACGCTTCGCTGTGTTCCCAGCGCGACAAAGACTAAATTTGTGAAAACGTGCACACCAGCCCTTTAAAGTGCACCCTGCCTGTAGTTGGGTCGCTGGAACCATATTACCAAGCAATCAGTCAGCTGAAGACGCTTTGCTCTGTTCCCGGCGGGACATAGACGAAATTGCTCAAAACGGGCACACCAGCCCTTTAAAGTGCACCCTGCCGGTAGCTGGATGGCTGGAACCATGCCCACGTCTCGTAAGCGTCATTTAACCTCATTTCTGAATGCACTCATACTGACCTCACACCCCTCAGGCCTCACCAGTGACTTCACTCACACAGACCTGGCGCCCCTCAGACCTCATGAGTGCACTCACAGGAAGTCTCATGAGGGGCAAAACCTCATGAGTGCACTCACAGGGGACTTCGTGAGGGTAAGACCTCATGAGTGCACTCACAGGAGACCTCATGACGGTAACGACCTCATGAGTGCACTCACGGATGGCCTGATCGCGGGCTTGCCCTCACTCACCCTCACCTCAAAGGCGTGAGGTGAGGGTGAGGGGCACTCATGAGGGCCCTCATGAGTGAGTTCGCCCAGCTATGCTCCCATGTCACTCTGCGTTGTGTGGCACGCTACAAACTACTGCATTTTATGTCTAACATCTGGATATTGTTTGTAATGAGCACCGTCGCACAAAAACATGCACACGAAAGCTCCAGTAGCCATGTGGTTGCACACTATGCAGACGCAGAAGAAGTACCAGAGCACATATTGCCTCTTAGAAATGGTGTTTTTAGAAATGTGGTGTCTGAAAAGTTAGGGCATAGCATAAATCCTAGAAATCAGGTGCACCTTATCCTTCTGTAGAGTGCTCTTTCAATTCACAATGCAGCCCATGGGGTGTAAAAGTGTTAGAGGCAATTATGTGACTTGTCGTCCTGGGTGACATCACTGGCCAGCCTTGGAATCAATTCCGTGCTCAGGAATTATTGTACAAATCGCTTTGTATGTAGGACATGATAAGCAATATGTAAGTTGCAACCTTGTCTGCAGCATTCTCGATTGCCTCTTACCTTTACAGTTAGAGACACGTTACCAAACCATTTGCAAAGGGTACTCCTACAGGGTCCGCGTAACTTGATTTTTTAATTTATAAGATTTATAAAAAAATAAGTATACAATAAGTAATATAAAATTTATATGAAATAAAAAATAAAACTTAGAAAAATAAATGAAAAGGCTTCATGGAAGCAATCCGTTAGCATACCCATTGCACATAAAGTACAATTATATATGCTTGGACATCATTTAATTAATCTTCTGAACCATATGTGTGGCTGCATACGAAATTTTTTAAGCACATGCTCTACCTTCCTATTCCTACATGTGCACACGAATAACAGTGAATATATGTGAAGTGGCAAAAAGCAACGCTAGACTCTACCATCATTGTGCACCTTTAACTTTTCCGCATTTATGTCTGGTAAACAGGGAATATCTCACTAGAAAAGAAGACATTTGTGCATTGTTTGGCAAGCAAATAAATATATTTATTTACATTTTCCATCAATCAACAATGTTGTGACCTGGTGCAAATATTAATGTCAACAAGGAAAGTACTTACAAATTATTCCTATGTGCTCAAATGTAGATATGACAATTATGTTTTTGTACCTCAGCACAGCACAGTTTCAAAATTAACAAACTGCACAGCATCAGCAATCTTAAAGTATCTCAAGAGGGGAATCACATAAAGCTCCAATAGTAGACTGTGCAAACAAAGCTAAAAAAAACAGTTACTTCAAGAAAAATCTGAATAATCAGTTGCCGTTGTGATATGTACTACTATGCACAGTTTATGAATGGAACATGTTACCTCATTGCATTTCCTTCATGTGAGCACTAGAACAGGCAGCTTTTTAGGTCGTTCTTTTCGTGTTTTTCTATTGTCTTTTTAGTTTTCTGTTTTTGCAATAGCAAGCATGGCCATAGTGAAACACAAGCAGCCAAGGACAGGATGAGACATCTACAGTGCGACTGCTAGCTCTCTAAACTGATATATTTATTAGCAGACTCTAGAATATACACATATATGCTGTTAAGCAAATGACAATTTAACCAATAGAATAACAGACAAGAAAAAAGGGTTATATATCTCCCCCTCTCCTCATTCTATTTCACAGGCAGCCCTAGTATCATTCTGAGTGTGCCCGCGCGTTCCCTTTGAGATAACGTATCTCGGAGAGAAGCTAATCCAACAGTGGACTGCTTACACATGCAACTGTCTTGGATTTCTCAAACCATTTGTTATTTAACCGCTGCCTTGAGCTGTGTGTTCTGGAAATTTAGACAGCATCCAGAGTCCCTGCAATATGTTGCCATGTTTCTCGAGGGCATCAAAAGTCTGTCCTTGGCTGCCTGTGTTTCACTATGGCTCTGAGATACAAACTACCCCATTTCAACACAGTAGAAAACACAGATTTGTAAATAGCATCTGTTGATTGCACTGTACATACCCCCCATATAAAGGATCATAGTGGATACTACATCTTGTGCGATAATGTCAGGAACACAAAAAAGCTAGATTTGAAACCACTCTTACGTCGTAGTAGTACTATTTGTGTGAAGCTACGCAATTCCTGTCCTGCAAATAATTTAAACCATATGGTTCATCTGCCAGCGTGATGATCCCCTGAAAAGCATCTGCTCTGGCTACTAAGAAGAACATGTTCCAAATTAATATAACATGGCTTGACATGATACGCCGGCAAAAGCTAACCAATAAAATTAGTAGTTAAATGTACAATACGTAAACACTTGCCATAACATGACAGTTTCCTTCCTGCATTCATGCGCTACCATTCAACCCACATAAGCAGTGTACTGAATTTTTTTATAGCATTACACGTCGTTTCACAGAACTTGAACAAGATTATATAGCACACGATAAAAGTAGAGTGAACATAATGTGCAGAAAAAATGGCTAGGAAGCAAGCGAGCTGGTGAAGATGATGCACATGTAAAACCCCGAGACTAGGGAACACAAAGGGACGTGTCTGTGTCTGTCCCTTCGTGTTCCCTTGTCTTGGGGGTTTTACATCATGCATAATGTGCAGCTTTCCATTCACGCTTAATGGCCGTAGCAGTAATGCATGAACATGCCCAAGAATTAGGGACAAAACGTAAAGCAGGCTTCACCTAAAACGGGTCCCATAGAGCCTGTGTATTCTGGAACGAAAAGCGCGTGCTACATATTCTGCTGGCAGCGCTTTGCATTCGTTCTCTAATGGCATCTTGCCTCTGCCAGGACAAAACCTTTTAGCAATTTTTTGGGCATGAATAGTGGCATCTTCAAGGTTCCATTCGGGTTCCAAATGTTGAACCTGTAAAGGAGCCTTCCATCGCCTCACGAGCACGTTGCGGCGAAGCCTACGTTCAAGGCCACGCGCAACCACAGGTTTGGGAAATGGCTCAGCGCAGAAGAGACTACAAGAGAAGACAAACAAGAAATAACAATACTGAGAGCAAAGATTTGTGTGTAACATGGTAAGGGTATAGGATACAAAAAACTAAAAACTTGACAGCTGTTAGGATAACTAACATCGTTGAGGTTGTTATAAAGAGCAAACGTGTGTACATTATGGCTGTTACGAAGTCTGTTAGTATCTGCTAAACTGTGAGCAATCAAACAAAACATAAAGTAAAGGTGTGGTCGGAGTGAACGGCACAACAACAACAACCATAAATGATGACGATGAGATGGGGTGTTTCACCGCGGAGGTGCGTACCCTACACCACTGCCCGTGGAACGTTATGTGAAGATGATGAAGGAAGGATGCAAATACAAGAAATAACTAAAATGAACGGCAGGAAATAGACCAACGACAGCTTAAGACGACATGTACTACTTTGCACAGGAAAATGTGATATCTGAGGTTCTACGATGTGCTAAGGTTATCCAACCAAGTTTATCGAGGATAGGTTCATAATCATAGACACCAATGTGTCGGTCATAGAGAGTGTACAATGACTCCACGGGCTCTGATGCTGTCATTGGGTCAATCTTTGAAAATTAGTGAAGCTAATTAAGAATACCATTTTAGTTAGCCATCGAACACTGATGCGACCGGCTAGGAAAGATATCCGAGAGGCTTCGTTTTCGTTTCCTCTTTCTCGCTCTCTCATTTTTTCTTTTTTTTTGGGGGGGGGGGGGAGGGGGGGAGGGAGCTTATTAATACCTAAAGACAATTTATGATACAGCTATAGGATGTCACGCTTCCTCACGAACGCAGGAGCCTCTCTAGCGAGGAAGACGCAATTGTAAAAGGCGGTCACTTGGCCCATTTGTATTATAACGCATTACTCTGCTCTCTTTTGATCACAATAATGCTCGTTGCCTTGTCAATGTCATCTGCATTTTTTAGATACTGTAGATTTGTCGTTCACCTCGAAACTACAAAAAAAAAAAAGTTAAGAGATCACGATTTTCTGTTGTTTGAGTTTGATTTGCGATTTTCTGGCGACTTTCTGTTGCTGTCATCTCTCAAAATGTATCTATCAAAATCCATCAAAATAAGCGCAATTTCAGACAACAACAAAAAAAAAAAAAGGAAAATATTGTTCTGCGTTCCTGTATTTTATTTTCCATACTTAATACAGCTAACGCCGTAGTGGATCAAATCTATCCCTATTGCAGCCTAATGCCGCGTGTTTTTCAACAGCCGTACTCTTGGCTTTTCTTTTCGTCTGTGGAGAGGGTGCTAGAAGGTGTGCTGTCTTATCAGCGTTCTTCTGAAGATTTACAATCTTGATCCAGCCGTACATGCTCGCGCTTTCAGCAGTACTGCTTGGGACTGTGTTGTTCGCTATCGCGTCTTTTTTCATTCGTACATCTTTGTTTCTGTAGGTGTGAAGAAAAGTTTATTGACTGGTTGATAAGCAACTGCGTACACCACGTAAAAGTCAGTCGTGTAGCACCGATTGCTAGAACGTATGAGTCTAATGAATACGAATGAAGCACGATGAACATTTGATTTACACATCAGAGTCTTCATGTTGGGAAAAACTTCGCATGGCTGCATATGCGATCACAATGTCCTCCTTTTAACGTTGAAGCCAAAATAAACGGGGGCACTTCAAACCACCTGACTCAAACTGTGACGCAACATTTGCGTCAGCTGGATTGGGTCGTCTGGATCTTTGGACGTCTTTCCCGATTTCCGTTCTTAGCTCACCTCGCGTCATAGAGTCCACATCTAACACGCGTGACACGCGCTGTTCCAGTTCGAGTTCGACACTTAAACGTGGCCTCTTTCCTGTTGTCTCTTGGATGCCACCTTCTTCCCAGTACGTGACGTCACGTTTCTGATATCTCCTAGCCTGTAGCGCTGATGAATTTTCTTCTATCCTTTAACATATATTTTAGCCCATCTCATGTTGCGTCCCATTTGTTTGTTCGCCGATGATGTCGGTTCTCTAAGGCACAGTTTTTCTTTTCTAGTCCTTGGTAGAAAACCATCCTAGTCAGCGCTGCTGCATGTGGCTCATCGCGGCGTGATGCGAAAAAAAAAAAAAAACATGTATATACGGGGTCACGCTCTCCTGTCCGTACCCCTTGCGTTTGGTTCCCAGATCTAGAAACACAGTTAGGACGTTTAACATCTCCTGACGCAGATCTTTCCCTGCAGTATCTTGCTCAAATTCTTTTACCACACCTCTGAAAAGATCCCATAACTGTGCTCGATCATCTCTGGTGTCCGAGGAGAGGTCTAGGGTCACAAGGCGTGGTAGATTCTCAAGAAGTTGATGATGATGATGATTGGAGTTTTAATGGCGCATCGACAACAAAGATCATTCTCAAGAAGTAAATCGACATTCTTTCCTGTTAATGATGTGAATTTAGCAACTTCCGTTTTTCTGTCAGTGAGCAGTATGACGTTCGCACAAGATCCCTTTATAATGTCCACCAGTTTTCTCACGGATGTGTAATACATTCCTTGCATATTCTCATACAGATTATGGATTACCGTTCTAGCAATTATTCGTTCTACGGCGTACAGGCAGTCTGAAGACATATAGGAAAGCCCATCTGTTCGTACTCCTGCCGCAGACTCCCAGAATACTTAGCCGCAGAGCTATACGGGCACAAAAGCTCTTGCATACAAGAACAATAGCAAGAACGCGCGCAGAGCGAATAAGCTTTGGCAACGTCCTAGCATACTTCCTACTCAAGACAAGACCGCAGTGCTATCAGCTCCAGCAGATATCTTGATGAACAAGGAATGATTTCATTGGATGAAGTATGGAAGGAAAAAGAAAAGTCACTAAAATCAAACAAAACAATAAGTCAGTCGTTACTTTTGTGCACGGGTTTCGTTGATAGCTGCTGTAATCGCTCTCGCCTTTCTGCCCAAGCAGCACAACGTACCGAAAGTCGAGTGCAATAGGGGTGGACGGTATGTGTCTTATCAATGTTCTTTAGTTTCACAAGTCTGTTCAAGGCCTTCCACCTACCCGTCCACCCCTATTGCACTCGACTTTCAGTACATTTTACTGCTTGGGTGTCTGTCATGTGGTTAACGCGGAAGCCGTGATGAAGCGGGCAACTCTACAAGATACAGATAAAATAATAATTCCGCGCTTGATGCCCCGGTACAAGTACATCATGAGCTGTGCAGCAGTGGCCGGTCTGCGGCCGCTGTAAGAAGAGAAAAAAAAGGGAAACAGAGAGAGAGAGAAACTTCAGTAGTTGCGTGGCATCGGCGAGTCCCGCAAAAGAAGCTGATTTATCGCGCTCAGAGAATTTGTACTCGGAAGATGGACGGTTGTTCTGCTGTGAGACCTACAGACTAATTTATTTATTTACCCTCGCGGCCATGAGGCAATACAAACGGGAGGTTAACATTTGGTAGAATAATGTTAACAAAGCAGCATACAAGACTTACAACCGCATGAAAAAATTGCGGAGATACGTGGAGGTCAATAAACAAGTACATGAAACATTTTGGTCAACTGGAGCAATGACAACACGTACGACGTGGAAATTGAAAAATGACTATGCAGCGCAACGGTCATGTCAGCCAGACGCGTGAGCCTTCCTCTTCATCTCCCCCTCTTCGTCACTTCACAGAGCGAAGTGTCGCCAGTCACCCCCCCCCCCCCCTAGCGGTCGCATAAACATTTCTTAAATCGTTTGGCATCGGTAATGAAATGCATATAAGCTCTTGGATTAACGATCCTCTTAGGAATTATTATGATAATCAATTTTGTGAAACAAACACCCACAAGTTATTATTCGGCGAGTGGAAAGCAGACGCAGATTGAGGTTATGGTAACATGAAAAACTCAGTGCGGCATCCCCCATTGTTCTCCATACAAACCCGCTTCATTGTCCCTGATGTTTTGCTCATGAAGATACGAATAGTCGAGCGGCTTCTTTAAAACCTGCTCTTGGAAATGCAGGACGTATACACTGCTAATAAGTGCACCACCCGAAAGGAAAAGACACGTCCGTGAGAAAGCTGGTGGACATTATAAAGGGATCTGGTGCGAATGTCAGACTGCTCACTGACAGCAAAACGGAAGTTGCTAAATTCACATCATTAACAGGAAATAATGTCGATTTACTTCTTGAGAATCTACCACGCCTTGTGTCCTCTCCTCGGACACCAGAGATGAACGAGCACAGTTGTTATGGGATCTTTTCAGAGGTGTGGTAAAAGAATTTGAGCAAGATACTGCAGGGAAAGATCTGCGTCAGGGGACATTAAACGTCCTAACTATGTTTCTGGGTCTGGGAAACAAATGCAATAGGTATGGACAGGAGAGCCCGTGACCCCGTATATACATGTTTTTTCGCATCACGCCGCGATGAACCACATGCAGCAGCGCTGACTAGGATGGCTTTCTAGCGAAGGACTAGAAAAGAAAAATTGCGCCTTAGAGAACCTACATCATCGGCGAACAAAACAAAAGGGACGCAGCATGGGATGGGCTAAAATATGTTAAAGCATAGAAGAAAATTCATCTGCGCTACAGGCTGGGAGATATCAGAAACGTGACGTCACGTACTCCGAAGAAGGTGGCATCCAAGAGGAAAGAGTCCCGGTTTAAGTGTGGAACTCGAACTCGAACAGCGCGTGTCACGCATGTTAGATGTGGACTCTATGACGCGAGGTGAGCCAAGAACGGAAATCGGGAACGACGTCCAAAGATCCAGATGACGGCAAGCTGAGGCAAATGTTGCGTCACAGTTTGAGTAACGTGGTTTGAAGTGCCCCCGTTTATTTTGGCTTCAAAGCTAAAGGAGGACATTATGATCGCATATACAGCCGTGCGAAGTTTTTCCCAACATGAAGAGGACACTAACTCTGATGTGTAAATCAAATGTTCATCGTGCTTCATTCGTATTTATTCGACTCGTACGTACTAGCAATCGATGCTACACAACTGACTTTTACGTGGTGCACACAGTTGCTTATCAACCAGTCAATAAACTTTTCTTCACACCTACAGAAACAAAGATGTACGAATGAAAAAAGACGCGATAGCGAACAACACAGTCCCAAGCAGTAATGCTGAAAGCGCGAGCATGTACGGCTGGATCAAGATTGTAAATCTTCAGAAGAACGCTGATAAGACAGCACACCTGCTAGCACCCTCTCCACAGACGAAAAAAAAAAAGCCAGGAGTACGGCTGTCGAGAAACACGCGGCATTAGGCTGCAATTGGGATAGATTTGATCCACTACGGCGTTAGCTGTATTAGGTATGGAAAATAAAAGACAGGAGCGCAGAAACGATATTTTCCATTTTTTCGTTGTCTGAAATTGTGCTTATTTTGATGGATTTTGATAGATACATTTTGAGAGATGACAGCAACAGAAAGTCGCCAGAAAATCGCAAATCAAACTCAAACTCAAACAACAGAAAATCGTGATCTCTTAACTTTGTTTGTTGTAGTTTCGAGGTGAACGGCAAATCTACAGTATCTAAAAAATGCAGATGACATTGACAAGGCAACGAGCATTATTGTGATCAAAAGAGAGCAGAGTAATGCGTTATAATACAAATGGGCCAAGTGACCGCCTTTTACACTTGCGTTTTCCTCGCTAGAGAGGCTCCTGCGTTCGCGAGGAAGCATGACATCCTATAGCTGTATCATAAATTGTCTTCAGGTATTAATAAGCCTCCTCCCCCCAACAAAAAAGAAAAAGGAAAAAGGAAAGAGCGAGAAAGAAGAAACGAAAACTAAGCCTCTCAGATATCTTTCCTAGCCGGTCGCATCAGTGTTCGAAGGCTAACTAAAATGGTATGCTTAATTAGCTTCACTAATTTTCAAAGATTTACCCAATGACAGCATCGAAGCCCTTGGAGTCATTGTACATTCTCTATGACCGACACGTTGGTGTCTATAATTATGAACCTATCCTCAATAAACTTGGTTTGACAACCTTAGCACATCGTAGAACCTCAGATATCACATTTTCCTGTGCAAAGTAGTACATGTTGTCTTAAGCTGTCGTTGGTCTATTTTCTGCCGTTCATTTTAGTTCTTTCTTGTATCTGCGTCCTTCCTTCATCATCTTCACATAACGTTCCACGTGCAGTGGTGTAGGGTACGCACCTCCGCGGTGAAACACCCCATCTCATCGTCATCATTTATTGTTGTTGTTGTTGTTGTTGTGCCCTTCACTCCGACCACACCTTTATTTTAGGTTTTGTTTGATTGCTCACAGTTTAGCAGATACCAACAGACTTCGTAACAGCCATAATGTACACACGTTTGCTCTTTATAACAACCTCAACGATGTTAGTTCTCCTAACAGCTGTCAAGTTTTTAGTATTTTATATCCTATACCCTTACCACGTGACGTTACACACAAATCTGGGCGCCCCGTGTTGTTATTTCTTGTTTGTCTTCTCTTGGAGTCTCTTCTGCGCTGAGCGATTTCCTAAACCTGTGGTAGCGCATGGCCTTGAACGTAGGCTTCGCCGCAACGTGCTCGTGCGGCGATGGAAGGCTCCTTTACAGGTTCAAAATTTGGAACCCGAATGGAACCTTGAAGATGTCACTATTCATGCCCCAAAAACTGCTCAAAAGTTTTGTCCTGGCAGAGGCAAGATGCCATTAGAGAACGAATGCAAAGCGCTGCCAGCAGAATATGTAGCACGCGCTTTTCGTTCCAGAATACACAAGCTCTATGGGAGCCGTTTTAGGTGAAGCCTGCTTTACGTTTTGTCCCTAATTCTTGGGCATGGGCCACTGCTAAGTTGTGTTGAGAGACACCACTTTATGTTTTTCATGTCTAAATGAAACGTTCCTGACCTGATCCAAATTAACCGTTCTGAGTCGGGAACACATAGAGAGAAAAACGCAACACACGCCACAACATTGACAGATAAGCAAATGAGCTGTGGCGAGCTCCACCTTGGGACCAAGTCAACAAGTAATTCACCAAAAGTCAATGAGCGCCTGAAATGTAACATCTCTGACTGGTAGCAGGACGGTCCATGTTCAATTCCTGGTGCTAGCACTGACTGCCCAATTGAAATTGGCCGACGGCCGACTCTCGGCAGAAAGTCGGGGACCAGTTGGCAGCCAACTAAGTCGGCCAGCCAGTCATGTTCTAAAGTCTGGGCAACGTTAACTGCCAACTACGTCGGCAAGGACCTGGCCAATGACGTTGGGCCAACAGCCCGTGCCGACGGGACGTCACCGTAGCTTGCCGTCAGTCGGTTACCGAACTCATCTTCACGTACTACCAAGGTAAGTGGCCAATGATGTCTCTTTATGACGATTTCAATCAGTTCCCGGGAGTGCACATATTCCCTAAGATTGAGACAGTCACGTAGACTCTGTTGTAGTCGTTGAAACTGCCACAGAAGAGTCATATACGCCATATGAAAAAAAGAGAAAGCGTCCTCTAACGTCCTCTATATGGTGCATTGTGATAGGCAGAGCGAGGTTTGGCAAGCCGTCGGCCAGGACAGATCTGTAGCAAGAAAGCCCTGTACCGAGCTTGTTTGTCAAGCACTTGCCAAGCACGGCTGGGTTGGCCAGCCAAGCTCTTGCCGAGCTTGGTTCAACTCAGTATGTTGCCTCGGGGAGAGGGAAACGCGGAATGGTGTAGCACTGCATAAGTTCAACTTTCGATTGGCGAACTGATTGTCTCAAACCAAAAGCAGTAAGAAACAGAGACATTATCTTCATGGTGAGCTAATACGACAAGCAATTCCTCATTCAGTGTTGTTTGTGTACGCATCAAATTAAACTTACACACCTTACCCTTCATTTTGACTCACACGCGAGCAGGGCTCTCGAATTTGTGGAAGCTCGCGAGACAAACCTATGTATAGTATCTGCTGTTCTTCCTCAGGAAAGAAATGCAATTTCTTTTCTTTATACTGACCTGTTTGATTCTAGTGTTCTCGGGCATATTGCGAGCTTTTACGATTCTGCACCTACGCCGTTACCCTACGCGGCGAGACAATTGAGTGAGTTGGGTCATGCATTTTTTTGGAACGGGCCGTGGTTGGCCCATGCACAGGTGTTGTTCCATGGGCCATTCTTGGGCCCACGTTTACCCAATCAGTACCCAAGCTTGCTTCCTTATTGGCCAGACATCGGCCCTACATCTATCAGGTCGGCCCGCTACATTGGCCCGAGCTTGTGCCGGCTAAGTCGGCTCGAGTGAGGCCATTGTCAATCCCCAACCTTGGCTTAAGCTTTTTTTTTGCAAGCTTGCCCCGACAACTTTTAGGTTGGAAGCAGACGTCGGCCCAGTCTTTCGCCAATATTGCTTTCGCAGCTGGGAGGTAGCGTTGTCATGCAAAATTTCTCACTGGGCCGTGATAGGGCCATATATGGGTCAGCGTTTGCCACGTTGGCCAGAAAGGTTGGCCCTATGTTGGTGGCCAATTAATGGCCAGTCTCAGGCCATTGTCAATCCCCAAGCTCGGCCCAACCATGTTGTCTTACCTTGGGCCAAGGTTGGCTTAGTTGGCCAACTCCTCTCAGCCGACCTTGGGCCAAGCACGTTTTTTCAATTGGGTGGCTTTTCCATTAATTATTTGTTGAAGTTTCGATGTGCTTGAGAACCATTCGTCAACCATTGTATCCTCATGAGGTGATGAGGGTTTGTCATTCCGAAGAGACTCCCTTTCTGGCATGTGTCCTTATGGATGCTCATCACTGCAGAAAAAAAAGAAAAAGCATTTAATGACAAGAAATGGATATTCGTATTTACTGTATAATGATTGTGCACAACAGAAAGAAGACTTTCGCACAGAAGGCTGTGCTTCTTCAGGTCGAACATCAAGTTACAAAATTCCAGTATATATGACATGTTGTAAGGTAGAGAATAAGTAGAGTTATTGAGTTGTCGAGTCGAGTTGAGGGGGGAGTTGTACCCCCTTTTCATTTTATTATATATGATTGTATAATTATTTTTATGTCTGTACCAACCCTCGCTCTCTACATTACAACATGTTTTATATATTCCGGGATTTTGTAACTTCATGTTAGACATTAACAAGAGCAGCCTTGTGCACGAACGTCTCGTCTCATTAAAATTTAGATGCTCTCAACAGTCTTCTTTCTGTTGTGAATCTCTATCGCAGCATACCTGCACATTGCTGTTCTACGTACTGTGACTTTGCAGTAAGAGTATGGACTTTGGGTAAAAAGACTACACAGCACTGCTCAGGTATTTTTGCCTATCGAACAGTATGTATGTATGCACACAGTATTTGTGCACCGGACCCACTAAAAATGTAGTGAATGTGGCATTGCCCACGGTAATGCACCAAGTTGAACACAATTATTGTAGAATCCAGTATTTTAGCTTACATGTCAACAACAACAACATATATATTGTGATGATGAAGTGGGGAGGTTTTCCACTCTAGGAGTGGAACGCTACCCCTACATGTCAAGCCAGTACCACATCCAGTGTGAAGTTGTGACAAATAAATAGTTTCCATTTTTCTTAGCTCTCAGAACACAGACAGTGAATTAATAAGAGTAGACAATGTTAACATGAATTCTGGGCTATTCTTCAATTAAAGATTCACAGATAGTAAAGGCACCTTCCTCAATGGACGTTGATGACACTGAAAATTCTAAAACGTTATCAGAGGCGACATCAGCTTCGGTGTGCCAAAGGATTGTATGTCCAACAATAATCCAGCTAACAGTAACAAAAATGTGCAAAAGACAAATTAACTGAACTAATGTAACGTGCCTTCTATATCAGACAGTGAAGCTTGTAACACCCCGTCCACAGGAACCAGTGTCCAGACAGCAAAAGTGCTTGAACTGGGAGATAGCAGCTAATCGGGATGGCGACCTTTGTTTTCCACCCTGAAAGCACAGGTTGTAACTTTGAGGGCAGATTTAAAAGTGGTGTCAAGATGTCTGCATGGGAGCGCACATGAAAAGTTGAACATAGGTGAATACTCAAATTATAACATCACATTGTCATACCTATTGGTGGAGGTAGACTGCAACTAACGTGTCAGCCATTTCTTCATGCACCAGATACAAGCCAGATCATGCTTCATTTCCGCCTTCAGCGTGCACCTGTGGTAATTCGGAAGTTAGATTATCAATACTATTGTGTTGCTAATCGTGGTTATATCAGAGTAAGCGCAGTCGGACAGCTGCACAATCGCTTGCTATTTTTTATATCTGAACCTCGACTTACCTTTTTTGCTCTAGTTTTTTGCCTTGATCCTCCGTGACACGTTCAAAACGTTGTGCGTCGGGCACCTGAGATTTTCATCAGACGATTTCGTGCCGAGATTCCAAAGTGCCTCTGGAGACGCGCGTAACCTATGATAACGTTCGTGGACGAAATCCTTGCAGTGGAAATTAGCAGGCACCACTGTCAGCCAAGAGCTTCGCACTTTTGGCAGCTTATAATAGGTAACACTTGAATGCTCCGATGAATTGTTCTAACAGCGTAGCACTGTCGTATCTTCGACAACTTCGCCGTGGCATATTACGTATCATATCGCTCCAGCCCATAAAAGGCAAGGTCAGAACAAGGAAGTGCACTTTCCAAACGACGCCGTGCCAAAAAAAAAAAATATTCACATGCTTTGTTTCCGGCTTAGCAACAACATAACAGCTGTTCGCTTATGTACGCTGCACAGAGGATGAAACGAAAGAAGCCAAGCGGCCAAGCCAAGAGTCCATGCCAAGCCAAAGACAGATAAACCGAGAGCAGTGACGTCGGTGCGCCCGTGCGCAGGGTTTGCCGACGGTCCGACGGCCGGACGTGGGAACTAAAAAAACTGTTTTCTAAAAAACTACGAACAGTTGGAGCAAGATATTTCGCACACATATTCAGTGTTCGGTAATGAACACACAGCGCGAGTATCGCTCAGTTCTGCGGCACTTCAAAATCGGCATATCTGACCTTTAAGAGTCGCAAACCTGGGCAGGTAAGCAGCGAATCTCTCATTTCCTCTTTTTGCCATAGTGTGGTCCTCACGAAACGAGAAATTGACACCGGAGCATTGGTCGCAACCAAAATTTTTGCGAAACGTCTGTACGACGCCGTGCACGTTCTTATAAAATGCTTCACTAAATTGAACTTTGTACTGAACGCTTTGGAGCAGAAGGCACAAATGCGGTCATTGGTACTCTGCCCCTGTGGTGGTGGTGGGTGGTGAAAGGGCTTGCCGTTGTCGGCCTCACGTAGGTGGGCAACGTCACGACTGACGCCCTGGGGGAATGTGCGTCCTGGGCCGACTTCTGAGGGAACTGTGCCGACATATGTCTGAAAGCGTCTGATGAAAACCCAGGAAAAACCCCAGACAGCACAGCCGGCACCGGGATTCGAACCTGGGTACCTCGCAGTCTCGACGTGACATGGCCAGCACGCTAACCACTGAGCCACGGGAGATGGTGTACTCTGCCCCCGGACGCTGTCATCGTGCAGCGATGCCACTCCAATCACACACCCTTTCGGCACCGGCGGGGAAAATGCGGCAGAGACACGCGTGGACAACGCATGGACCACGGTGGACGATAGACGTCTTCGGCTCTCTAGGTTACTGTACCCGGGGGAAGAGTATCGCATTCGCTTTCCCCGTGCCGCCGCCTTGCTCATTCGCCGAGGCCCGTCACGTGGTGCCTTTTCCTCCTCTTTGCTTCCAACCTCCCGCCGGGTCTACGGGGAACGCAATAGCTGGGACGCATGTGCCCGTGTGTTCGTGTGCCGCTCTCAGTGGCGTAGCCAGACCGCCAAGGTAGGGTGGGCTCGATACGAAAACTCGCCCCCCCCCCACCGCTGGTCATGGGTGCGACAACACAAAATACTTGTGCACACCGCAAAATGCGGTAATTGATTTGGGCTTTCACAATACGATTACGCAGTGATGTCCAATGAGGCGGTGTCACGAGATCGGAAGGAGTTTGAAAAGCGTATACTTTGAAAACCATTCAAGAGCGCCGATTAGATAGACGCCATGAACTGTAAGAACTTTCGCGATCGTCACACTGTCCCCCCCCCCCCCATATATTATTTTCTCCTCGGATATGCGCGACTTGCGTGGGGCCGTCGTGGCAGGTAGGGGGGGCTCGAGCCCCCCTAGCCCCCCCGTGGCTACGCCACTGGCCGCTCTTGGTTTTTTGTACGTGAAATGGATCTCAGAGAGCTGAGGAACTACGAACAACCATGTCTGTATGTTGTGCTGCAACGGGACAGAGTCAGGCAAAGCATTTTTCTGCATTCCGACTGGCAAAAGTGACGAGACGCGTAGATCGGCACAGAACCTGCCTGAAGAACTTCGCGCCTACGAATAACACACGTTTGAGCGAGGTAAATTTCGCGGCGTGTTTATTTTTCATTGCAGAACCTTTGTACACAGTATTGAATAACAGTTCAACTGTGCGAAGAACAGCCCGGCGTATCAAAGTAGTGCTTGTTGGATCTTCCCATTGCGTTCCCTGCCCTGCGGTGCTAACAAAACGCCACTATCAGGACCACTTCACACGCGACGACTTCGAGGACAAGGAGATTCGAAAGAAGTTGAAGTGGACGGCAGTCCCAAGCAGTTTTGTATACCGGACACCTACGAGGCTGAGGAAGGCTCCTATCCCCCGTTCTTCGAACGCAGAGTTCTCTGAGGAGTCACCAAAAGACTTGCACACTGACGTTGATGACAACATAGTGTAAGATCAAGGGGCAGTGAAGGATGGTAACGCGTCGAAATATATGTGGATATGCACTATGAAAATTATTGAAACTTATGAAAACTATTCCTAAATACTGATCAAGGGGCAGTGGTGGATGGTAATGCGTCGAAATATATGTAGTTATGCACTATGAGAACTATTGAAACTTCTGAAAACTATTCCTAAATACTGAGCTGTAATTGTGAGTGAATCAACTTTGCAGAGGAAGTCAACACCGTCACAAATTTCTGTGACGAATATGCACAGGAAAAGCCTGCAGACAAGTCACGTGATAGTCCCCTCGACGAGGTCGCAGTCTTAAAAGAAACGAGCAAAGGCTAAGGCGGAATGTAGTGACTTGAAGCTCACGGTCTACTCCTCATGGAAGATCAACTGCTTGCGTTGGAGCGGGGGATTGGAAGAACAATCCACAGCACTTTACATGCGCGTGGAAAAAAGTTTGCATTCACATAGCCATGAAACGTGTGAAATAGAAATTTAATTGCGAAGGGATGCGAATAAAACTGATGGAAGTTATTTATGTCAACCTGAAGCTGCACACACGAGCACTATAGTTTTATGTCCACAAAACAAGTGAACTAAAAGAAAAAAAAACTCATCTATAGAGCGCAAACGAGACTCGACGATGCATTTTAGAGGCGGAACATAATTCGTCTGTTAGCTACAGAATACAACAAACTGTACTGTAGTGACGCTCGCCCCCTGTTTCATTAAGTAGTAGCCGAGTCCCACCACAGGAAGTCACAAAATTTTTGGTGCACAGCCGCGAAATCAACGCGATGTAACACTGAGTACAGCTATCCTAACACGCGACCCGCGGCGGCTTGGAAGCAATATGGCTGCCGGAGCAGACGACGCGGAGCGGTTGCGGTACTCTTCCCCCGGTACAGTGACTCTACTCTAGGTCACGCTGGCGCGAACTCAAGAGAAGGAACGGAGAAGAAAGGAGATGGAGAGTGGGAGAGGAGAGTCGTCTGCTCGAACGCGCATAGTGCGCCTGCGCATTGGCATCCAATTGGAGAGCGGAATAAATCTGCGGCTAGACGCTTGTATGCTGTGGAGCACCCTATGCGCGATCCAGCCTATACTAGGTGCATTCTTTTCGCTTGCACCTCCTGCACCAGATCTGAAGTGGGTTATTTGCGTGCGGCACTTTCCGGTTGAAAAGAAAGGCATTACTAATAAAGTTCCTTTCAGCTGGAAAGTGCAGCTCCCGAAAACCCGTCTTGCGTGGAGTCCAAGGTAGTGCAGTCCAGTGCAAGTGAAAAGAATGCGCTTACTATAAGGATCAGTGGGTGCCAGAGTCAAAACGAAACATCGCAACGTGAACCAACCTTAGCTACATTTGGGTGGCCGTTGGGGACAGCAAGACCAACGGCGCTCATTGGCTGTCTCCTCCTCCCTATTCACCCTCGGCGTCCGCTTGTTTCTGGCGCCCCTGGCGCGGCAAACGGCGGCCGCTGCTGGCTAGCTAGCCGGTTTCCACTTTTGGCTTCTGCTGCATGGAGGTAAGAAACTAAGGAGAAGGCTATAAGCACGGACAGAGCCGTATATTAAAAGGGAGTCTGGCCATTGGGAGGAGTCACAAAAAGAGGCTCGACCTGTCAATCACAGTTTCGCTCCTCTGATTGGGTTGCTTTTTACCAAGGGGGCCGCCATGACACCTTACTGCCACCCAAAATGGCGACGAAAACAAACAGTGGTGAAGCGGGAATTTCGTGACAAAAAATTTTCACGGACTACTCTGATTTTACGCTGCAAATGTACATTCTTATATACGTTTCTCGGAAATCAGTTTCAGGTTACGCTCATCCATCGATATCTAACCGAAAATAATACGTTTTGTCGCCGATGCTAGGCCTAGTGAACACGGCGGTCACAGCGAAATCACAACCAAAACGGCACTGTGCTGTACAATGTGATATTTAATTGATGGATTTCATGGATATAAACATTCTTGCCTTTTATATTCCAATTATTCGTGTAGATTTGTCTAAAAATCAAACTGACGACAGAATGTGTCCCAGCAGGTGGTTCTGCCGGCAGCGGTGCAACGACGGAAGCAGACGACAACTCCCAATGTGCCTTACGCTTCCTAGAAGGCGTTCATCAAACTTCTGCAGATTGAGAGAGGTATCCATTTCAATCCCATCCAATCCACTTGCCACCCAAAATGGCGCTGCCCATGCTGGATACGGGAACAAATAGTGAGGATAGGTTGATTGATAGCGCCCCATATTTCAAGACTCTATTGGTCAGTAAGCTGAAAAAGTGGGTGGAGCTTCAGGTATAGGCATGACCCACTAATGGCCAGACTCCCTTTTAATATACGGCTCTGAACACGGACAGAGCCGTGTATGCCAAAGGGAGTCTGGCCGAACATGCCTATACCTGGAGCTCCACCCACTTTTTGAGCTCTCTGGCCAATCACGAGCCAAAATACAGTTCGCTATTAACCCCAGACTATCCAAGCTATATGTTACCTGTATTAACTGGGTGCCGACATTTTCGGGAAACTAGATTGGTTAGGATATTCCCTGACGACCTAGCAACATAATGGATTTTGCGTCCACTTTTAACGGCGCCATCTGGATGGTGAGGGGCACGCCGGGAAGACGCAGAATAGCAGAAGGCAGAAGTAGCAGAAGCAGAAGTGCTTGCTAGCAGAACTGATTGGCCGGCAGAACCGCTAGTTGGAACAGACTGCCGGTATTATACGTATTTTAACTATGAAACATAACAAGACTGAACCAAGAACGGGCAAAGGTGTGTATGTGAATAAAAGTATGTCATAAAATGAAAATTTTTGGCCATTTGTAGCGTTTTCATCGCTATTTGCTTGTGATCACTGTCGTTACTAGGCCTAACAAGGATGACGAAACATATTTTCAGGTAAACATCGACACTGGAGCGTAATTTAAAGGTGATTTGCAAGATAATTGCAACAGAATGTACACTTAAGGAATAAAATTGACGTAATTTGTGAAAAAAAATGTCATGAAATCCTCGCTTCGCCGTTCCAAGCTACGCCGCCATTTTCGGGAAAGTTTTGGTGTCATGGCGGCCCACATAGAAAACAACAGCCAATGAAAAACGCTCAATTTGATTGACAGGTCGAGCCCCTTTTCTAGGCTCCTCCTAATGGCCAGACTCCCTTTGGCATACACGGCACTGAGCACGGAGGGCTGTGGGACTCCTCTAGCGGTCGCTCCTGGCAATACCACGCCCATCTAGTTGCCCGGTCACGTGATCCCAACATGTTTCGGTGTTATGGCGGTCTGCGCGGAGGCTTGGAAGTTTAGCAAACCTCTTACCTTCAAGGAGTCCTTTTGCACAATACTTTGAAGGCTGTTTGATGTTTCAACATTTGCTGCGTGATAAATCACACCAAAAGTTCAGCAAAACAGAAGAAAACCCAAGCAATGTCACGATGACGTGCGAACATCTTCTAGCGATTTAGTGGTCCATTGCTTCCACACAGAGCGTGTCTGTTTTGTGTTTCAACGGGTATGTTAACTTCTAACTCCAAACATGTTATGAAAGCGTAAGCAAGTTATTCGGACGGGGCTCGTCTCTGTATTCAGGTAAGATACGCCGCAGGCATAGAGGACGCCATGTTTTATAACGTATGGCAGTGACGTTTATGGGTCACGTGTGTGAGTAACTAACCACAATGCCATGTGCGGATCACTGCACGCCCGCTTGCATTCGGAGAGGCGCTTAGGGCACCTCCTTAGTTTCTTACCTCCATGTTCTGCTGCTACGGTTAGCTGCGGATCCGTTGGTCCCGTAGCTCGTTTTGCGTGTGTGCGTCCGTGGTGTGTGCTCTTCCAAGTGAACTGCCTGACGTTTGCATTTCGTGCGCCGCGTTGACAGGGGAAGTCCGCCCACGTGTGGTGTCTGTTCCAAAGTGACATTGCTGTGGTATTTTGTTCATTGCGCTACGATCAAGTCGTCTGCAGTGTGCTGGCGTGGTTTCATTGCTATCGGCATGAATGGGTACCTTTGCCAATGACGAGCAATGACAATACCTGCACATGACGTTGTTTGCATATATGTATACACAGACAATCGATAATCTTAAAACTGACCGACGTGCTTCCCTGTCTGCAGTTCTGGGAATACGCCAGTAAGCAACTGCACATGAACGGCGAAAACTGTACCTTTGATACGGAGGCCCATTTTAATACTTCCCCACTTTAGGTGGTCTCCTCGAGTGCTCGTAACTCTCGTCCTGGGGCTTCTCGTTCACCCACCTGTATAGGATCGTAGGATTTTTCTACAATATGCAACATACTTGCTACTCGATAAACTTTGGGTCACTTTGCTTTATTGGGTATGCAGATAGCACAATATGTGCTAAAACCATTAAGACGTGAAGCACGCAGCATAAATCAAAGACCTCTTTTACTTAACTAAACAAAAGCCACAGTGAAACTGAAAATTTTATGTTAAGGGTTTCCATGCTGTTATCCCATCAACATCAGCTGTATATTAGCAGCATGATGCCTGAAGGATGATCTTGAGAGGAAACAGATGAGAGCTAGTAGAAAGAATAGTCAGGAACCAAGCCGGTGATATATATCCGTACTGAAGAAACCCCTGAGACGAGGAACTCGAGAAAGGGTGGACAAAGAAAACAAAGTTTGTTGTGTTTTTCTCCTTTTTCGTGTCCCTCGTCTCTGGGGAGTGTGTGTGTGTGGGGGGGGGGGGGGGTTCTTCAGTATGCATAACTAGTAGCTCCTTGAAGTGCAGTGCTGTTTATTGTAAAATGTCAGATGATACCGACTGTCTTTTCTCTTAACATTGTCAGCATATGTGTTTATTTATGTAGCACTGTGCTAATGAATAATAAATGCACCATCACACCAATAACACGAGCCACAAAATCCAATAAAGCATCAATTACTGAAACAAGAAAAACAGATAGCATGAGGACTGCACAACATTGTTTGGCAGCACTAACAAACAAATTAACTTTGGCATCTATACTTGCAGAGAAAAGCTAAAGATGCCCTTGAATTGAAAAAATAGATAGTGGAATCTCCTTAAATGGAAACTGCTTGGAACCAGACTTCTGGCAGCTTTGGATAAATGGAGCTAATTTGACAGTTTTTGAAGTGCTCCCAAGCTATTTCTGAGTGTCGCCACTGCACACAAATTTTGAGAGATAAATGTTACAAAGAAAGAAGAGTAGCTTCGTGTTTTTGTCAATGTTTTCCTCTTTTGTAATTAAAGTTTGCTACAGCTACATGGCAGAGGCTGCAATGCAAGACAGTATTGGATGCTGTACAGTACACTTCCTCTCTAAATGGAACGCCTGATAAATGGAATACATCTTTCTGGTCCCTTGAAGTTTCATTTAAAGAGATTCCACTGTATCTGTGACTTCATGTGATGATTTTCTACACTGTACTGATGATGCTGACCACAGATGATGGTCATCCCCTGCATGAATCAGTAGATGCTCCTCTTCCGGGTGCCCACGAAGTATAGCCTTCAGCAGTTTTTCTTGCGCATTTGTTGGATAATTCCTCAGTTTGTTGCCTTTTGATGACATGCTCCCCTTGGATCCAAAGTCAGGTTGCTTTTCTAGCTTCTTATTTGATGGAGTCCGATAAGAATCCTGCATAGGAGTATCAGTGAGCTCCATGATGCTCTCATGAAGAGCTCTTAATGATGCTTGAAACCTCTCGACCTTTGTTGGCTCAGAGCATTCCAATGACTTCTTGGTGAATTCTTTTACCACTGTATAGAATAACCTTTTAGTGTCCTTTGTAGCTTCACTGGTTGCCTTTGGTTGGTGATTCATCAAATTCAGTTCACAAGCTCCTCGCAGAAGTTCAAGGGGGTCATCAACTGCTGGGGAAAAAGTTGATGTTGATGGAGTGGATAGTGAAGACTGCGCGTTATTGCTCTGCAAGCTCTTGGCTTTTTCACGATAAGCAATAGCATGTACATGCTTGCACATATGTGCTCGAAGTGTGTAGTCAGGGCACGTGCATGAAAAATCATGAGCACATGTGCTGCAGTCCTTGCAGACAAGCATGCAGCCATAACATGGCTCTCTTCTGCACACACTGTAAACTTGTGTTTTGTCATGTGAGGTCACCTTCCAGTTGTCACTTTCTTCCTTAATGTCTTCTGATTGTATGCTAAGACTTCTTTGGTGGCTCTGAAATATTACTGTGTGCCTCTTGGTGTTTTTGCCTTTGTAGATGCCAATCATTCTCTCACGAAGGATCTTTTTTGTCATATCAAAGAGAAAGGAGAGGAGTTTATCTAGCCTTTGGTTGTGCTTACCACAAAAATAACGATTTTTCAGTTGGCTGTGCATTCCTTCCAGATAGCTATTTGTTGTGCCTGTGTGTAGTCTGTAGCACATTGCCCAGGTATTTGGCCTCTCAGCATAGTGTGTCTTGAAATACTTTGAAAATTCGACGAGGCTTGAATTAGCATCAATATGCCTCAAGAAGTCTTGCAAGAGGAATTTAAATTCATCTTCTTCAGATACCCTCATTAGAGTGTGAAGAAAGTCATGAACATTGATTGATTTTAAAAGAAAAAAATGGAGATGGTAGTCTCGAGCCATGAACATTCTTTCGCAGTTGTGTGTCCTTGATTTTTGTCATCAGGTTTTGATTCCAGTTGTTGCGCACATGGAAGATGCAGAGAAGGCGCTTTTCTGGTCTCCCCATAACGTCAGACCATGCGTTATAAAACGCTAGGGCATCATCTGTCATGAATGCTTCTGTTTCGATTGTGCCGGTGTGCTTTTTAACAGCTTCGAAGAATGTCCGTAATGTGGCCCGGTCAGTCTTTTTTTTTATATCAGAAATGCACATGGAAGCCCAGATCCATCTTCTGCTATTGTTAGGACAGATGTCAACATGAAGCCGTAACCAGTTGTTCCGTGAGTGGAGTCTATGCAGATGGCTTTGTTGCCCAGTTTCCGAAGAAATTCACGCTGCTGTCTCGTCATGATCGCCAGGAGGAAGTTCTCCTCTCCAGCTATCGGCAGGGCGTTCTGTTGCTGAAAGATGTCCAGGTCCAGGTATATAACAATTGGTTCTGGTTTCTCCAGCTGTTCTTTTATCCACATGTGGACGCTAATGGCACCATTTTGGTGCAGCCGTTCTTTGTTTGCCAAGCTGTACTCAGCTGCAATGTTACGAATGTCTTGCCTTGTGGTCAGGTCCAGTGGTGAAATGATTTCTCCAGAAAATTCAGACTCTAGATTTGTAATGATCCTCTCAACAGGAACGCCAATCTCCAACTGGCCTGTAAATAGAGTTGTGAATGCCAGTTATGTGCTCGTAGAGGCATGCCCCCACACTAGATCTGCAGCTTTTCACTATCCCACTGGATACCACAGCACCACTGATAAAATACCTGTTCTCGATCTTGAACTAAAGACCAAGGTAAAAACTGCCAAAGACACCTTCTACAATTTCACCCTTTTGCAATTCTTGCGCTCAGCACCTAGCAGGTTCTGGAGTTACTTATCATCTAGTAAGTCTTCGCTTACTAAATTGAAATCTTCTGAACAGCTCTCATCAAAGCTTGAAGGTATCCAAAGAAAAGCTTTGCGTTTCATTTTTAATAGATATTGTCGTACCGATTCATTGGACGAATTATATGTAGCTGCTGATCTTACCACACTTTCCGACAGACGACTACTAAATCGACGCACATTTTTCTATTGATTAGTAAACAACTCATTTAAGATTGACAAAGAAAGGTACCTTACACTGCACCATACAAGACAGCTGCGAGGTAATCATCCCTTGACCTTCAAGCCCCTTTTCATTTAAAAATCAAACCTTCAAATACTCCTCCTTCCCTAGAACGATATTGGAGTGGAACAGCCTTAGCTCCGATATTACTAACGCCCAACGTGTCGATACGTTCACAGCTGCCCTCAAGTAAGTAGCCTGCTATATGAGACTGTTGTTATATGATGTTCAAATCAATTCCCAATTTATCAATTAATATGACGTAGGACCTCATCTCACTATTAGCTGTTTTGTGCTTAATGCTGCTCATCTCTTTCTTTCTATATTGATCATTGTGTATGATGTATTTTGCTTGATGTATTATATGTATGATCTTGCTCGTACTTGTGATGGTCCCGTTGGGACCAACAGTGTTCTGAAATAAATAAATCCTGGCACTTTTAGCTATGTTTGCCAAAATACTAAATGTTTGTTTAGACCAAATGCAAACATATGCAACACGACATGCAGAGCTATTAAAAATATATGGGATGGTTACGCAATTGTAACGCGAATTTCAACGTCAGCTGTGCGTGGATTGACGGTTGAAATCTTTTCTTAAACAGTTTTAGTTGAGTAGCCTTAGTTGTGCAATTTTTCCAGAACGTGCTTGTTGTTCCACTTAGGAGAGTTCGGATCTTGAAGCGATGTGAGTCACAAGCTGTTCCCATGTACTCTCCCCTGAAAGCTGCACAATGTCGCCAAATTTTAGTGGGTGTTGCAAGATATTTTATGGGATGCTAGGGGAGTAGCCGGGTGCTGGGAAAATCCCTGTTTTCATTGTAATGGCTTTCGTTGCATAACCGCGCCATGTTTTTAATTTTGCCAGTGTCAGTTTTCTGTTCTCTTGGTATACGGCGCTGTGTAGCCAGTACGCGATCCTACCTCGGCTGCAGGGGCGTGCGTAAACAGCTGCTGCATTTCATGCTGTGTTTGTCCTGTCCCCCTTGTTGTGCCCAGACTTAGGCTTTTCACATTATGAAGTTTGTTCACCATACATTTATGGCATACATCTACGCCATACTCTCAGTACTTATCACTAAGTTCTTTTTCAATGTTCTCGTTTAAACCATACTCCTTGCCATGTCCTTATGTCACTCACCACAATAATGTGAACATCATGCTTAGTTTGCATACTGATTTATATTACTGTCCCTAGGTTACGTGGTCCTCAATTAAAACCATATGGAGTTTTATTGTTCATCATACAGCTGAAGCAGATGTCTTGCAATTTAAAAAAAGGAGACACTTACTTGCAGTCATTTGCTTTTCACTGTCACCGAGTGGCATGTGTCTGACGTCATTCAGTTTGTGGCCACTGTGTTGCTTTTGGTATGTGACAGATACACCTCTATCTGTTTCTGTAGTAAGCTCCAGACTAGCAAGGCAACATGCACCAGATCTGCAGCTTCCTTGGCTCTTCAGCTGCCTTTTCTTAGTTCCTCTTCCTTGATATTCTCCAGCACGGTGGCAGTAGAGGTATTTCTTCTTTGCCCCAGTTGCGAGGTTTGACTTTCGACGGGATGACACAAATCTACACTGGACCTTTTTTTCCTCTTGTTGTTTCCATGCTTGGAAAGCTAAAAGTGAACAAGTTGTAAGTTGGCTTTATAGAACAAGAAGTTTACATTACCCATGTGGCCATAGACTAATGTCCTGTAGCATATGGAACTGCTGATCATTTCATATGGAATTAGAAATCACAAATCATCAGAATTTTGTTTCCGACTGTAAGAGTATGTAGAGCTTGGGAAACATTAGCTTCATCTTCATAGCTTTAGCTTAGCTGTTCCCTGCTGTCTGAGTAAGTAGTTTGTTTACATCTGCTGGAATGTTTGTCATACACAGCTGTTGCTCTATGCTGTTCTTATATAACTCCTATGTTTACATAGTTGTTATAATCAGCAAATTGGACTTGTAATGATGAATGTGGCCAGGATATTTCTAGCACTTGATGGGTGGCGGTGACTCTAGCTAGGTGTACACACATGCAGGGAATGATTTCTGAAAATGTATCTATCTTGTAACTTGCTTCTACATAAAACTTATCTAGACATATTCTTCATCAATTCTGGCAACTAACTGCCAAAAAGATCAAGAGACGAAGCCTTGAATAATTCGGAGAAACATACTTTACACTTGCATATACAGGGTGTCCACGCTAACTGTGAACATATTTAAAAAAATATATATAACACTTTTTCCATGATGAAATCAATTGCAATATAGCATATACTGAAGGGCACTCCCTAGGAGGGCATTAGCAAAGTCCAAAGGCAATGCCTTAATTAACTTTCATTAATTAACTTGTTAATTATAAAAGCGACAAAGTTGTCCCAATGAGAACATCTGTTCCTTTCGGTCACCTGATATCGTAGCCGTTTTCAGAACAAAAATCCGTTCGATAGATCGCCCGCAAAAAATTAGTGAAGGAACGCCATTTTTTTCTTTATTTTGTTCATTGCGCATCTTCGCAGACGCGTATTTCCTTCATCCCCAACGTGAGAGGGGAAAGGAGTACAGGGCCGCCTCATGCGTCGAAGATGAGCTTTAACTTGCGGAAACAAAACAAAAACAAATGTATCGGGTGACTCTATCGGAACAACAACAACAACTTTATTTTCGGCCTAGGAGAGTGGGGAGTTTCATCGCAACAGGCGATACTCTACCCCAGTGCTTGGTGGAATGGGGGGAATAAAATAACGAGCCCCTTTACAATAACGATCGAAGTCCGATGGTGTCCAGAAATGTCAGAAGAGCTTTGAGCGCAGAGCGTTGCTGGGCTGGATTGGGCCAGGGACCAAGCAATTTCGGTAGGGAGAAAGGGCGAGAGTCCAGCTGACGAAGAGACTCGGAGAGTGTGATTCGGGAAGGTTCGTAGTGAGGGCAATGAAGAAGAATGTGCTCCAGATCCTCAAGAGCACCACAGTGGCAACAGGTGGGAGAATCAATTTGTCTCAAGCGGTAACGCCACTGAGCTGTAAAGGCCACATCGAGGCGCATGCGGTGGATTAATGCAGCATCCTGACGAGATGTGTTTCGTGGCATGCGGAAAGCGAGCATGGGATCAACTCTGTTCAACATAGAGGGGGGAAGAATGTCGGTTGTCCGTTGGCGGGAAGCCAGGGGTGTCACTAGACGTCGCAGAATTGAACGGCGGTCTCCTCTGAGCAGAACAATACGGGTCCGGTTCCGAGACGAGAGTGCTGCTTCTGCGGCGCTGTCGGCCTGCTCGTTCCCCACGACACCACAATGGGCTGGAACCCACTGGAGAACGAGCCTGTGGCCTGCGGCGTAGATAGTGTGGTAAGCCATTAACACGTCGGTGACTAGGGGTGCGGATGGGCCTCGTATGCCGGAAGTTTCAATTGCTTGAAGTGCAGATTTGAAGTCTGTAAAGACTGCCCATTCCCGGGGTGGAAAATCAGCGATGTGTTGTAGAAAGAAAAGGATGGCATAGAGTTCCGCAGCTGTGGAGGAGGTTGTATGTGAAAGGCGTCTTCCGTGCACGACGCCTTCGGATGGAATGACGAAGGCTGAGGCGGACTTGTTGTTTCGGGATGCGCCATCAGTATATGCTGCCGTAAACGTAGAAAACTTCTCGTCTACCAGAGCATGAAAATGGGCTCGGAGGACTTGAGGGGGGACCTGATCTCTTCGTTGCAGAAGGTTTGGGAGGCGTACAAACGTGGGCGGTACCGGGAGAGACCAGGGGGCTTCCGGCGGTATAGTGTCCTTAGTTATGAAGCCAGTGAGAGTCTGGCGTGTCCTCTGCGCTACTCGGTAGAAGTCGCTTCCAGGGCGGTATCGAATTTTCCTGAGTAGCGGGTGGCGGGGAATGTGAGCACGCAAACGGAGGTAGTGCCGAGCCGTTTCCCGTTCACGGAGAACTTCAAGCGGGAGCTCACCAGCTTCAGCCAGTACTTGTCGTGTTTCAGCCATTCGTGGAACTCCGAGGCATCGACGAAGGCTTCGAGCAAACAGGGACCGAAGCGTATTTAATGAAGTTGTTGATATCCTGTGCAGAATAGGAAGGCTGTAAAGCACAGTTGCCCTCACCAATGCCGCGTGAACCGCGAGCAGGGAACGCTGATCACAGCCCCATCCTGGGCCAGAAAGATGTTGGATTGCGGGGAGCCATCGCTGCACTTTAGTTTCAAGGTGTTTAATGTGCCGAGCCCAGCGCAAGTCCGAGTCGATTACCACGCCAAGGAAGCGGTGAGAGCGTACTGGTTCTAGCTTCTTTGAGCCAAGCCAAAGTGGGAAATTGGCCATAGCTTTACGCGTGAAAGGGAGCTCGACACACTTTTCGGGTGAAAGGTCCATCCCGAGGTGCGTCAGGTACGTATGGATATTGTTTAAAGCGAGCTGCAGGCGGCGCTGGAGAGCCGGGCGTGATTTTCCTACTGTCCAAAGGGCGACGTCATCTGCATACACGGAGAACGACACTTTGCGAGGAATTACTGATTGTAGGCCGGCCATCACCACGTTAAACAGTGTCGGGCTGAGAATGCTTCCTTGGGGGACTCCTTGGGGAACAGGATGCTGAGGGCTTTGGCCTTGGGACGTACGGACAGCGACAGTTCGGTCCGTAAGAAAGTCTTGGAGCCAGATGAAGAGCCGACCGGATACTCCAAACGAGCGCAAGGCATGCAGCACACAAATGTGCGAGACGGTATCATAGGCGCGCTTGATGTCGAGGAAGACCGATCGGACGATCCGTCGATGGGCTCGAGCATGTTGAACTGTAGAGACGAGGTCGAGAACTGGATCCATGGAGCTTCGGTGGCGACGAAATCCAGCCATTTCGTGAGGGAACGCACGTCGTTTTTCGAGCCACCAGTCGAGGCGATGCAGAACCATTCTCTCCATCAGTTTCCCCATACAGCTTGTCAGGCTCACCGGGCGAAAGGAGGATAGGGCATTTGGGGGCTTGCCTGGTTTCAGGATGGGAACAACCAAGGCCTCCTTCCATGTATGTGGTAAAGATCCTTGTTGCCAAGACGTGTTATAGACATGAAGGATCTGGTGGATATTACGGAACTGGCCTTATCTTGGGTTGCATTTTCTGTTTTCTTTTAATCTTTTTCCAGGACGCGAGAGGCGATAGTGTGCTCTTTCTTCCTCTCACATTGGGGGTGAAGGAAAGACGCGTCTTCTACGAAGCGCAATGAACAAAATAAAGAAAAAAATGGCGTTCCTTCACGAATTTTTTTGCGGGCGATCTATCGAACGGATTTTTGTTCTGAAACCGGCTACGATATCAGGTGACCGAAAGGAACAGATGTTCTCATTGGGACAACTTTGTAGCTTTTATCATTAAAAAGTTAATTAATGAAAGTTAATTGAGACGTAATAATAATTGGGTGTTTACGTCGCGAGACAACTGAGATCATGAGCGACGCCACAGCGGTCGGTCTGTGGATTGCTTTTGCCCACCTGAGGGTTCTTTAACGTGCGATGAAAGCTCATCACACGGCACCCCGTATTTAACGTCCCTCGCGGAAGACGGCGTGTCTAAGCAACTTGTACCCTGCCACCAAGTTGGAAGGCAAGGGGGGAAATGGGGGAAACACGAGAAGCAACAAGCTGCACACGCTGACAGACGACAAAGGAAACGTCACACAACAAATACAACACCACACAAAACCAGCAAATCACATAATCGAAGTTCAAAGTACAAAATTGGAACGACACGACTTCACACGAGTACAAAATAGACAAGAAATAACATGTATGTGACGGGATTTCACACAAAAAACGTAAGGAATCCAATCACGAGTGATTTCTGCAGCGATCCGTGGCAAAATTTTAGCGAAGCAGCAAGGGAAGCGCTCACAAACAGCAAAACTTGTCACAGCTTACATGCATTTCAATGGGCTGTAATGGCCCTCGGGAGAGGAAAATCCGTGGCGCTGCGCATGCGCCAGCAGTGACGTCACGTGTCGTTTTTTTGCTCCCGCTGCCGCCGCCTTGCGCCTTGCCGTCTGCTCGCTTCGCGTGCGCATGCGCTAGCAGACAGCGGTTTGCTCGAGGATGCGATTTGTGGTAGTGGTGAAGCAAATTCGCTGACTATTCTGTTCAAGTTCCTCACTAGACGATCGTCGATGTTCACCAGGTGAGGGAACGTTTCACTAACGCCTGCGAGTTGCACGGTCGGTTGAAAAGATGAGGGCGTCTGAGGGAGTCCACTTTTTCTAAGCTGCACTCTCTCAGCCCAGGCAGCAGCAGCACCAGATGAATGTACACAACTTCCGGGTGAATTAAGAAGTATGAATGCAATTCTGAAGCTGGTAAGTACGTCTCATGCTCTGTTACACTAATACACACATGCCATTCGCGCTCAATGCACTTATTTTTGAGGTGTTGCAGCAAATGATGATGTTGCACAAAACGGCAGTCTTGTGCGTAATGTACACCAATACTGTCGTGTTCGACTAATTCTGAAACAAGGAAGTCACAGTGTTCCAGCCTCAGAACATCAGTTCCCATTATCTTCGACTGATTCGGGTGGCGTGTTCGGACTATCTAATCGTATCACCTGTTCTATGTCAACACAGAAGTCGGTAAATATGTAACAAATATCGTAGTTCTAACAGTTATCAGTAATCTTTAGTTGTGCTTAGTTTTTCCTGTTATTTTGTACTTGTGCTTTTACTCAGAATTCCCATGATGTATTCTTAACTGGGGACAACAAAATAAAACACATGAGAATTGTGTTAATACTGAGATTTTATTATTACTGATTTCAGATCTTTTTTTTTTTTCAGCCAAGAGTCATTTTACAAAAGGCACAGCAGCAAAAATATTGAAAGGTGGATGTTCAAAGTGCTATTATATTGGTAACTGATCGGGTGCTCTTACAGAGAAGAACATCAAAGGAGAAAGGTCCATAAAATCACAAGGTTCCGTCACGCGTGGGGCCACCTGCATTGATGATTCGTCTGCAACATTCCAGACTGGCAAGGTTGTAGGACATAACGGGACGTATGCTCCGGGGCCCCCACCATCTCGCTCATGATCAGAGCCGACAATTAAGGCATAACATTTATAACGTTTCAAAATTTCCAAAGGTTCTCTAAGAAGTGGCATGCAGTTCAGAATTTGTATGTCTACAACTCGAGCGCGTGTAAGCCTGAGACAAAAGTTCATGACACTGGTGCTTTTCTTCATCGGAGTAGTCCCCTGCCAACTACTAGCAAGAGATCGAATAAGAAACGATGCTAGGGTGTCACTCCAATGGAGAAATGTGACACCATGGTGTTCAATAAACGTTTGCTCCAAGCTGTACATTGTACAACCCCAACATCTAACAAACACTGCTCGGTAAGGTCAGAGTTCCAATTTGAGATTTTGCGGCCTATTTCTTCCCAAAAGGCTGCTCTTGCAAAGGGGCTTAAGAAAGTCATTTGGGTGACCTCCGGGATACAAAGCTAAGTGCAGGGCATGAAAAAATGTATAGTTCAACTTTGAAGGCAGTAGTCAACATAAATACCTTTTACCTCTGAGCAATGATTACCCATTCAAGGCAATAACAAACTCATAGGTTCACCACATGATCTAAACTTCCTTGGCCTGTTACAGCTGGTTTCTGTGCGCATCATCATCTTGAAGGTGCATATCCTGTGCCATGCAAATAGAGGAATGGTTACATGAACTATCATTCATCAAGCATTTGTGAGGAGATAGTTAAAAGAATCAGTCAGACAGGTGTGTTTCAGATGATTCTTTTTTTTTTAGCTTTGAGATTTTTATTGTTATTCCATGACAGTGTACACTGATTACTGATAAGAGGACTGAGAGGGCAAGCCCTGTTGAACAGTCAATGCAAATGTCTACACAGTTTGAGGGGAACAGAAATACCAAGAACACATGTCAAGTATAAGAAACAAATAGCTAAGCTATTGCACAGCAGAAACATGCAAATAATCAAAAAGTAATTGCATGTCACCCTACGTATTAGAAGAAAAGTCCTGTTTGTTCGCGTTTTTGAAGGATGCAAGATTTTTGGAACGAACATGTAGAGCTGTGTTTCTCAAACTGCAGGTCATGACCCCCCAAATGAGCCTTGACTGGTCATGAGTCTTTTCCTGGGGCTCATGTAGGAGCGCCGTCCTGTCGCGCCCTTAGCGCCCGTCCTGTCTATTTCTCCGTTCTTTGTCCGTGTATCTTGCGCTCTCAGTTCAGAAGTCTCATTACCAACTAGCCCAATCCTCAACCCTTCTTAAGCTCATGTAGGGTCCAAGTAGACATGCGATATGCCTTACTTGCATAGCTTGATGTGCGTTGAGTCACACAGACCAATGTATTGATTTGCTTGTATCAAGAAAGCAAATACATCCTTCTCATTAAGATACATGACTAAATCAATCCTTGTTAAAAAAAAACATCAATAAGCATTTTTGGTAGCTCTCTCTGTGGTTGATGTCTTTTAAATACATTACAATATAAATGTATCTGCGTCATTGAAAAAAAGTAAATTTTCAGAAGGTGGGGTGCAGGTAAAGGTGGGGGATCATGGTAGGTTTGGTGCTACTCCAAGGGGTCACGTACTGGAAAAGTTTGAGAAATACAGGCATAGAGGGATGTCGTTCCAAATTTGACTACCCAAGGACGAAAGGTAGAATGGACCGAAATTAGTGTGGTAAGTAGGAAACCAGAATTAACTGTGCTCATGCCTGAGAGAAGGGTGTGGTATAATTGTGCATGGCTAACTGAAGTTGACTAGAAGGTGTGTAAAATAGCTGGTACATAACCTGAGCTCCCTTATAGTTCACAAGTTGGTGTACGTTGAGGATGCGGAAAAGCAAATGAGACAGACCCATCAGGATCTAAGAAAAGAATAATCTGCAGTTCCCGCTTCTGGGTCAGGAGAAGGGGTTGAAAGTATATGCGAGGCCATAAGTGATACGTGAGTGGATAAGGGTGTATCACACATCGTGATTTATCCAGACCCCCTCTACACCACTCCCCAAGTGTTCAGCGACACCCCCCTAACTTTTTCACCAGCGCACCCCCTACAGGGCGTACCCTTGCGATTTCAGCGTTAGAGACATGTCGGTAATGATATGTTAAGCTGTAATGACGTAACTACAATAATGACCCCCCTCCCCATTTTTTCCAATACCCGTCCGTGCTTGTGCTTCTGGATAATCGACTGAGCACACAGGACGTTAACCGCATCTCAGCTTAGCAAGTGTGAAGAAACGAGACGTAGTTCTCCTATTAACAAAGTGAATACGATGTGCCACCAGATATTTTCATGGAGCACAATGCCCAGAAACCATACAGATGATACCCGAGTGAGTTCATGTGGCCACAGGCTAAGAATATTGTTAGCGAGGTTAACAACAACTTTATTTTTGACCTTGGAGAGTGGGGAGTTTCATCGCCACAGGCGATACTCTACCCCATTGCTGGTTGGAATGGGGGGAATAAAAAAACGAGCCCCTTCACAATAACGATCGAAGTCCGATGGTGTCCAGAAATGTCAGAAGAGCTTTGAGTGCAGAGCGTTGCTGGGCTGGATTGGGCCAGGGACCACGCAATTTCGATAGGGAGAAAGGGCGAGAGTCCAGCTGACGAAGAGACTCGGAGAGTGTGGTTCGGGAAGGTTGGTAGTGAGGGCAATGAAGAAGAATATGCTCCAGATCCTCAAGAGCACCACAGTGGCAGCAGGTGGGAGAGTGAACATGTCTCAAGCGGTAACGCCACTGAGCTGTAAAGGCCACATCGAGGCGCATTCGGTGGATTAATGCAGCATCTTGACGAGAGGTGTTTCGTGGCATGCGGAAAGCGAGCGTTGGATCAACTCTGCTCAACATAGAGGGGGGAAGAATGTCGGTTGTCCGTTGGCGGGAAGCCAGGGGTGTCACTAGGCGTCGCAGAATTGAATGGCGGTCTCCTCTCAGCAGAACAATACGGGTCCGTTTCCGATACGACAGTGCTGCTTCTGCGGCGCTGTTGGTCTGCTCGTTCCCCACGACACCACAATGGGCTGCAACCCACTGGAGAACTAGCCTGTGGCCTGCGGCGTATATAGTGTGGTAAGCCATTAGCACATCTGTGACTAGAGGTGCGGATGGGCCTCGTATGCCGGAATTTTCAATTGCTTGAAGTGCAGATTTGGAGTCTGTAAAGACTGCCCATTCCCGGGGTGTAAAATCAGCGATGTGTTGTAGAAAGAAAAGGATGGCATAGAGTTCCGCAGCTGTGGAGGAGGTTGGATGTGAAAGGCGTCTTCCGTGCACTACGCCTTCGGATGGTGTGACGAATGCTGAGGCGGACTTGTTGTTTCGGGTTGCGCCATCGGTATATGCTGCCGTATACTGATGGCGCATCCCGAAACAACAAGTCCGCCTCAGCCTTCGTCATTCGAGCTTCGGCTTCGAGCTTCGAGCATACGAGCTTCGGTGGCGACGAAATTCAGCCATTTCGTGAGGGAACGCACGTTGTTTTTCGAGCCACCAGTCGAGGCGATGCAAAACCATTCTCTCCATCAGTTTCCCCATACAGCTTGTCAGGCTCACCGGGCGCAAGGAGGATAGGGCATTTGGGGGCTTGCCTGGTTTCAGGATGGGAACAACCAATGCCTCCTTCCATGTATGTGGTAAAAATCCTTGTTACCAAGACGTATTATACACATGAAGGTGAGCTTGTAGTGACCGCCCGTCAAGGTTTCGTAGGGTGGCATAGGTGATTTTTGTCACTGAAAGTTAGGGTGCATCTAAAGGGGGTGGTCCCGCCATCGTATAAGGGTCGTTTCGCGATAGCACCAAGTGGGCTTTCACCTCCGTTTTAATCTCGGAGGGATGAGCGTTCTCCACCGACAGTCGATATTGACCCTCACGGTTAGGAAATGCAACACCGCTAGGACAAACAGAAGAATTGGGCGGACTGTCCTATGTCCGAAGACACATGCTAAAGCAACACTGGATCAGACAGAGAGAAAAGTGTTCGAACAACAACATCAAATTTACTTATAACAACTAGTCATGTAAACAGATGCAACAGTTGCAATTTAACCCGTCAACTAACAGATAAATCTGATGCAAGCTTCCGATAATAGGTAAAGTTTGTAAGAGAACAAGTGAAAGTCTTAGCTGTCGGGTGGATGATGGCAGACGTGGACTGGTTGAACTTCAGGCAGTTGGCTTGCGATGAGATGGTCGAGTCCGAATTGGGTGAATGCACAACACTTCACTTCACTTCACATAGGAAATATACACGTAGGACGATAGCTGCAATCTGGCGGGAAAACGGAACTGGTCCTGGCTCGTACGTTCGGGGTTACATTTCTGGCTGCCTCCCCACACAAGGACCACTATCCTTTTTATTCCCTCCTGTTCTTTTATTTTCTCTTTCTTTAAATCCCTCTCCCCTGACTTGTCCTGCTCGACCCTGAATACTAAAAAAAAACATATACATACTTCTAATGGCTTTTAGCCCTTAGAGTTGTTTTTCCCCCTGTCCTTGGCAATTCCTGTTCATCTATGACCTCTTAATTGGAGACAGGTGCTTCTCCAGTTTGTTGCAGAAAACACGGCTCCCGTCGTCTAGACAGATGGGGAAGTAAAATACCTTCATGTATTCGCTCACAGATTTTCGGTATTGTGTACAAAACAGCTATGCGGAAGCGCGTCCCTTTCATTCAACCCTTCAACGAGACAAAGTACTTAAGCCGTGCCAGCGTGACCAAAGCACAGCGGGGTGGACCTAGACAAAGCCAGGTGTGACCCTGAGGCCTGCCCAGGTGTCTTACGGGTTGGGGAAGACTGTTGGGAGAGGAGAAGTGAGACGGTCATCTTGGTTTTGTCACATTACCCCCTCCCGAAGAATATTGTTTCCTTTGAAGAGGAAATTTCAATATTCATGAACCTCGACAAAACAATATGACAGCCACGACCAAGCGACTAATATGGGAACACTCAATTCACGTAAACAAACATAAGACACGTTTACCATAAAAGTCTCACAGATGTCGGGGAAATCAACCGCAGCAACGTATTAGAACATGGGGTGATAATTAGCAATGGCCAATAAAAGCAACGCACCGTATGCGAGTGAATGACTGCTGGTATAGACGAAAACAAATCACATTCGCTACTTTGTATCACTATTATTATATATACACCTTTACGGCAATTCACTACTTGCAGTCACTTTCCTGCATCACTCCCAATCACAACACACAATAGTACTCGTGATTCGACGACAACACATTACAATTACATATTAACCATATAATACACAGGACAATAGGAATCCCAATCATGACGGTGTCATGGTCATACATAATAATACAAGTTCACAACCACATTTCATTTTACGATAGGGACAATTGTCAACGCTGCATTACCTCACAGTACATACACAAACAATGTGGGTATCAGGATCACTATCGGGGCCAACTTATTCAATTCTACTCATGTAGTCTGCTCCCACGTTTTCTTGTCCTCGGATGTATTCTACTTTGAAATCGTATTCTTGTAGAAGTAAAGCCCATCGCAAAATCCTCATGTTAAGGAACTTAGATTCATTAAGGTACTTCAGAGGTTGATGGTCTGTCTGGAGCGTGAAGCGTGTGCCATATAGGAAAATATGAAACCGCTTTATTGCCCATACAATCGCGAGACATTCTTTCTCAATTGCCGAATATGCTTGCTCTCGCGGGGACAGTTTGCGGCTTCCAAATGCAACGGGATGCAAGTCGTTTTCTCCCTCCTGTAGGAGTACTGCACCCAGACCTACATCTGAAGCGTCCGTCCTCAGTACAAATGGTTTCTGGAAATCAGGGGCTCTCAAGATCGGTGGCTCAGATAACGCACGCTTGAGGGCATCGAAGGCTGCCTCATGAGCCTCTGTCCACTCGACTACGTTTTTGGCTCTCTTCTTTGTGAGGTCTGTGAGTGGTGCGGCTAGTGATGCGTAGTTTTGCACAAAATCGCGATAATATCCGGCCAATCCCAGGAATGATCGAACTTGTTTCTTGGTTTTCGGCCTCGGCGCATCCTGAATCCTTTGAAGTATGGCCTCCTGTGGGGACAGGTTTCCGCTCCCCACCGTATGGCCGAGGAATGGGAGCTGTTGGAACCCCATCTCACACTTGGTGGGCCTTATTGTCAGTCCGGCCCTCGAAATCCTTTCAAGTACCGTGTTTACTGCTGTAAGATGCTCTTCCCATGACGAGGTCGCTATCAGCACGTCGTCGTAGTAGTGGTACACATGGGGTATGCCATCCAGAATCCGTCGCATCAACTTCGCGAATACTGCTGGAGCAGTCTTGATGCCAAATGGCATGGTGACGAAGTGATAATGCCCCCTTGATGTTGAAAATGCCGTCAGTTCCTTGGACTCTGGGCTTAAGGGTACTTGCCAGTAGCCCTTGGTCATATCCATTTTGGTGAAGTACTTGTGCCTTCCAACTTCTGCCAGTACGCAGTCGGCTCGTGGGATTGGCTCTCCGTCGGCGACCAAGTGCTTGTTAAGCTGTCGGAAATCGATGCAAAGTCGATTGGTGCCGTCCGGTTTCTTGACGAGAAGCGTGGGAGAGTTGTACGGTGACTTCGACTCTTCAATAACGCCCATTCGCAGCATTTCTCGAACTTCTTCCTCCACAGATTGTCGAACCGCAAAAGGTAGAGGGAATTGCCTCGTGGTGATCGGGCGAGTTGTGTTCAACTGAAGATCACACTGAAGTTCATTTGTCATGCCCGGAACGTCGGAGAAAATTCCCTTGTGCTTTCCGATGAGGCCGCGCAACTGCTGCTCCTGACTGGGACTTAAAGATGGCGCGATACGAACATGTTGATATGTTTCCTTCGGGACATAATTGAATTCCGGGATTTCGACGTCCTGATATTCTTCACGGAGTTCTACAACGGTCATTGCCACTTGTGTAGGAGTCTCTGCCGATTCGGCGCCACGGTCTTCATACTTTTTGAGCATATTGATATGGAAGATCTTTGCCATGTGACCCAGATCGACAACATAATCAACAGCTCCCCGCCGTTCAGTAATCACAAACGGACCTTTCCACTGCATGGTTAATTTGTTTGAGTCGGTCGGCAGCAGAAGCAGTACCTTATCACCCGCTTTTAATCTGCGCTCCTGTGCTCGGGCGTTGTAATAGCGGGCATGACGTTCGGATGCCCGTTCAAGCTCTTCATGTGCGACCTTGCACGTTTCTTCAAGCCTATTTCGTAAGTCGAAAACATACTGATATGTGGTCCTTATCTCTGGCTCGATTTCTTCTTTAACCCACAGTTCACGCAAAATTGTCAGTGGTCCCCTAACATGACGTCCATATAGTAGTTCGAACGGGGAAAATCCTAGGCTTTCTTGCGGCACCTCCCTGTATGCGAAGAGCAGGGGAGCAAGGTAACGGTCCCAGTCCCTTGGTCTTTCGGCGCACATCCGTCGCAACATCGTCTTCAACGTGCCGTTAAACTTTTCAACCAGCCCATTGGTCATTGGGTGATAAGGGGTGGTCGTCAATTGTCTCAGTGACAGCAATCTTGCTACCTCCTTCATTAGTTCTGAAGTGAAGTTCGACCCGCGGTCAGAAAGGATTTCCTCCGGAACTCCCACTCGGCTGAATATGTTGACCAGGGCTTCGGCCACTCTTTCAGTCTCAATACTAGGCAGCGGCACAGCTTCAGGGAAACGTGTTGCGTAGTCCATCAGCGTCAATATGTATCTATTCCCTCTTGTGGACGGTGGCTGCAAAGGACCAACGATGTCGATAGCCACACGCTTGAATGGTGTGTCTATCACCGGCATCTTCTGTAACGGTGCCTTGGCCGTCTTCCCGCGTGGGGTGGTGCGTTGGCAGATGTCGCAGCTAGCCACGAAGCGTTTTGCGTCGGCTTGAAGTCCCGGCCAGTAAAATTCCATCAGTACCCGGTCTGCTGTTTTACCGCTTCCCAGGTGTCCTGCCATCATACCAGCATGAGCCAGTTCGACCACTGAATTGCGGTACTTCTTGGGCACAACTAACTATAACACCTCCTCTCGGCTCGAGTCTGCTGCGCATTTACGATACAGCCTGTTATCCTTTAGCACGTAGTTGGTTTTTCCACTGCCTTTTCTTCGTGTTCTTCGTGTAATGCCTATTTCGGCGAAGCATTTTTGTAGAGTCGCGTCTTCCCGTTGGTCTCTTGAAAAATCATCCGAGTTTAGTGTAATCGCTAATTCCGGAATTTTTAACTTCCGAAAGGAAGCCTCCGTCTTCTGGGCTTGCTGCCTGGTTACAACTGCGTGTACCTCAGCCCCTAAATCAGCAGCTTCCTCCCTAGTACACAGCTGTTCTTCCTCACTGCTTATTTCTGCTCGATTGTCTCGGGGGCTCGTCTGTTTCGGAGCTATCTTCACGCCGTCCACAGTAGGAATTTCTCTGGCCTTATCCCAGTGTAAATCAGGGTCTTCCGCACTCCGGCAACCCTCTATATTGCCAAGTACTAAATCATACATCGGGTTCTCCATGCAACGGGCATTAATTTGTCCCGTGAAAAACGGAGTCTGAACAAAAATATCAGCTTCAGGGAGCATTCTCACTGTGTGGTCTACGAGGAAGACTGGGTGTACAGATCCGGTTAGCTCGTCGTCCCACACCAAATACCTCTTCACAATGAGAGTATTACACCCGGTGTCCCTGAGAACCTTCACACTCTTGTCCCCGACTTTCCCTTCGGTTACTGGCAACCTGTTTACGCCGTAGGCTTCCTTGTCTCCGTATACGGCTGTTTGGATTACCGGGATCTTCGCGCCGCTCTTTAGCTCCACGAACCCTTCCTGTACGCATAGTGACACCGACTCCTTCTGGGTTTCGTTTAGGGGGGACCTAGGCTGCTCTTCGACTTGAGACCGGCAATTCCAAGTACTGTGTCCTAACCTGCCGCATCGTCTGCATCTGGGTGGTGGTGGCTTTCCGGTAGCGCTCCTACAATCTTGAGGTCGATGGCCAACCCGATTGCATAAATAGCAGTGTGGACGGTCCCTCTCTGTGTTGTCAATTCGTTTACTTCCGGCCTCATGCCTCTTCTCTACCACTGCTCTGCTTTCGCTTTTTGGCCCGGTCGCCTTCTTCCCAAAATTTTACAAACTGTGCGCTTCCACGTATTGTTCCGCTCTTTTCATGAGTTCTTGTAGGGTTTCTCCCTTCCGTTCACGCATATACAAGGTGAGTTTCTCTTCGCTGTGAGCTAGCAGCTGTTCCTTTAGTAACAGTTCTTTTACTTCATCATACCCCTTTTTTGTATGCGAGAGTTCAATCCAACGCTCCCAATAATTGTCTAAGCGCGCGACATATTGTGCGACTGTCTCGCCATCCTTCGGCACTGAGTTGCGGAACTTCTCTCGAAACCCATCTTCGGTCATCCTAAACCATTGTAACAACGCGAGTTTCACTTTGTCGTAATTAACGCAGTCGTCTGGGGCCATTCTTCCATAAACCGCTAACGCTTCTCCCGTGAGACAAATACTGAGGGCACTTGCCCACTGATCTCGCGCCCATTTCTGGCCTTCTGCCACTTTCTCGAACCTGACCAGATAAGCATCTAAGTCGTCCTTCCGGTCATCAAAATGAGGTAGCATTTTGTGAGGGCTTATCCCTTGGAATCGAACCGAGTCAATCGGACCGTGTCCCGTTCCTACGCCTTGGCTGTGTTGTGTCTTGAGGAGGAGTAATTCTTTCTCCTTTTCAAGTTCTAACAGTTTCTTGCTTGATGCTTCCAGTTCTAGGCGTTTTAGCCTTTCTGCAGCTTCTGCCTCTTCCTTGCGTTTCTCGCGCTCCGCCAAACGATCCTCGCGGAATCTGTCCCGCTCTAACTTGACCCACTCTAGGAGCTCCTTGCCCTCGAGGCCCAGGGTTTTTCCCATGGCGATTAGTTTCTCAGTGACCTCTGTCTCCATTTCTGCGATTCGCACCCTTCACCCTTATTCCACAAAAACGGTAACTATTTTCGAAGTACACTCCTCCTCTACTCGGTTATCAGCATGAGCACTGTCAATTATGCACGTTTTCTCTCACGATAGGCAGGCTTCACGTTTTCTCTCCGTCTCGATGTGTGTGGACTGCCCGTCCTGTCGCGGACGCCAGTTTTATTTGTCACTGAAAGTTAGGGTGCATCTAAAGGGGGTGGTCCCGCCATCGTATAAGGGTCGTTTCGCGATAGCACCAAGTGGGCTTTCACCTCCGTTTTAATCTCGGAGGGATGAGCGTTCTCCACCGGCAGTCGATATTGACCCTCACGGTTAGGAAATGCAACACCGCTAGGACAAACAGAAGAATTGGGCGGACTGTCCTATGTCCGAAGACACATGCTAAAGCAACACTGGATCAGACAGAGAGAAAAGTGTTCGAACAACAACATCAAATTTACTTATAACAACTAGTCATGTAAACAGATGCAACAGTTGCAATTTATCCCGTCAACTAACAGATAAATCTGATGCAAGCTTCCGATAATAGGTAAAGTTTGTAAGAGAACAAGTGAAAGTCTTAGCTGTCGGGTGGATGATGGCAGACGTGGACTGGTTGAACTTCAGGAAGTTGGCTTGCGATGAGATGGTCGAGTCCGAATTGGGTGAATGCACAACACTTCACTTCACTTCACATAGGAAATATACACGTAGGACGATAGCTGCAATCTGGCGGGAAAACGGAACTGGTCCTGGCTCGTACGTTCGGGGTTACATTTCTGGCTGCCTTCCCACACAAGGACCACTATCCTTTTTATTCCCTCCTGTTCTTTTATTTTCTCTTTCTTTAAATCCCTCTCCCCTGACTTGTTCTGCTCGACCCTGAATACTAAAAAAAAACATATACATACTTCTAATGGCTTTTAGCCCTTAGCGTTGTTTTTCCCCCTGTCCTTGGCAATTCCTGTTCATCTATGACCTCTTAATTGGAGACAGGTGCTTCTCCAGTTTGTTGCAGAAAACACGGCTCCCGTCGTCTAGACGGATGGGGAAGTAAAATACCTTCATGTATTCGCTCACAGATTTTCGGTATTGTGTACAAAACAGCTATGCGGAAGCGCGTCCCTTTCATGACCAAAGCACAGCGGGGTGGACCTAGACAAAGCCAGGTGTGACCCTGAGGCCTGCCCGGGTGTCTTACGGGTTGGCGAAGTGAGACGGTCATCTTGGTTTTGTCACAATTTTATCGGGTCCAGGGGACGAGCCGGCGTTTACAAGCTTCAACGCTGCCTTTAGCTCGATTAGTGTGAAGTCGCGGTCCATAACTTCCGGGTGACGGGGCCAGTCTTGGTGAAGTTCAGCCGTCAAACTGTATACAAAACTGCGGTGTAGCGGCGTGGTCGAGGCAGCTGCCGGAGTCGTCAGTACCACACAGAAGTCCGTCGCTAGCGTGTTTTCGTCTACACCCTTAACGATAGCCAAGGCCGCGAGAGGATTCTTTTGAGGGGGCGCCTCCTTCAGAGATCGGATTGTCCGCCAGATCTTCGTGGCCGGATCAAACGGTGAAAGGCGGTGGCAAAACTTACGCCAACGCTTCCTGTCCTCGTTCTTAAGTTCTCGTGTTACTTTAGCTTTCATCCGGCGGTATTCCACAATGTCCGTAAGTTGCCCTGTCCGACGAGCCGTTCTTTCTGCTCGGCGACGTAATGCTCTAAGGTGGTTAATTGCTGGGGAATGACCGACATGGCCTGTTACCCTTTTAGACATGACCACCGCGTCCTGAATACCGCGGGTAATTGCTTGAGAGAGAGCCTCTGGGGACATACCGGTGTGCACAGATGTTCTGAGGCCCGCACGAAAAAGTCTCCAGTTTGTGAAAGAAATCAGTCCAATAGTGGCTGAGAGGGGCAGTCTGTCGTGCGAAATATATAGAGGAAAATGATCGCTACCTCTAGTGTCGACGTCAGTAGCGCACGACAAGTGGCGAATTATGTCGGTTGAGCACCACAAGAGGTCCAATACATCAAGTGACGCTGGGGATCGTATGTAAGTGGGCTCGCGGTTGTTCAGCAGGCACATGTTATTATTCTCCATATTCTTGGGATATCGTGAAAAAGGGGTTATTGTTAAGACTGATTCATGGATACAAGCATGGTAGTCTCCTATCAGTTGGAGATGGCACAAGACATGAGCCATGTTGATAAACTGTTTCTGATGTTTGCAATTTGGAAACTGGTATGCTCACTGAGAGATTCATTGTTTCACGCCCAACCAGAGGCATAAAGCTCAATGTATGTTCAAAGCATTAATGGACTGTCATGTGTTGTCACATGACAATGCTGCATTCATGAGTAAATGATGTAGGTGTGAAACTCTTTAAACATGAATTCAACAGAAATACTCTGGCTGGGTGTACTTCCTGTTGCTGGGCACGGTCTTGGAATCTGGTTGCAAAGCCGCTTCTGAAAACTGCCGTGCAGCTATTGTTTTCTTCACACCGTCTGGTCATCAATATTTGTACAGCTTGAGACAAAAGTTTACGGAACATCAGGGTGTCGCATTTCTTCACTGGAGCGACACCTAGCAGCAAACCGAATGAGACACACACACTGAGGGGTGCATAGAACAGCTCGTCACCCGTTTCTTGTTCAATATCTTCCTGCTAGCCAACAGAGGGCCGCTCCGATGAAGTGCAAGCCAATAGGCTCATTGATATGGTGTCCAGCTGGAATTGTATGGTGTCCAGCTGTAAGGACAAGGGACCAGTCATGTGTACGTGTGTTCTTTATGTCCCTTGTCTTTACAGCTCCAATTTCTTCGTACTATAGCTATGTAATAACAGATTCACTCAGCTATTCTAATCAGATTATACTTTATTCTGTGTGTTTATGTCTCTCCAGTACTAAGTACTCTCCTGCAATGTAACGAGACAACTGCCCCTATGATTGCGCCCCTGACTGATGGTATTGTTTTCTTAAGCTGCAACAGATGATGTTTACCACAATGTACTTAGTGCCAGTACACAGCTATCTCATAAAATGACCTACCTGTGGTGCCATGTGTAGAATCTATGCACACTTTTCTTGGTGCCCAAACGCCTCAACAGCTGTTTTTGCCATGCCCGTCATGAGAACTAGCAAGAAATCCTCAACAAGTTCTCCTCCTTCCAACAAGTCAGTATTTCCCCATTGAAAGAGAGTAGCATCATCTTTCTTGCCTTTGTGTGTGAGGGAAAACACTGAACTGCTTGTTTGGGCTCTGACAGAACTGACCAACAGGGCAACACTGCTTTGATTGTCGTCGTCTTTCCTCTCACTGTAATGTATATTATAGTCCCTCATGGTGGCGTACAAGTACTGCCTTGTAGAGACGTGAATTGAATCCTTTGCAATGCGCCATCCAGCACACCTCGAATACTGAGCTGCACAGAAAACCGAGTGCTACACAGTCACATAGTTTCCCTAACATAAACAAATAGTTTCTTGAAGGGATAAAAAAAAGAGAAGAAAATGACATTCCAGTACAACATAGTATTTTACAGAGGCCTGCACGGGCCGTCTCTATTGCATCTTCCTCTGTTTTTGTCAGTGGGGTGTGGCACAGACCAAAGTCACGTCCGTAATAAGAAGCTTGGAAGACAAATGAGACCTTGCCAGTTTGGAACGTTGCAGACACATCAGCAAGGCAGGTGTCCCCACGCCTGGCGGAACCTCGTGATTTTATGGAACATTTCCTTTGATGTGTCCACTCTGTAAAAGCACCTGATCAGTCACAATTATATAATAACACTTTAAACCAGGGAAGGATAACGGACGCATTTTCGTTACCGTTTCCGTTATCCGTTTCCGTTATCCGTTTCTGATACCACTTTTGCAATTTCGTTTCCGTTATATGTTTCCGTTACTGTTTCCGGTAATGGAACAGCTGTTACAGAGCTGCAGGAGGACAAACCTCCGGCTCTGTCAGCACCTTGTTTTGCCTAAGTGCTGCTTCGGTGTCACGCGTACACCCTACACAAGTCATTTTACGTCGTTGGGATGTTCACATCTTGCAAGATTTTTGAAGAAGTGTAGGAACACCTCTTCAGTCAGTCTTCTGTCTTTCACTCTGAGTCCAGCAACCCAAGATGGGCGTAACCTTCATCCAATGCGGACGGTCCCAGTGGTAAACAATACTGCCATGACCACGGTGAAATGAAGAAAGTAAAAAAAAAAAAAATGCTGTCATCCTCGTGCTATGGTGGAGTAGAGTGCGTGGAGTCTATGTTGTGTAGGCATCATGTCTTGATGTCATGTAGGTAGGTAATGTCACGACTAGCTAAGCGAGTGATGCACCCTCCATATCCAATATTGCGCTTTGTTTCTATGCTGTCGTGTAATATTTAGAACATTACAAGGAATGGAGTCATCAAAATAAGGAATAAAAATGAAAAGTCACTGAAGTGTCATCGTACAACAGTAATGGCCATTACCCGAATTGAATACCGGACAATAATTTTCGTTTCCGTTTCTGTTTCTGGTAGTGGAAGATAGTGTTATGCGTTTCTGTTTCCGTTATTGTTATTGTCTCCAATTTCGGTAATATACCGTTTCTGTTTCCGTTACCATTACCGTTACCCTTCCCTGCTTTTAACGTCCACCTTTCAATCTTTTTGCCCCTGTGCCTTTAGTAAAATGACTCTTGGCTGCCTTCTGCATTTCTTCTCTCCATGCCTGAAAGGTGAAATCAGCAAAAATAAGCAATGTCCTCGGTTTTAACACAGTTGGCATGTGTTTTGTAATTTCGTTGCCCCAGTTAAAAATGCAGCATGAGAGTTCCGAGTAAAACACAAGTACAAAATAATAGGAATAATTAAGCACAACTAAAGATTACTGATAACTGTCGGAACCATGGTATTTCATACACATTTACCGGCTTCGGTGTTGGGATGGAACAGGTGAGCCAATTACAGATAGTCCGAACACGTCACACGAACTTGGCAGAATGGGTGTACATTACACGCCAGACTGCCGGTTTATGCCACTGCATCATTTGTTGCAACACCTGCAAAATAAGTGCGTTGAACGCGAATAATATGTGTGTATATTTAATGAAACAGAGTATGAGACGTACTTACCTGCCTGCACTCGCACGTCTTAATTCGCTTGGAAGTTGTGTACATTTACATGGTGCTGATGTTGCCTGGGCTAAGAGAGTGCAGCTGAGGAAAACTTGCATTTGTTGCAACCTGCAGTAACAGAACGGCCCATGGAGTAATTTTGTTCAGACGCCCTCACCTTTTGAACCGAACATGCTACTTGCAGGTGTTACTGAAACGTTCCCTCACCTGGTGAACATCGATGGACGTCCAGGGAGGAGCTTGAACGGAATATTCACCAAAGCTGCTTCACAGGCATCACCGCTACCACAAATCCATCCTCAAGCAATCCGCTGTCTGCTTGCGGATGCGCACGCGAAGCGAGCAGACGACAAGGCGGCGTCAAAGAGCGACACGTGATGTCTCTGCTGGCGTATGCGCAGCGCAACTGATTTTCCTCTCCCGAAGGCCAAGTGTTTTCAGGGTTTTCTGCCGCCGCCGTCCCCGCTCTTCTGTATCGGTCAGGGTTTCGAAATACGCGTTCCGGATACAAGCTAGGCGGAAGACCAGCTAAGCCCAGCAGCACCAAAGGAATGTTGTCGGCCCAGGTGGTCAGGGTGGATACAGAGCCTCGGTGTGTGCGTGGGGAGGGGGACGTTCCTTTGTCGAAACGCGTAGTGAGGCAGGGGGAGAGAGGGAAATCCAATGCATAAACTGACGTTTGGGGGCGATCCCCCATCCTGTCACCCCCCCAGTATTTGCAAAAACAAACAAGGGACACTGATGTATGCGTATGGTTCGACTCTCTATAACATCCTCAAAACAACTTTACATTGCTCCTGACTCATCACGTATTTCACACTCAGTTGTCTCGCGACGTAAACCCCCAACTATTATTATTATTATTATTATTATTACGACGACCTGAACCATGGCTTAATAGTGAAATCTTGAATTTCATAATTCAAAAGCAACATCTTTGGAAGAAATGCCGTAGGCACCCAGCTGACCAGTGCCTTAAGACTCAGTTCAGAATCTTGCGCAACAAAGTAACTGCCTCAATTCGTCTCTCTAAACATAACTATTTTTTCAACAAATTTGATGAATATAAACGAAATCCCAAAGAGACTTGGGGGCCTGATTAATGAGGTTAGGGGACACTCAAGTAAGCAGAACTTCGATGAGACATTAAAGTAAATTTCTACAGTTCGGAGGGACTAGCTGAGCGATTTAGTGATTTCTTTGATTCCATCTATAACCATACCGTGTCTAGGTCTAAAATTCCTGACGTCCCTTTCAATGTATCCGACTCATGTGCGGTTCCCGAACTTTTGGAACTCTGATCTACAACGAAACTACCACTTAATTAGTGATAGTTTACTCATGATACTCAATTTTTTTTGAGACCGGAAAAATACGTGCTTCATTAAAACGGGCTATTATTAGACCAGCTTGCAAAAGGGGGCGTAAAGATCAAATAGAAAACTATCGACCAATCTCCTTACTCCCAGCTTTGGCTGGGATTATGGAGAAGTACGTGTTCCTTAACTTCGTTTTGTGATAAGAACAATGTCTTTTCTAAGTCGCAGTACGGTTTCATAGCTGATAAAGGAACCACGCCCCTGCTCGAGGACTTTTCAGATCTGTTGTATAACGGCTTCGAAAACAACAAATTTGTTATATGCTTACAAAGGCACTTGACTCGGTTTCGCACTCTATCCTCTTGCAGAAGCTCCATGCAAACGGCTTTCGTGGTCGAATCTATAAATGACTGGAAAATTACCTGCTTAATAGGACACAGTACGTCTCCATCTGCGAGGAGCGTAGCCGACTAGTACAGGTTCGCTCAGGTGTACCACAGTGACAGGGCTCTATAGTCGCTCCTTTACTAATTAATCTATACGTTAATGATCCATCTCGCGTTGTCTCACACTGTAATGGTAATGGTACCGTGATGTTACACTGTCATCGATTTCAATATGCTGACGACACGGTTCAGGCATCAGTTCACGTGAATCATGCAGACGCGGCTGCGCTCCTTCAGAACGAGACTTGTTTGGTATGAGACTGGTTCCATAACAATCAAATTGATATTAATCAGAAAAAAAAAAAAAAACTCAGCTAATAACGTTTCACAACCCGCTCAAACGTATATTAGATCCTACTCCAGTCATTTTACATTCATCACGATGTGTCAACCGTAGCTGCAGTTACCTGACGTACAATAACTCTGAAGTATCTGGGTATTACGTTTGACTGTGAATAGCCAGCTGTCCTATCTGTGCGCAAGGCTGAGGCAGGTATCCTGCATCCTGTTCAATCTGCGTCAGGTCACTCTTATCAGGATCAGAAGAACTATCCTGGAGAGTCTCGGCTACAGCATTCTTCGGTACGGAATTACCTTGTTTTGTCACTATAGCGCGACCTGGAAAAGCAAAGTTAATGCTATCTTAAAAGCTGCTTAAAATCACTGTGTGGCACTTCTGGCCCTGGTTTGGTCGATTTATTCACCCTGAACAGGCTTCCGTGTTTTCATAATTTGTTCATATATACTGTTGTGTTAAAATATTTTTGGACGAACAACTATAGAGTGCGGGACGATACGCCGCGACAACTGAGACACCAAAGGGCACTTTTTATTGCACTAAAGGTCAATACAAGGTACGGATCGTACCGTAGGAATTATTACATCCCCTTGACTTTTAACAGCCTCCCTCCGGAGTTTTTTCAGATTACAGCAAAATCTGAGCTAATACATGCTTTAAGAGACAAATACTATACGCACCATGTCTATTTTGTTTGAACCTGTAGTTATTATTTGTATTACCTGAACCTCGTTATTGCAGTGTCATAAATTGTCTTCGCATATGTATTCCTGTATAAACTTCTACTAATGTTAATCCTACCGCCGACGCCAGGCCCTGCGTCACAAGCCATGAGGCTTAAGCGGGCCCGTTTGGTATATGTACGTTATGTTGATTGCTAAATAAAAATTAAATGAAACGAAAATGAAATTATTATTATTATTATTATTATTATTACGTATTTCACGAACACATTCGCAAAGCTTGGTGGCATTCTGTTGCTCCTGCTTTCCCTGCTAAGCCTAACCCTATTGCTTTCAAATTTGTGGCCTTCCTCGGCTTCAGCTCTGTAGGCCTTTGTGCCAATGGAGCGAGGACGGGACGGTCGCATGCCGGCCATGGACCGGCCACCCGACGGAGATGATCCTTCCACGATTAATCATCCGCCTCTACGTGAGCGTAGTCGCTCTCCGATGGTTCGAGACCCAGCAGCGGAACCGCCGTCACCTCCGTCTTCCGCCACCGCCAGACCACCTGTATCACCCCAAGCCAGCCTATCTCTATCACCGTGTTCTGGCGATGGAGGATTGACAAGCGTGTTGACGTTGAAAGGTCAGATGTTGCACAATGATTGGTCCGAGACGACCCAAATGTACACCACTGTTGTCACTGATCCCGCGAATGATCAGGAAGAGGAGCAGGACATTGGGGATCCTTTTACCCTTGTCACGTACAAAAAGAACAGGCCTCAGGGCATCCCAGTTCTGTTCAAGCCGGTGCAACCGGACAAGTCCTTCTGGAAGGTGAACCCCAACCTGATTGCGAAAGACATTCGGTCTGCTGCGCAGGAGCTAATAGCGCACCATCGTGTAAATAAGGACGGCTCGATGTGCATCTTCGTCACCACGGAGGGCGCAGTCTCCAACCTCCTTTCACTTCGAAATGTCGCTGGTATTGACGTCGAAGTCAGCATCCCTTCGTCATATGTGAAGAATCAAGGAAAAATCAATGACGTTCCGCTTGCTTATACCAATGAGGATCTCACCTCCTCCCTAGAAGGCGAAGGCGTCATAGCGGCTCGTCGGCAAATGCGGTACGTCTCCAATGACGACGGCTCGGATCGCTACGTCCCTTTGAGAAGTGTGATCCTGACGTTTCAGTCCAGTCAAAAGTTACCTATGGAAGTTCACTTGGGATTTTCAATCCATAAGGTACATGAGTACGTAGAAGGCCCGCTACAGTGCTTTCACCGCCAGAGGTTTGGTCACCTCGCACGCAACTGTCGCTGGCCCCAACGCTGCAAGATTTGCGCCGGCCCACATAATTTCAAGGAATGCACGGCTCGGCGTCAGCCGAAATGTGCTAACTGTAGAGGACCCCACGTTGTCTCGCATTCCCAATGTCCTTATAAGCGCCAAGCTATCAAGCGTTTTCAAGAGTCTGTTATCAGCATATCCCAACCTGTGAGAGACCATCACGCGTCCGATACTCGTGTGCAACATCACCGCCCCCATGTGTCAGAGGGCCCCGCTATGTCACCGCGGCCTTCTCGAATTGGACAGAAGTCCCCTCGTCAGCTTGATGGCGACGCAGCTCGCGTCTTCCACAGTAGTAATGGGAAAAAGACGCTAATACCACCTACACCTGACGCCGGTACACCCCAGCTTTCACGGGCAACTTATGCTGAGGCTATACGAAGGCCTTGGAAATGCGCTACGCCGAAGCCAGTGGTTTCCCGACGATCGAAGCACGCACACACCGCAGTATCGAGTGACAGTACCACAATGTCTGTCCTCCTCCCTCTAGTTCTGGCCGCACTCAAAGCGATTGTGTCCTCTTTCCCTGCTGCTGCGTCCTTACCCGAAGTTCAGCACCTTCTTGCTGCGGAAGGAGTGCTAACATCCTTGCATGGACAGTCTTTATAAGAGAGCCACAGTGCTGCAGTGGAACGCGAGGGGCATTCGCAATAAGCTCCCCGACCTCAAGTTGTTTCTTCTGTGATGTGATGTGATGTGATGTGAGTAAAGAAAAAAATGGGGATGTAAGTTTCGACGAAGTCAAACTGGCTACCCCAGTACACTTAATACAGAAAGTTCAATCTGATGATGAGATGATGAAAACGCAAAAGGATGATGTCCAGAGACGAACAGAGATGATAATTGAGTTCAACATGTAGGTCAAAAGTTCAAGAGCTGCGCCCAAGTTTCTTCTAAAATATCCCATTCCCATACTTGCCATAAGCGAAGCGTACATTAAGGACGACTTTAGACTCAGCGAGTACAACGTATTTACGTCTGGCAGCCAAGGCGTATCAAGGACTGTGCTTTGTGTTCGGAAGGACCTAACGGCTGCCCAATTACAGGAGCCGCATATTTCTTCCGCTGACCAAGTGAGATGCAAGGTTCGACTGGGCAACATTGTACTTACTGTTGTAAGTTTGTATCTCCCGCCCTCTATTACCTTGTCGCAGCAGAGCATACGGGACATATTTCTTGGGCTACCCCCGCCGTTCCTGGTAGTGGGGGACATCAATGCCCACCATCCACGGTGGGGAAGTGCACGTACAGACAGGAGGGGAATAAGATGGGTTGACGTCATCGACGAAATGGACCTGTGTCTGCTCAATGATGGTTCACCAACGTTCCTGCGTAGAGATTTCTCAACTGACGTCCTGAACGTGTCCATCTGCTCAAAAGATGTTTCCAGGAGTCTCTCGTGGTCGACTGATGTCGATGGGAAAGGAAGTGACCATTTGCCCATCTACATTTCATGCGACAGGTATACTGGCCAACCCAGGACCAAATTTGTTAGGTTAATTAACTGGAAGGACTTTCGAACGTCTTGTTCAGAATTGGCGCAGCCGAACATGTCAGCAGAGCAGCTAACCGAAACGCTGACTACTTCTCTTCGATGCTGTTCGCGAACCGTAAAGGTCGCGACAGGACATATGGGAACAAATCCTCGCGTGGAACAACTACGAGCGCAAAGGCGGAGAGCTGAACGAAAGGCTAGGCGATCGGGGCTGTTTCAAGACATCATAGAAGCCCGGCATACTGCCAGGGTAGTACAGAAGGAACTAAAGAATGTTGACAGAGAGCGCTGGCGTCAATTCTGCGCAACGCTGTCGCCTTTTGCTCGCGCTGCCAGAGTGTGGAGCGTGGCCCGGAGTCTGAGAGAGACCCTCCCGCCCAAAAATCCTTTGGGAGTGCTAGCGCTGTCTCTCATGCGGTCCGAGAACTCTGTTGCGCTGGACTTCTGCAAGGTTATATCCGCAAATTCGCAAGCTTCAAACACTGACGTATTCCGCGCTTCCACTTCCGAGATACAGGAGGCGATCTCACGAAGAGAACCAGTGGTGAACGAACAGATGGATAGGGACTTCACATTGGGTGAATTCAGAGCCGCGGTGTGCCTGTCACGAGTACAATCGACGCCAGGTGGAGACGGAATCTCCTATCGAGCCATCCGAAACCTTAGCGACGGCTGTGTTTCCTGTGTGATCCATGTCTTCAATACATCATGGAGAAGCGGTGAAGTGCCGCAGTCTTGGAAAGATGCCGTAGTAGTCCCGCTGTTAGAGCCTGGCAAGCACCCATCTGACCTGTCATCCTTTCGTCCAGTTAGCCTGACGAGTTGTCTTGGTAAAGTCTTGGAGCGAATGGTCTTGCATAGACTGGAGTGGTGGCTTGAGGGTCATCGTACCTTCCCCGAAGAGATGGCAGGCTTCCGTCGGAATCGTAGCTCCATAGACTCTGTTCTCGATCTCGTCACCACCGTCGAGCAAGCGAGGAGCCAGAAGAAAATAGTCATGGCAGTGTTCCTGGACGTCAAGAGAGCCTACGACACCGTCAGTCATGCCAACGTTCTGCATCTTTTGTTGCAAGCAGGCGTTCCCGACAGAATGTTCTTGTGGCTGGCTGATTTTTTGCGCCATAGAACACTCTCTGTTCGCACAAAAGAAGGAGTCACCTCGAAAGTTGTCTTGACTCAGGGCGTACCACAAGGCAGCGTTTTAAGTCCTATCCTTTTCAACCTTGTAATGGCAGGCCTAAAGTCCTGTATCGCCCCTAAAGTCAATATATCTATGTATGCTGAGGACGTCTGCATTTGGACTGTTGGGAAATCGAGGCCTGCAATCCTACGCCGTCTTCAGCATTCCCTGGATAACATCTTGCGGTACCTAACGGAGGCAGGCATGGATATATCAACTGAGAAAACAGCAGTCATGGCTTTTACTCGGAAGCATATGCATCGGTATCAGCTCTTCCTTGGCGATACGCCTCTTAGGCTGGTAGCACACCATAGATTCCTGGGTGTCATCCTAGACTCCAACTTGTCCTGGAAGAAACACATCGATCACCTGGACACAAAGGCACACCGGTGGATTTCCGTCATTCGCCACTTTGCTGGGCCGAAGTGGGGAATGAATGAGAAGTCTCTTCTGGCCATCCACAAAGCCCTAGTCCGAGGGACTCTGCTATATAGCCTACCAGTCTTGCACGGAATTTCACAGACGCAAGAACATCGACTGCGGTGTATTCTAGCACGGAGCTTAAGGGTATGTCTTGGCGTTCCGAGAGCCGCGGAAACGCGGATGGTGATAGCAGAAGCCCGCGAAATACCCATTGAAGTCTTACGGCAGAGGGAGACCATTCGCCATTACTTGCGCCTCAGAGCACACCACCGCCGCCATCCACTAATAGCAAAAGTTTGTCGCCGGAAGCAATGTAACGCATACAACTGTTTCATGGAAGTGAAACCTAAGGTTCCCCCGTTTTCTGCAATATCACTGGTGCCCACGACGCCTCCGTGGTCGCTTCCAGTACCATCGATCGCATTGTCAATTCCTGGTCTTAATGTCAAACGAAACCAAGTGCCCACATCAGTTCTGAAACAGCTTGCAGCGGATATGATGCACAATCGCTATTCTGACCACACTGCAGTTTTCACTGACGAATCCTCCAGTCATGAATGTTCATCGTCTGCATTTGTTATTCCAACTGACGGTGTGTCACATGGATACCGTCTCTCACACCGCACATCATCAACGTCGGCTGAGTTATATGCTATCCTGTTGTTTCTACGTAAGACGCCCTGTGACGATCCGCGGGCCTGGGTCGTCTACTCAGATTCAAAGGCTGCTCTTCAGTGTATAGCCAACATGGGAATACGTGGATCCCTCGCCCCAGTTGTCACTGATATCCTCCATCAGGTTCAGCTTCTAAGCGATCACGGTCATCATATATCCCTGCAGTGGGTCCCGGGTCACTGTGGTTTGAGCGGAAACGAAGAAGCCGACAGAGCGGCAACGGCTGCCCAACAGTCTCCGGCTGTTGTACCAACGGTGTTATCAAGAGCAGACAGGAGATCACTTCTGAATGAGCTCATTCAGCCACTAGCTCGCCAGCAGTGGAGTCGGGACATCACTGACAGGTCTCTCATGTATTCTGTGGATCCCACTATGTCCTTCTCAGTTCCTGACCGTTTACCACGCTATTTCACGTCCCTCCTGCACAGGCTTCGTCTCAACGTTGCCTTCACTCCCCAATTCAAGTGCCGAATCGGATACTGTGACAGCTGCCTATGCTCCAAATGTGGCGTTGAAGCGAACATTGAGCACGTCCTAATAGAATATAAGCTCTACGAAACGGAGAGGCGGCAACTCTGTGCTCAGCTGAGTGGTGCTAGCCGACAGACGTTCAACCTGGCTGCAATTCTTGGCCCATGTCAGAGCCATGTCCAACACCGTCGAGGACTTCTGATGTTCTTGGAGTTCCTCTTGGCTACCGGCTTGCTCCAGACGCTGTAGGGTCCACCCCTGCATCTCAAGGACCATTGGCGCTTCTTTCATGTGCTTCTTCCTTTTGTGCGACGTATAGCGTTGCGCAACCAGACGACGGGAGTTCGAGTTGGACTTGCGCATAACTTCATTTTCATATTTCACATCTCATGCTTCTCGTGTAATGGGGTAGAGTACTGCTCTCAAGCGGTGAATCACCCCAGGCCATAGTCATGATTTAGTTGTTGTTGTTGTTGTTGGTGAGAGGGGTAAGGATTTCGAGGAGTTTGTCGACAGCATCCTCTACAACCACAAAAACTTGGTAGTGTAACGTGCTTGCCCGCGTGCGTCCTGGATTCAATCTGGTCCCGTGCTGTTGTGGTTTAAACCACAACAGCACGACACAGCAGATGGAACACCAAACAGCAGATAGAAGTGTAGGGGCTCATTATTTTATTCCCCGCATCACCACCAGCAATGGGGTAGAGTATCGCCCCTGGCGATGAATCTCTCCAGTTTTCATCTTGCAATAAAGTTGTTTTTTGGTGTTAAACCGACAGTTCTTGTATGTTTGTGGCCGTGTCTTCTTATAAATTTACTTATAAATTTTTGTGGTAAGCGCTAAAAACTTGTACAGCTTGGGACAAAAGTGTACTGAACACGGCACCTGCGTAATTCTTTATCGGAGCGGCCCCCTGCTGGCTATAAGGAAGAGACCGAATAAGAAACGGGTGGCGTGTTATTCTGTCCATCTCTCAGTATGTACGTCCACTCCTGTTTGCTGATTGGTTGTCGTTCCATTGGAGAAATGCGACACTCCGGTGTTCCGTAAACTTTTGTCGAAAGCTGTACGTCACGGCTGGAAATACTAGGCTGGAATGTACGCGATGAGTCACCGAGCCGGGCCCGGCTGTGTTCAGTGGGCTATCAGGCCAGGCCGAGCAGTATAAAAACATGAAGGTACGGACCCGGGCCGGGCCGGGCCATCTCTCGATGCATGTCGTGCCGGGCCCGGAAAAGTCGGCCCGTGCAGGGCTCTAGGGTATACCATAGCAAGCGACCCAAATGGACAAGAAGGCATGGGTAATAGACCTCTACCTGTTTTTAAACAAATGACATCATAGTGTTCGACAGCGCCAGTAATGTGGTAGAGTTGAACTACGTTCAAAGCTAGTGGCGAACAAGATTCCGCCCGAAGGCCGCGGTCTGGAGGGGATTACGATGGTCTCTGAAAGGGACGCGACCTTCGGTCATGCTTTTCTTTCATTAGGAGGCAGCGAACAATTACCCATTCGTGGAACCCAGCTCTCCCCTTCCGATCTGTTTCGGTTTCGGTCTGCCTACCAACGTCATGATGACGTTTGTCGGGCAGAGGTTTATTGTGCCCGCGGTAGCATCATGCATGGGGCATGCCTCAGGTCATCGAGTGAATCTATGGGCGAACGTGATGAGGTAGCGGGACCCACGGGCTGGAGGCAGGAGTCCACAATATGGACGTAGAATATGCTCAAAACAGTGACTGGGTGAAGGAGACGGCTGGGGAGGTTGCACAATGTGACGGGAGATCTTAGCTCGCTGACGATCCACGCGGGCCCAACATCGGACGTCCGACTTAATATGCGGCCAGATGTATCAAGCACAAACGAGACATTGCGTGGCACATATTCCCGGATGCGAGGTGGAGTGGAAGGTCTTGGAAGTAACTTCTTGCGATCTAACTTCAAAGCGAAAATGTGGCGGGACATAAGGGCGCGGGAAGCTGCTAGACACGTTGGTATGCGGCAGCGAGACATTCTGAATGTCCAGAACAGAGGAGGGGCACGGAGCTGTATGAACTCGGTGTCAAACGTGCTGAATTTTAGCTCGGTCGGGCAGAGTGACTTCCAGAAGAACGCGAGGGACGTCCAAGTTCCTTCAAGCTCCTGCTGTAAAATGGCTTCCACGGCAATGTATGAAGCATCAAAGACGACTGGTGGGGGCATCATGCAAAAGGTGAGCAAGCAAAATTGTGTCGGCGAAAACATCCTTGAGACGGCGGAAGGCAGCCGCGGTCAACGGGACCGCTTGAGAGGACGTGGTCCTATGTGACAGGATGACAATCAGGGGTTGCATGATAAAGGCGCAGCGCGGGTTGAAACGACAATAGAAGTTAATCATCCCTAGAAAGTTGCGCAGCTTTAGTGACTTTGGAAGCGGGAGGTCACGAAAAACTTTAAACATGCTTGGAAGAAGGCGAATACCGTCCCGTGTGACTAAATGTTCAAATAACTCAGGTTCCGCGACCTCAAAAACGCACTTACTGGAGATAATAATAATGCCAAATTCTTGAAGGTGCGAAAAGGGTTGTCGAAGATAGTCACAATGAGCTTCTGGCGACGTGCTTGCAGTGAGAGTATCGTCAGTGCACGCGAAGCAGTGTGGAAGTTCACGAAGCACTGTGTCGACAAACCGCTGGTGAGTCTGAGCGGCGTTGCGGAGGCGAAAAGGCATGCGTTGGTTTTCAAAGAGGACAAGAGGCGTTGTGATGGCTGTTTCCACAGTCTGTCAGGACACAAGCAGCACACAATATTAGACCCATATCGGCTGGTCATTTGTGATATGGGTCCAGTATGGGACCTGTTTTTACAGGATTTCGCCCATAGTGGCTCAAACTTGGCAATATGGGCCTCATATTGCCAAGTCTGAGCCAATATGGGGAAAATTCTGGCAATATTGGCCCCATATTGCCCATGTACACCCCATATTGACTGAAAATGCAGAAAATTGTGCATGCCCGTGGGGGGGGGGGGTATTTATTGGCAAAAAAAAAGAGGAAAAGGCACGGCAAGATTAGACGTTAAAGCGTATGAAATGCCTTATTCAATTACTTCGTTAAATTCAATAACTTCCCGGAGATGATACACATTGTTCGAAACAGTCAACATACGTGGTAATCCCATTGTAACATGCACTAGAACTGAAAAAATCAACTTTCCACTTGCTGCAAACAGCCGCCATCTTGCTTCGCGATGAAAATGCCAATCGGTCAAACCTATTGAGAACGTGGTCGTTTGAGCGAAATCATGCGTTCTACAAGTAATGCGCATGCGTGACACTCGGATCGGACGTTTCAGTCGGGCTAAAATGTCGCTGGTTTCTCTAATGACAACGGAATTGCGGCAGGTCAAGTAAAAAACACAATGTTTGATAGGAAGGGATGTCCCTTTTGTAACGCTATGTTCTTTCAAGTTACTGCAGGCTTTGCGAGTTGCTGAGACTTATGTCCGTCACCGTCACGAAAGTGTTTCGCTCCTCCTCGCCAAAGAGTTTTTGCTCGTGAAAACCCGATATGAGCGAAAGTGTTTCGCTCATACACTATTGCGATCCCAATGAAGGCTTCTGAGGGATGTTTGGCATTGGCAGTTCCGTGAGACTGCGTGGGTCCTTTAGCAAGACGGGCGTAGCACGTGTTCACCAAGGTAGGTAGCACGTGTTCTTCGTTTTTAGGACAATGCAGTGTTGTTTTTGTAACGGTATGGATCAATAAGAAGATCTGCAGAAATGAAAAAGCAAAAAGAAGAGAGAAGTTATATCAGTGGTAAATATTGTACCGGATAATGCTTTATTATTACACTCCCCGTTGGCGTTATCACGGAAATATTGGCGCAATATGAGCAAAATGGGCTTGCCAATACAGGCAGCCCATATTTGTCCAATATGGTGCCTGTGGTTACACTCCCCTTATTGGACCAATATTGATAACATGGCGTGGCATAACGGTGGCATAACATATAACATGGCATAGCATGGCATAGCATATAACGTGGCATAACATGGCGTGGGATAACAGTGGGCATGGCGACACGGCTGTGAACATGGCCATTTACGAAGCGTCTTTTTCTCGTTGTTCAGATCTTGTTGCATTGGACATCTGGCGATTATGCTGCTACTCCTCTTCCGATTGGTGAGGCGCCGCACCAGGCGCATAATGTTCGGCTCAAGCTACTGCTCAAGGCTTCGGCTCAAGCACAGGCTCCAACAGCTCCCCATAGAGCCCACAGTTTGAGATAATTCGCACAACACTGGGCACAGAACCAATGAGAGTACAACGTTGTAGAAAGTATGCAATGCTAGTCGGCCAATCGGGAGCCTTAACTTTGGCACACCTTTCGGCCGGTTCTGTCTGCCATCGACTTCTACCGGATTTCACGCCTACCGCCGTTACCCGATATTCAAAATAACTGAAGCTTCTTTTGGCTAAAAGAAATATTTATTTGACAGAAAAAACTGATTCAAAGATCTGATACATACATGGATGCACTGTGAATACAAAGTCCACTGCGTTGTTGACACACTGTAACCAAGTTCGAACTTGAAGCAAAACGAACACACCGTTCATTTCTTAATACCGAGGCAGTTGAGTGCGTACCATTTTATGATGAGTATCTTCCTTCGCTCCTGCTTGCAGACCGGAAAGCGCTTATGTGTAGGGATGTCGCGAACCTTTATCGAACCGCGAAGTTCGATGTCGAACCTGGGAGTTCGAATGGTTCGACGAACCTTCGAACTTTTCAACAGGTTCGCGGAGGTTCGCAAAGTTCGACTACTTTTTTAATGTTCTTTTTAAAAGCAAAACATTGGCTTTTTTGTGCTTCCTTGTTCCTGTATTCCAATTTTTCAACGACATCAGGAATGATGTCGTTGAAAAAGTGAAATACATGTAAGGCTTCAGAAATACAGTTGTATTCTACAGTACAGTACAGTAGTAGTTGTACAGTAGTTGTATCTCAAGTGCAGACGGCTCGCCATTCCATGATGAAAGATGGAAGTCACTGAAAGGGTTAGCCAGCTGTAGGACTCGAACCCACATCTTCTAGATTACCGGTCTAGGGCTCTACCAATTGAGCTAAGCTAACACACCTCTCCAGCGACTTCCAAGGGCGCGTCATCTGAAGGGACACATCAACCACTCTCTCTCACTCATCCCCCTTTCACTCTTACATTTTTCTCACTCATACACACAATCATACGACGGGGTCGACGCAGCGGCAACTGTTGAACATGAGAGAACTGAAGTTCTGAGGAGGTTCTGAGAACTGGAGTTCAACTTCAGTTCTCTCATGTTCAACAGTTGCCGCTTGCGTCGATCCCGTCGTATGATTGTGTGTATGAGTGAGAAAAATGTAAGAGTGAAAGGGGGATGAGTGAGAGAGAGTGGTTGATGTGTCCCTTCAGATGACGCGCCATTGGAAGTCGCTGGGGAGGTATGTTAGCTTAGCTCAATTGGTAGAGCCCTGGACCGGTAATCCAGAAGATGTGGGCTCGAGTCCTACAGCTGGCTAACCTTTTCAGTAACTTCCATCTTTCATCGTTAATTTCTTAGGCAATTGAGGCTTTGTATGCATTTGTCCTTTCTATGTGTTCCAGCCTCAGAACTTCAGTTCTCTCATGTTCGCCATTCCATAGCTATCACTGGAGATGAGCAGTTTGCACAAACTCTGAGGAGGGTGTAAGAAAAGCGCACTACACGAAACGGAATAAAAAGTATTCTATATGCCAGCTATAGGGGCAAAATACAGAGCTCACATGGCACGAGCCACTGAAGAAACACAAACGGCAAGGAGCAAGCAACCATATGCTACAGGGATGAGATGGTGCCACAACGATGGTATTATAAACATTACAGCGACGTTTACATATAAACTGTACACCACAAGGTAGACAAGTAAGGAACGAGGTACGCTTCAGGACTGAGGATAGCGGCCCAACACTTGACTCTGATGTCAATTGCAAACTGCAAACAGTATACAGTATATGCATTGCGTATGTTTTATGTCATGTTTATGTGTGAGACCAAAAACGTTTTTCTCGCGTTCCTAAAGTGATTTACAAAGAGATTTCTTCAGTAATCGAAGATTCTTCTTCGAAGTCGCGCATGCGCAGACCTGTCGAACTTTATTCGAACTGTTCGACGCACACACAAACGACGTTTCACAAAAGTTCGTTTTTTTTTCGAACCTGTGTGAACTCGAACCGCGGCCGGTTCGCGACATCTCTACTTGTGTGGCATGTAATCCTGTCTTTGTTGTCATCCCTCGAAATCCGACGGCGCCCGAGCGTGTTCTGCAACCGCTCCTACTCACGAAGCATTCCAGTTCCAGAGTTGATAGACTGTGCGTGGGATAATAGTCGTGTCCAGGAACAGTACAACACGCGTAGAATCACATCGGCGCATGAATAAACCAGCGAACACATTTCTACAAACTGTTCTGCCGATTGACACTACCGAAACACGGAACACAAGAGGACGCCGTCCCGGCCGACTTTATGATGAGCATCTTCTTTCGTTGCTTGCAGAGCGGAATGCGCTTGTGTGGCACGTAACCGTAATCCTGTCTTTGCTGCCAGCCCTCGAAATCCGCCGGCGCCCGAACGCGTTCTCCACTCTCCAACCGCTCCAACTCACGAAGCATTCCAGTTCCGTAGTTGGTAGACTGTTCGTAAGATAATAGTCGTTCCAGGAACAGCACAACATGCGTAGAATCACGAACTGTTCAGCCGATTGACACACAGAAACACGGAACACTAGAGGACGGACGCCGTGCCAGCCGATGCGTGCTATTTCGGAACTATTGCGAACCTGCTGAAACGGCCGATGGGACGCGAAATTGCGTAACCTAGGCTAGTTTACGCATAGGAGAATGCGCGCACGCCTACTGGTTGGCACCGCGGCAGCGTGAAAACCTGCGGCGGCCAGAAAGCAAACGGTGGAGAGTTGTTTACCAGCTCCCGTGGCTCTGTGGTTAGCGCGCTGGCCATGTCACGTCGAGACTGGGAGGTACCCGGGTTCGAATCCCGGTGCCGGCTGTTCTGTCTGGGGTTTTCCCTCGGTTTTCCTCAGACGCTTTCAGACATATGTCGGCACAGTTCCCTTAGAAGTCCTCCCAGGACGCACATTCCCCCAGGGCGTGACGTTGTGTGACGTTGCCCACCTCTGTGAGGCCAACAACGGCGAGCCCTTTCACCATCATGGAGAGTTGCCATCACGGCCAGCATGGCTGCATGCCAGTACTTGTTGGCTGCCTACATTATGCCAGTACTTTTTTACACACTGCAATAGGAACTGAAGTATTGAGAAGGGAAGGTGCAAGGAGAAAAGAAAGCGAGAGATGAATAGTGAAAAGTCTGATCTCCTAGTACAGTGTTGCAATTGTGGAAGTTTTGTGGTCAGCCCTCGTTCCGTGCGGCGTTTCGTGTTGTTTGGCGTGTGTGTGTGTGTGTGTGTGTGTGTGTTTGACATAAACCGTTGCACAAGTACGGTGGAAGAATTCAGCGATGAAAGATGAAAGTCACTGAAAAGGTTAGCCAGCTGTAGGGATCGAACCCACATCTACTGGATTGCCGGTCCAGGGCTCTACCAATTGAGCTAAGCTAACACGCCTCTCCAGCGACTTTCGGGGTGCGTTGTTCCAGCCTCAGATCATCAGTTTATCTCTTGTTCAAGAATTCAGTATTGCTTGGCTGCACCTAAGTGTACATAAACTCGACGGCCACTCAAGTCGCACGCAGTAGAAGCCTCAAATTCGTTTTGTTTTCATAATTGCGCTTCTCGCTTGTGGCTACCGTTATTACCGCAGGCTGTGCAACCACATTTCAGCTGTGTTCCATACATTTGCTGGGATAATTTACGTGTTCTGTTATTGTTGCGTCTGAAAGGATCTTGTCGCTTAATGAGCATCTGCAAGACCTTGGATTCATAACAGATACGACAGTGTCAGGCAGCGGTCTTTTTTACTTTGAAGAAGACAAAAGCAGTGTCAAATAAGATCACATGTACAAATGCGTGACGCAAATGACTATTCAAACATGTCCTTCTGCAATTATTCTACCAGTGCATGCTCTTACGTTACGTCTTAAGGTCGTGGACATATTTCCCAAATGATCCACTTACCGTTCTTCAAGCTCTGTAACACAGTACTCTCTCTAAATACGTATATACTATGAGAAATGGTTGTTGCTATGGCACGCGCCTATACTGCGTCCAGGAGATGGTTTAGGGGTCGACCCCCCTCAAATCATGCCCTTGGTAGTGCATTTGGCAGAGGAAAACGAAGGGGGATCCTCCTCCCCCATGTAAAGTCCCCATAGAAAGTGCCCTCCCGAAATATTTTCTGGCTACCATCACGTCAGCAAACTACAATCTACACTCAGAGAAAAATCTATACCTTTAGAGGTGTAGATCGTCTGCTCAATAACTTAGCCCTTCTTAGGTATTATTTTATACTCAGGTATACCTTTTTATATTTTATACCCATACTTACAGGTATAAAAAATAGTCCTCAACAAAGGGCTATATGCCATACCTGTAGGGGTACAGCTCTATACCCCTGCGAGGGTTTGCACGAGTACCATCATGGTATTAGGTCACACCTAGGCATAGGCATTTTAGGGAAGAAGGGAACTAGAAAACTCACATTTGGAGGAAGAAGTTTTTGACATACACACACATACTACAAACACACACAAACGCATATGGTTGTGAAGTAGAAAGCAAAGCTCGTGCACTTTGCTCCCCACGTAAATAATCCTGTAATAACTTTGTTGTTTTCCCCATGTCAAAAAAAGAGAATATGGAGTTAAAGACGAAAGAAAATTTTCAGGGAGCAAGATCGCTCTGCGCAGTCATCAAGTGTGCATCGTGAGATAGACATTTACAGAGCAACAAATACTAATATACTGGTGGCGACTTGACAAACTGTGGCGCAGCCCTCGTCTGGTACGCAATCCTAGGGGTGAGAACATCTAGATTCGACATTTTAGCAATACAGATATTATGCTGTCATAAACTAACCATGTGGATTCAGATAGTACTGTACTGATGTCTGTGTTTCTTGATTAACTATCCGTTTAACTTAGCTGTGCCGTGTCAAGAAAAAATAATAATGATGTGATACAGCACGTTGCGGAAGTAAAGGTATAAAAACCATAAAGGTATAATAAAACAGAAGGTAAAAGCAGCCTCATCTATACCGTGAAGGGCATAGCCTTCCTGGTACCGGATATAAACGTGTGATGATGAGGTATAAATATGGTACGTTAGTCCTCCTTTATATCTCTTTCATACCCTTGAAAAGGCTTGGAGGTATAAATAGGAAATGTGTACCTCTTCTATACCCTCCAAAGGTATATATCTGAAGTAGAAGGTATAAATGAGGTATAAGAGCACATTATTATACACTGTTAGAAAAAAAGGTATAAATAAGGTATAATAATGTGCTCTTATACCTCTTTTATACCTTCTGCTTCAGATATATACCTTTGGATGGTATAGAAGAGGTACAAATTTCCTATTTATACCTCCAACCCTTCTCAAGGGTATGAAAGAGGTATAAAGGAGCGCTAATATACCATATTTATACCTCATCACCACGCGTTTATATCCGGTACCAGGAATATAGATCACCAGGCTATGCCTTTCACGGTATAGATGAGGCTGCTATACCTTCTGTTTCTTTATAACTTTATGGTTTTTTATACCTTTACTTCCGCAACGTGCTGTATCACATCATTATAATTTTTTCTTGAGACGGTATCAGCTGATTTAAACGGATATTTAATTAAGAAACACAGACATCAGTACAGTACTATCTGAATCCACATGGTTAGTTTATGGCTGTATAACATCTGTATTGCTGGAATGTTGAATCTAGATGTCCTCACCCTTAGGGTTGCGTACCAGACGAAAGCTGCTCCACAGGTTGTCAAGTCGACACCGGTATATCAGTATTTGTTGCTCTGTAAATGTCTATCTCGCGATACATCGTGATACACACTTGATGACTGCGCGGAGCGATCCTTCTCCTCGAAAATTTTTCTTTAGTTTTTGAACTCCATATTTTCTTTCTTTTTTTTACATGGGGAGTAATGTGCACGAGCTTTGCTTTCTACTTCACAACCATATGCGTTTGCGTGTGTTTGTAGTACGTTTGTGTGTGTATGTCAAATACTTTTCTTCCCTCCAAAGGTGATTTTTTCTAGTTCCCTCCTCTAAAAATGCCTATGCCTAGGTGTAGATGGGTAGAAATCCAGCGAACCGGTAGAATGTAGGAAGGAGTTGCCTCAGGACAGAAGCCGCCGATATTTCGAACAGAGACTGTTCTTCTTCTGAGCACAATGTTTTTGGTCTACCCGGCGTGTCAGTGTGGAGAACAGTGCTCTGTGTGCGGCGTGACTTGACTGCAACGCAGATACACCCGGTGGGGCCACTGCCGTTCGACCTTGTGTATTGCAGAGTTCAGCTTGGAAGAACTACATTGTCTGTTCTAAGTATGTATGCTCCGCCGTCCGTCCCGGTGACAATGCATGACTTACGGTCGGCTCTTGGTGGATTGGGTGCTCCATCGCTTGTAGTTGGTGACATAAATGCGCACCATCCTATGTGGGGAAGCCGTAAGCGCGATGGCAAGGGGTCTCTGTGGTGCGACGTCATTGAAGATCTTGACCTCTGTGTCTTGAATGATGGGTCCCCAACATTCTTGCGTCGAGACTCCTCGACGGACGCACTAGACGTTTCGCTCTGTTCCAGGGATCTTTTTCCACATGTCACTTGGAGTACGGATTTGGACGGCAGAGGCAGCGATCATCTCCCCATATTCCTCTCGTATTCCAAGTACGCGCCCGGAGCAGGCCACAGGATCGCTCGGTTGACCAATTGGCAGTCCTTTCGCAACCTGAGCAAGAAAGATGTGCAGGCGGGAATGACAGCAGAGGAAATTACTGATCTCATTGTGCGGTGCATAACGTCGTCCACTACGACTGCTAAGGTGGCTGCTGGTCATGCAGGTACAGATCCAGTAGTGGAGCGTTTGCGTGCTTATAGGAGACGGGCGGAGCGAAAGGCTCGGCGATCTGGCCAACTCACGGATGTTCAGGATGCCCGTCGTGCAAACGTAATGGTACAAAAGGCCCTGAAGGCCGTGGACATACGAAGATGGCGGCAGTTCTGTGCGTCTCTGACCCCTTTTACCAGTACTGCGAAGGTATGGCGCGTTGCTCGAAGTCTCCGGGAAGCTCCTCCGGCGAAGAACCCTCTGCGATCTCTGTTTCTCTCGATTTCCAAGCCCGAGAAGGAAGTTGCATACGAATTTTGCAAGACCATAGCAGCGAGCTCCGAGGCGGCGAAATGTTCAGGCTTTCGGGAACATGTTGTGCAGCTACAGCGCGCTATTAGCCAAGCTCCTCTATCATCGGACCCCGACATGGATGCAGACTTCACGGTTGCAGAACTCAAGGCGGCCCTGGCGTTTTCTCGGAAAAAGTCGTCACCTGGTCCGGACTTGGTCACCTATGCTGCGCTCCGTAACCTGAATGACACACGCCTTCTGGTCCTCTTAGAGATCTACAATAAATCATGGAGGGATGGACAAGTCCCTGCTCAGTGGAAGGAGGCCCTAGTGGTTCCCATACTGAAACCTGGAAAACACCCCTTGGACCTGGCGTCTTTTCGGCCTGTCAGTCTTACCAGCTGCCTAGGGAAAGTTCTGGAGCGCATGGTGCTGCACAGGCTCGAGTGGTGGCTTGAGAGGAGATGTGTTTTCCCCCAGGAAATGTCAGGCTTCCGTAGGCATCGTAGTTCAATGGATTCGGTGATGGATTTGGTCTCTACTGTTGAGGAAGCGAAAGCCCGGAGGCAAATCGTGATGGCTGTCTTCCTGGACGTCAAGCGGGCGTATGACACCGTAAGTCACCCCGGTGTTCTGCATGCGTTACTTCGGTCGCAAGTGCCTGGGAAAGCGCTTGCATGGCTTTCCGACTTCCTGAACCAAAGGCAAATTTTTGTCAGAACAGGCGAGGGTGACACAGAAAAGGCTGCTGTTCCGCAGGGTGTCCCGCAAGGAAGTGTCCTAAGCCCGTTACTATTCAATATCGTCATGGTTGATCTCAAAGAATGTCTACCGAGGAGAGTAAATCTCTCCATATATGCGGACGATGTGTGTATCTGGACTGTTGGAAAATCCCGGCCGGCAATTCAACATCGGTTGCAAAGAGCACTGGATGCCATCAACAACTTCTTCCTGAACGCGGGGATGGATATCTCCACCGAAAAAAGCGCTGTCCTTCCGTTTACTCGAAGAGAGATGCGGAGGTTCCAACTGCGGATTGGGGATTGCCCCCTCATACAAGTCAAGTTTCACAGGTTCCTGGGTGTTATCCTGGACCGCAACCTGTCGTGGCGAAGGCACATTGACTTCATCATCTCAAAGGCTCAGCGCTGGGGGAATGTGATTCGCCACTTTGCCGGCGTGCGCTGGGGCTGCACTGAGCGGGATCTTCTTGTGCTCCACAAAACTCTGGTTCGCGGCTCCCTGCTATACAGCTTGCCCGTATTGCACGGTATATCAGCCACGTCTGAGCACAAGCTTCGGTGTACACTGGCACGCAGCCTGCGGACGTGCCTTGGTGTCCCGCGCAGCGCTGAGACACGGATGGTGATCGCCGACGCCGGGGAAATACCCATCGATGTACTCCGCCGAAGAGAAACCATCCGACACTACCTACGGTTGCTCGCTCACCACCGGCGTCATCCTCTGGTTCAAAAGCTACGTAGGCGGAAGAACAGTAAACTCTCGCTATGTGTTACAGCAACATCTGGAAACATCCCTGACTTCACTGTTGCCCCGACCGCCCCTTCAGTGGCACCATGGACACTGCCGAGCCCATCCCTCTCGACACACATCCCTGGCCTCCTGGGGCCGAAGAGCCAGATCCCCGTTTCGGTTCTCAGCAGTCTACTTGGAAATGATGGATACAAACTACAGAGGCCGCACGGCTGTGTTCACAGATGGTTCGTCTACGTCGGATGGCTCCTCCGCTGCCTTTGTCATACCGGAGGAGTCACTATCATGTGGGTTCCGCCTGTCACATCGCACTTCGTCGACCTCTGCGGAGCTGTATGCCATCTTGTTATCTCTAAAGTCTGCCTCAAAGTACCCTCCCCGTTCCTGGGTGATATACACCGACTCAAAATCAGCCCTGCAATGTGTAGGAACCATGGGCATCCGCGGCTCGTTGGCCCCGGTGGTTGTTAGTATCCTGACGGCGCTCAGGGTTCTCGGCGAACAGGGACACCGGGTGACGCTACAGTGGGTCCCCGGCCACACCGGCATTCAGGGCAACGAAGAGGCAGATTTGGCGGCTGCTGCGGCCCACCGTATCTCCAGAGCCCTGCCCATTATCCTCTCCAACGGGGATAGGCGCTCCTACTTGTCTGCGTTGGTGTCACCCTTGGCCCGCCAGCAATGGCTGCATGACATCACTCAATGGTCGCTCCTCCATGCAGTGGACCCGTCATTATCATTTAGGATGCCAGGTGGCTTCCCTCGCAGCTTTACGACACTCCTGCGGCGTCTACGACTCAACGTCGCCTTCACCCCTGCGTTCCGTGCTAAGCTGGGTTACAGTAACACGGCGCTGTGCCTAGCTTGCCGCACCCCAGCTACGATCCCCCATATCATCGAGGACTGTGAGCGGTACACGTGTGAACGCCGGGTACTTCGACGCCAACTTGAACTCCTCGACCATAGACCATTCAGCTTGTCCAAAGTACTTGGCCCATGGAGCTCCCCTGAACATCAGTGCCGGGCTCTTCGCTCCCTTTTCGTTTTCATGCAGGCCACTGGACTCCTTGAAGAGCTCTAAACAGAACTCCGACCTGTCGTTGCTTCATTCTCACCATAATTCATCCTCTCATATTAACCACTGTGAAATGGGGTAGTGTCCTGTGGCTACCACGGGGAAACATCCCATGTCATCATCACTTCTTCATTTATTGTTGTTGTTGTTGTTGTTCTGAGCACCGTCCTCATCATTGGCATGGTATTTAAAGGGTTAGGTGTGACGTGTTTAAAGGTTCATGCGAATTGTGGGTCAACAGCCCGGAGGGAAGAAAGGTTCCGTACGGTGTTTTACGGCCGGAGTGAATGGCTGCTTTGTTAGAGTGTGGAGGGGATTATGTAAACGTAGTGATCTAGGCTACAGACAGGTTACAGAAAAATGGAAGGTTCACGAACACGTGGACGAAACGGGACAACAGGCAGGGATTGGCAAGCATAGCGAAAGATAAGGAGGTTAGTGATTACGTGGGGGAAAATTCCAGAATCAGCAACGGGTTTTTTATATATATATATATATATATATATATATATATATATATATTTGTAATGCAAAGTTGTGGCATGCAATAAAGAAAGTAGAAAGCAGTGGCCATGCAGAACATAACAGATGATAATGGAGGTAGAAGGGAAAAGCATATTTTATTTGTGAAGTGTTTCTAGGGTGCCTTGTGATTTGTTGATACCGGACGGGTGAAGAGCGTTGAACTTGTATATGAGATAAGACTCCCTATCACGTCTGTCACGTGTGGATCTAAACCCGGTTTCTAGAATATATAGTTTAATGTTGTCAAAATTGTGACCAGGAACGTTAAAGTGTTCGGCGACTGCTTTGGGGAGTTTGTTGGACGTGTCGGTTCTGTGTCCGGTAAGGCGGTTGTTCATTTGTTGGCCGGTTTCACCAATGTATTGCATAGAGCAGTCGCCGCATTCAATGCAGTATATGACATTGGAGCTTGTGCATGTGAATGCGTGGTTAACGGGGTGGGTGTAATTGCTCGCAGTGCTTTTGATGGAGTTAGCGTGTTGAACGTGCTTGCATGTTTTGCAGCGCGGGAGGTTGCAGGGTCGTGTTCCCGTGTACGGGGTGCTTGTTTTGCTGATTTTGGCATTGACCAAGGAGTCTGCCAGGTTTTTTGCGCGTCGGTATGTCACCTGTATGGGATTTGTGAATATATTGCTAAGTCGGTCACTGCTTTGGAGGAGGGGCTCGTGCTTCTGTAGAATGGCTTTGATGTTTGGAAGTGCGTTGGAATATCTTGTGATGAAGCTTATTTGGCACGCGTCAGGATTTTTTCGGCTTTCCAGAACCTCGTCTCGATCGAGTGTGAGTGCCTTGCGACGGAATTCGGTTAGGAGGGAGTCTGGATAGTCCCTTTGGGCAAGTGTACTGCAGAGTTCGTCAAGCTTCTCAGCGTAATCTATGTCGTTTGAACAAATTCTGCGTAGTCTTACACTCTGCCCATTAGGAATTCCAACCTTGCAGTGACGCGGGTGGTGACTCTTGAAGTGAAGGTATTGTTGTTTGTCAGTTGGCTTTTTGTACAGGGTTGTGATGAGGTTGCCGTTGTCTAGTGATATTGTGGTGTCGAGGAAGTTAATTAAGTGAGTTGACTGTTGTGATGTGAACTTTATGTTGCTATGCGCGGTGTTCAGTAGATCTATGAACTTTTGAAATTCATGTTCCCCGTGTTCCCATATTATCAGTATATCATCGATGTATCGAAGGTACACCGTGGGTTTCAATGAGAGGGCGCTGAGAACTTTGTTTTCTAAGAACCCCCATGAAGATATTTGCGTATGTGGGTGCAACAGGTGTGCCCATACTTGTACCGTGTACTTGTAGGTAGTGTTCGCCATTGAACTCGAAGTAGTTCAGTTTAAGGACCAAGTCCATTAGAGCGAGTATGGTTTCCGTGTCTTTTCTGGTGTTTGTTGTAGAAAGGGTATTGCAGAGGGCTGTGATTCCGTCGTTGTGTGGGATGTTAGTATACAGTGATGTCACATCCAGCGTGGCTAGTATTGTGTCCCTACCAAATGTACGAGTGTTGTTTATATCTCTGATTATTCTGAGGAGGTGGGGTGTGTCTTGTACATGCGATGGCAGTGTTGTCGGAATATGGTTTAAATAGTGGTCCAGGAATTTCGAGAGTCTTTCTGTTGGTGTGTTGTTATTAGATACAATTGGTCTGCCGGGGATGTCAGCCGTATAGAGCTCGTTGGCGTGTACCTTGTGGATTTTGGGCAGTAAATAGAAACGACCTGCGCCTGTGTTTGATGGGGTGAGATATCTGAGGTCATCACGTGTGATGAGCTTTCGTTCGTGGAGGTCCTGTATGGTATGGGTTATTAGCGCCGTGTACTCCTTTGTTGGGTCATGGTCCAGTTTGAGGTAGTGTTGCGTATTGTTGAGTTGCCTATGAGCTTCAGAAATATATTTATCTGTGGGCCAGATGACGATACTCCCACCCTTATCTGCGGGCTTGATAATGATATCATCTCTGTCAGCTAGCGCTTTGATGATGTCACGCTGTGTTTTAGTGAGGTTGTGACCACGCGAGCTTTGGGAAATACCGCGAAGGATGTCGTTGCTTACTTGTTTAATGTACAGGTCTAATGCGGGTTCTCGGCCGTGATTTGGTGTCCAGGTTGATGGTAGTCGGAGGTCGTTGTTGTTTTCTTGTGTTGTATGAGCGAAGAATTCTCTAAGGCGTAGCCGTCTCGCAAAGTCTGATATGTCTTTGTGGATTTCGCATTCGTTAACAGAATTGAGTGTAGGGCAGAATGTTAACCCCCTAGAGAGGACTTGTAGTTCGTCGCTGGTTAGTGAGCGTGATATATCTATTACGGTGCTTGCGTCAGCGTTTTCCCGGGGTGACTCAGCGATGTTGCGCAGAGTTGTGGTTGTGGTGCTGGAAATTATTTGTTCGGCTGCTGCGTGTGTCGTGTTAGTGGATCCGGTATCCGTGTCGTTGTTGGAATTAGGTTTTCCGAGTTTTGAGTGTTCCTTGTTAGCTAGCTCGCGGTTGAGTTGTTGAATGTGTAGTTCGAGAGTGTTTGCCTCCGCGTCGGTGAGACTGATATTGTTCATATGGGCCTGGATCGTAGCGAGTTGCGCGTGGCACTGTTTCTTTAATATTTCTAGAAACGTACGGGCTGTGTTGTTAAGGGCTGATGCCCACTCTAGCTCAGGTGTCAGTTTTCCTAATGCAGGAACTGTTTTAGGGGTGAGGCCTTTAGGTACTGTGTTGTGAGCCAGGTGGTGGGTGTAGATCCGTAGATGATGTAGGTATCGGCTACGTTTCTCCATGAGTTTTCGCATTCGTAGAAAGTTCGTTGACTGCATGGTAGGCTGGTGATTAGATAGTCAACGGTGTTTTCTGCGTGATGTGCGCGTGCGTCGTGTCTGTGGGGTCGGTGGCTGTGGGGTCAGTGGCTGTGGAGACTCGCTGTGTTCCTCGATGTCATCTGTCTGTGTTTGCGTGCTTGTGGTTTTCCGTGTCACAGTTTGCGTGAACTTTGTGTGTGTGCGGGTTGTGTTCGGAGTGTTGTCGTTTGCCGCGTGTGTATGCGTGGGTGCAGTGGTCGTTGTGGTCCCCTTTGATGCCATCGTGTGTTCTGGCGTGTTTGCGGTGCTGGCACTTAAAGTGTAAGCTGGTTGAGGATGTTGTGTTTGAGCGTTTATCAGTGCAGGACGGCATCTATGGACCATTAGGTGTTTGATGTTGTGTGCCATAGCTCGTACGCCTGCGTGGTTTGGGTGGATGCCGTCCCGAGCGAGATGTGCTTCAGCGTGGTATTCGAAAGCTGCGTGTGTGATAACCATAACGTTGGTGTGTACCTGACGCATGTGGATGATGTGGTTGTTGACAGCGTGCGCCTTCCTGTCGAACTCGTGTAGCCGTGTGTCCTGGTATATGTATGCTCGGTGTTTGTTCTGTCTTCGGGGAAGTATCGTTGTCAGTACTATTTCAGCGCCTGGTCTGTTGTTGTGATGAAGGAAACTAGTGCTTCGAATTCCTGGATGACATGTTGTGCTGTCGACCGTGCGATGTCGTTGGTCCCTACGTGGAGTATGAAGTGCGTGATGTTCGGTGGGGCGGGCGGTTACATGTGTCATGATGTCTCGTATTCTTGCGCCGCTTGAAAAGTGTATGTGAGGTCCGTGTTCCTCCGTGTGGGATGTGTTCGTGTATGTACTTGTAACAGCTATCACCTAGGAGTGCGACATGTGAGAAAGAGAGGACGGGTTGCTTACCTCCTGAGCCATCGGATCGTCAGTAGCGAACGTAGATGGGTAGAAATCCAGCGAACCGGTAGAATGTAGGAAGGAGTTGCCTCAGGACAGAAGCCGCCGATATTTCGAACAGAGACAGTTCTTCTTCTGAGCACCGTCCTCATCATTGGCATGGTATTTAAAGGGTTAGGTGTGGACGTGTTTAAAGGTTCATGCGAATTGTGGGTCAACAGCCCGGAGGGAAGAAAGGTTCCGTACGGGGTTTTACGGCCGGAGTGAATGGCTGCTTTGTTAGAGTGTGGAGGGGATTATGTGAACGTAGTGATCTAGGCTACAGACCGGTTACAGAAAATGGAAGGTTCACGAACACGTGGACGAAACGGACAACAGGCAGGAATTGGCAAGCATAGCGAAAGATAAGGAGGTTAGTGATTACGTGGGGGAAAATTCCAGAACCAGCAACGGTTTTTATATATATATATATATATATAATATTTGTAATGCAAAGTTGTGGCATGCAATAAAGAAAGTAGAAAGCAGTGGCCATGCAGAACATAACAGATGATAATGGAGGTAGAAGGGAAAAGCATATTTTATTTGTGAAGTACGAACTACAAGTCCTCTCTAGGGGGTTAACATTCTGCCCTACACTCAATTCTGTTAACGAATACGAAATCCACAAAGACATATCAGACTTTGCGAGACGGCTACGCCTTAGAGAATTCTTCGCTCATACAACACAAGAAAACAACAACGACCTCCGACTACCATCAACCTGGACACCAAATCACGGCCGAGAACCCGCATTAGACCTGTACATTAAACAAGTAAGCAACGACATCCTTCGCGGTATTTCCCAAAGCTCGCGTGGTCACAACCTCACTAAAACACAGCGTGACATCATCAAAGCGCTAGCTGACAGAGATGATATCATTATCAAGCCCGCAGATAAGGGTGGGAGTATCGTCATCTGGCCCACAGATAAATATATTTCTGAAGCTCATAGGCAACTCAACAATACGCAAACACTACCTCAAACTGGACCGTGACCCAACAAAGGAGTACACGGCGCTAATAACCCATACCATACAGGACCTCCACGAACGAAAGCTCATCACACGTGATGAACTCAGATATCTCACCCCATCAAACAAGGCGCAGGTCGTTTCTATTTACTGCCCAAAATCCACAAGGTACACGCCAACGAGCTCTATACGGCTGACATCCCCGGCAGACCAATTGTATCTAATAACAACACACCAACAGAAAGACTCTCGAAATTCCTGGACCACTATTTAAACCATATTCCGACAACACTGCCATCGCATGTACAAGACACACCCCACCTCCTCAGAATAATCAGAGATATAAACAACACTCGTACATTTGGTAGGGACACAATACTAGCCACGCTGGATGTGACTTCACTATACTAACATCCCACACAACGACGGAATCACAGCCCTCTGCAATACCCTTTCTACAACAAACACCAGAAAAGACACGGAAACCATACTCGCTCTAATGGACTTGGTCCTTAAACTGAACTACTTCGAGTTCAATGGCGAACACTACCTACAGTACACGGTACAAGTATGGGCACACCTGTTGCACCCACATACGCAAATATCTTCATGGGGTTCTTAGAAAACAAAGTTCTCAGCGCCCTCTCATTGAAACCCACGGTGTACCTTCGATACATCGATGATATACTGATAATATGGGAACACGGGGAACATGAATTTCAAAAGTTCATAGATCTACTGAACACCGCGCATAGCAACATAAAGTTCACATCACAACAGTCAACTCACTTAATTAACTTCCTCGACACCACAATATCACTAGACAACGGCAACCTCATCACAACCCTGTACAAAAAGCCACTGACAAACAACAATACCTTCACTTCAAGAGTCACCACCCGCGTCACTGCAAGGTTGGAATTCCTAATGGGCAGAGTGTAAGACTACGCAGAATTTGTTCAAACGACATAGATTACGCTGAGAAGCTTGACGAACTCTGCAGTACACTTGCCCAAAGGGACTATCCAGACTCCCTCCTAACCGAATTCCGTCGCAAGGCACTCACACTCGATCGAGACGAGGTTCTGGAAAACCGAAAAAATCCTGACGCGTGCCAAATAAGCTTCATCACAAGATATTCCAACGCACTTCCAAACATCAAAGCCATCCTACAGAAGCACGAGCCCCTCCTCCAAAGCAGTGACCGACTTAGCAATATATTCACAAATCCCATACAGGTGACATACCGACGCGCAAAAAACCTGGCAGACTCCTTGGTCAATGCCAAAATCAGCAAAACAAGCACCCCGTACACGGGAACACGACCCTGCAACCTCCCGCGCTGCAAAACATGCAAGCACGTTCAACACGCTAACTCCATCAAAAGCACTGCGAGCAATTACACCCACCCCGTTAACCACGCATTCACATGCACAAGCTCCAATGTCATAATCAGCAAAACAAGCACCCCGCAAAATCAGCAAAACAAGCACCCCGTACACGGGAACACGACCCTGCAACCTCCCGCGCTGCAAAACATGCAAGCACGTTCAACACGCTAACTCCATCAAAAGCACTGCGAGCAATTACACCCACCCCGTTAACCACGCATTCACATGCACAAGCTCCAATGTCATATACTGCATTGAATGCGGCGACTGCTCTATGCAATACATTGGTGAAACCGGCCAACAAATGAACAACCGCCTTACCGGACACAGAACCGACACGTCCAACAAACTCCCCAAAGCAGTCGCCGAACACTTTAACGTTCCTGGTCACAATTTTGACAACATTAAACTATATATTCTAGAAACCGGGTTTAGATCCACACGTGACAGACGTGATAGGGAGTCTTATCTCATATACAAGTTCAACGCTCTTCACCCGTCCGGTATCAACAAATCACAAGGCACCCTAGAAACACTTCACAAATAAAATATGCTTTTCCCTTCTACCTCCATTATCATCTGTTATGTTCTGCATGGCCACTGCTTTCTACTTTCTTTATTGCATGCCACAACTTTGCATTACAAATATATATATATATATATATATATATATATATAGGGTGAGGTAAAAGGATTATCAAACGGCCACGAAGTTTTACAGAAGTTCAAAAAAAGACGCGGAAACAGATTTTAGGGAAGTTAAAAACACTAGTTTATTACATGGGGAGACGTTAAAAAGTAAAATGGGCAAGGGGTCGACGTTTCGACAGTGGCACTGTCTTCGTCAGGACAAAAAAAAAACGAAGACAGTGACGAAGTGACGACGACAGTGACGATGACAGTGACGAAGACAGTGCCACTGTCGAAACGTCGACCCCTTGCCCATTTTACTTTTTAACGTCTCCCCATGTAATAAACTAGTGTTTTTAACTTCCCTAAAATCTGTTTCCGCGTCTTTTTTTGAACTTATATATATATATATATATATATAAAAGGGTCCCTATCAAAAGGCCGAAAATCAGAAGGCCGAACTATCAAAAGGCCGACGCTCAAAAGGCCGAAAAATCAAAAGGCCGAATGATCAAAACGCCGAAAACTCAAAAGACCGATTGTTCAAGAGGCCGAAAAATGAAAAGGCCGAAGGGTCAAAAGGCCGAAAAGTCAGAAAGCCGAAGGGTCAAAAGGCCGAATACTGAAAGGCCGACAAATTACAAGGCCGAATACCTAGAAGGCCGAAAAGTCTTAAAACTGGCGCGGGTTAAGGGCCGGAAAGGGGGACTACCGCGTTTGCTAACCTTTCCCCTTGTCCTTTTTTTTTCTTTCTTGTCTTTTCTCTACAATAAATATCCTCCCGCCTCCGTTTGCGGGCAGGTTGACGCAATAAAGTGCCCAACCTGCGGTGTAGTTCTGCGCGCAATCATGCTTGTGCAGATAAGAGCCAGCCCGGTGCCCAGACGAGCACCGGGCCCTGTGTTTTATATAGCTGGGAAGGGAACAACACTTGCGTTCGGAAACACCCTATAAATATGGAGATAGAAAAGGCACAGAAAGTTACACCTATTTAGCACCTTTATTATTTCAACGGAGACAAACTAACTCAATACTACAAAGAAAAGTTATGGGCCACGCCGCGGAGAAACTGTTCCACATCTCGCGTATTTCTGTTATCTAACACTCGCCTAAAGGGCAACCTCCATGGAGCGAATGTACAGCGAAAAAGCTGCGAACTTCGCTCAGCGTCGGACGCCCAGCGCGAGGCGTCAAAAATGTGAGCGTCCGCCGCCGATCTGCCCATGCCAGATATTTTCGCCCAGCGTCCGCGATTCCGGAAGCGTCAACTGCAGATGAACCAATCAAAGTGCTCTTCCGCTACGAATCTACGCCAGATCGCCTGCACGTGGTCGTCTGCTCTCGTGAATCATCGTCGTCGTCCTCTTCTTGCAACTGGATGCTGTCGTCTGCTCGCTGTTTCGCCAACCGCATCGTAGAACGTGAGTCATTCTCTGCCAAGAAACATGTTTTCTTTTCGCAGTAGTGAATATGCTTTTCGGTACGTTACTGGGCGCATCTTTTCAGACAGATGCTGGATTTAGTTGCAAAATTTGTGACATTAAATGTACTTTTTCGAGCAATTGATTTCACTAAGCTTTCACCTTATACCCTGGCAACAGTGACATCACAGCATCACCTCCCGACGCCGTCCGCTGGTTTTTCGCTCCATGGAGCTGGTGCCGGCGAACAACTGGCGGCGAAACGCGCGTGGCAGTCTGCCGCGCGAACTTCGTTGCAAAAATTCGCTCCATGGAGGTTGCCCTTAAGGCGCTCTTCCCGGAGTCGCTGCTGCTTTCGTGGAAGGGGGAGGGCTTCCCCTCGGATCAGCCGCTCGATGCGTGTCTCTGTCGTCTCCTGTTCTGCCTGCATTTGGGTAATCAGGCTGAACGTGCTCACATGCTCACTCCCCACCAACGTGTTCCAACGACGATGCCAGGCTCAACACCATTGTTCGTTCGCGGTTGTTCGTCGTTTGTAAGGTGACACACATTCCAAAGAGATGGCGGGAACGTGGGGGTACTCCTGATGACAACTGCTTGGCCGTCAGCAGTCGTGCGGCGCACTGGCCTTCCCAGTACGTAATTTGTCTCCCACCAGTCGAGCAAGGTTGATGATTCCGGTGGAAACAGCGGCTTGACCGCTGAATATGCTTCACGCACCTCTTCAACAGGAAGGAACGCCAAGGCAGCAAGCTGTCTTACTCTTGTCGCAAAGTCATTAATGTTTTCGACATACAGCCTGGACAGCCCTAAGCTCTGCACTCTGCGCCACAGTATTTGGCACAGGTGAAAAAAACACCCGTGAATGTTCGCATCAGGCAGCTCTACTCGAACAGCATTGATGGATGCGATCTCAAAGTCCACAATAATGTCTGAAGGGAAAAGCAGTACTTGGTGCTCTGCTGCGAGGTCAGTCACATCGCGAAGAAGCTGCTGGTAGGCCAGCTGGGTTCGCCGGGACATCAAACAGTACACAAGCGGGAACAGAGCTCCGTGGACATACCCGTGGATAGTGTACATTTGTTCAAACAGTCCTGGACACTGTTTTAAACGTACCGTCCATTAGCCAAGTCGCTGATGACTCAAGGTGTCGCAGGTTCTCGTCAGTGCAAAACACAAAAATCTCTTGCCCATCATCACAAATACTGTCACGGCGAAGAAATGACTTCCCTTGTAGTGAAAACCTGAACCGGTCACCAATCACCAAGTCTTCGACGGAGTCCGGCTCGCGTGGAAGGCCAGCCTTGCGCACCCGCCGAACCAACTGCCTCATTGCACTATCACTGGGTAGCTCCTGCCTTGCAGCGACGTTGACCGAGTTGCAGACTTCTTGTACAACCCTTGCTGAGCTTCGCGTGATGTTGGCGCAGTGCCCTAATGGCCGCTCGTGCGTTGATGATGTCTCCCCGACAGATGTGTGGAGCATGCAGATGACACTTGGTTTCCCTCTTCAGGACATGCTCTCCGTTTACGAGTTCCGTTATGATGCGCCGTGACATTCCATCTTGCGCTCACAACGCCAATAATGCCGACTTGCATTAACCTTGTCCAGAATATACACATGGCCATCGTTACAGCCAATTTTAACTTTACCTTTCTGCGAGGAAAGCGTTCGCAGGGCTCTACCTTCCATGTCTACTTCGGGTCGCACGTAGGTCTATGCGGAGCAGCTACCCGTAGGCGACTGGACGTGAACGTAGCGGGCAAGAAGGGTAACAAAGGACAGAAGGCATTTAGTCCATCCGTTTGGGGGTTACGACCTGAGTACACCCTGAGTACACCTACAGCCTACTTTCCCGTAGGCCTGTCTTTAAGGAACAAGAGAACAAAGGACAGAGGCCGTTACTCCTTTCGCTGAAGGGTCTCCTCCTCATATCACCATGAAACCTGTTTCCCCCTACGACGGAACTTTGTCCTTTTCTTGGATCCGTTGTCCATCTCAACATTGTTTTATTCATTTACTCATCGACCGTATGGTCTTTCGAACTTTTTGAGCGGTCGGACTTTTGATTTTTCGGCGTTTGAAGCGTTCGGCCTTCTGTTTTTTCGGCTTTTTAAGCGTTCGGCCTTTTGACTTTCGGTATTTGAAGTATTCGGCCTTTTGACTTTTCGGCTTTTTAAGCGTTCGGCCTTTCTATCGTTCGGCGTTTTGACTTTTCGACCTTTTGAACGTCGGCCTTTTGATAGTTCGGCCTTCTGATTTTCGGCCTTTTGATTGCCACCCTATATAAAAACCGTTGCTGATTCTGGAATTTTCCCCCACGTAGTCACTAACCTCCTTATCTTTCGCTATGCTTGCCAATTCCTGCCTGTTGTCCCGTTTCGTCCACGTGTTCGTGAACCTTCCATTTTTCTGTAACCGGTCTGTAGCCCAGATCACTACGTTCACATAATCCCCTCCACACTCTAACAAAGCAGCCATTCACTCCGGCCGTAAAACCCCGTACGGAACCTTTCTTCCCTCCGGGCTGTTGACCCACAATTCGCATGAACCTTTAAACACGTCACACCTAACCCTTTAAATACCATGCCAATGATGAGGACGGTGCTCAGAAGAAGAACAGTCTCTGTTCGAAATATCGGCGACTTCTGTCCTGAACCCCTTCCTATGCCTAGGTGTGATTTAATACCATGATGGTACTCTTGCAGATTCTCACAGGGGCATAGAGCTGTACCCCTAAAGGTATGGCATATAGCCCTTTGTTGAGGACTATTTTTTTATACCTGTAAGCGGGGTATAAAATAATACCTAAGAAGGGCTAAGTTATTGAGCAGGCGATCTATACCTCTAAAGGTATAGATTTTTCTCTGAGTGTACCTCATTTATACCTTTTTTTCTAACAGTGTACTCGGGAAGGAAGTGGTTCCCCATGGTCATAGGCGTACCGAGAGGGGGGCCATGGCCCCCCTGGAACTCCAAGATCGCTTGTAAAAATTGTGCACTCTTTAGTCATAAGTTGTAATGTTTATTCTCAGATGCCATGATAGGTACCTCTGAACACGCAATGTCCATCTCCAGAAAAAGGGGTGTTCGGGGGTTGCACTCTTGTTCCACTTGGAAAAAACCCTGGTAACGTCAATGCCCATGGTTAATGCCTAACACCAAAGCGGTCACACCCTATAGACTAATTTGTAGACCACTGGATGTGCTAGACGTTAAATTTATATTTCTACTTCCTTGACACATGTGCCTGTAGAAATTGGCAAGACTCAGTGTGCCGTGTGTGCCTTTGATTGGCAAGTCTCAGTCTACAGTAACAGACTCTGCTGGCACTTAAAGGGACGGTCTCGTACCCCCTGCCCCTCTCATAAAGTGTACCATTCGATTGCCCTTTGTTGAAAATGGAATACTGCGAATTCACCCGACAAAACACGCCACAGTTATTAAATAACCGAATTAAATTGATAAAGATTGCAGTGCCGCGATTTGCGTTGGCAACAATAAGAACAGCTACGTCGCCCTGCAGGAAAGTTCGTGATAGGACACTGAAATCGTCTGCTTTTGCGCGCGCTAGTGCATCGGCGTGAGCAGACGACTTTCAGAAGTTAGTGGGCACCGCGGCATCCCTCGTACATTTTCTTTCAGTTCTCAGGTGAAGAATGCACATTCTAAGAAGTGGCAAGCTTGGTGGTTTAGAACAAATATGTTAATCCTCAGAGACAAAAGTCGCTGGACAACCCTACCCACAATTACAAATCTGAAGTCGCCGGCCATCGGCGCGCGCGGTCGCATTACAGCTCCGACCAAAAATATATTACGCGCGCTTCCATTACACTCACCGTTGCACACTGATCATGCTTCAAAATGAAGTGTCGCTGACGACGTACATGGGGAAGGAGTGCGTGTTTATTTAAAAATCGCATGAAATACTCGCAGAAAGAAAACACGTGACTTCGCTTCCACGTATCCGATATGCGCCACATTATCGGAGACCCCACAGTCAATGCTCGGACTACATTCTTCGCTCCCGGAGGTATATGCCTGAGTGTCCCCATTTCGAGAGCAAAGGGGATGACTCAACCCAAGGTGCTTCTGCAAGTTATGATTACCATGACAACGACGACGTACCCGCAGGCCGACGTCATACGTGACGTATGCATGAGAGAAGCGCCCGCTTCGTCGTCTGCTATTACGGCACGTTTCGACAAATTCCTCGAAAAGGACTTGGTTATTCCAAATGAAACTTCGACGGTTGTATGTGTACAGTACTCGTGAAGCTAGTTTTGGCTAAGTTTCGGAATCGCCCCGGCTGTACGAGACCGTCCCTTTAATACAGGCATATTAATTTAGTTCTGGTGCTCGGAAGTCCTGAGCACTTTATTTTATATTATTATTTTGAAATAATTGGTGATTATATGGCAAAATAACTTGTTACTCAATTAACCTCTTTTGAAAGCTTTGGAGTATTATTATGAAAGCAACATTACACACTTCCTCCCACACACGTTTTTCCTATTTAAGCTTGAAACCTCGTTCATTTTACCGAACATGAATAATATAACCTCTTTATGAAATAAGGGGATAAGTCGAAAGATACCAAACCGAGATAATGGGCCTGATCCCGCGCCCGTCCGTCATCTGCTCCGTCCGTGGGCGTCCGTCCGTCATCTGCTCAGACTCCCCACATTACCGTGGTACACACCCTTCTCCCTTTCTGACCACGAATGTTCCTCTGGGTTGTTAAAAAAAACAAGCTAAATTCCTTTGCTGGAGCGAAACCTGCATTCTCATATATCGTCGAAGCAAGGGTACTGAATGGTGTGTCACTACTCTTCGCACACTAGGTCCACACTAGTACATACTTCTTCAGCGCTCACACCAGAAACCTTCCCGAACCACCCTTTCAGGGTCTCTTAATCAGTCGAACTCTCGCCCCATCACATTGTCAATATTTATTGGCTCCATGGCCACATACAGCACACACAAAGTTCTGCATTCAAAGCATTTCTGACCTTTTTTGGCATCATAGGACTTCAGTGCTCACTGTTAGGTGACTCATTATGATATTTTACCACACCGCCACAGTCAACGGGTTTGAGTATCGCCCCTGGTGATGAAACTCCCCAATCATAATCACCAAATAAACTAGTTGTTGGGTACACACTGGCACAAATTGCACAATACCCATTCAGAGTACATGAGGGGTACCAGAGGCAGTTTTCTTCCTTATATGCACGTATACGCCTATACGTAGTCTCAAGCGTTGGAACATGCATCACCACGACTCCATCATCATGGACAGGCCAGTGACGCAACCTGAAGGAGTGAGACAGGCTCTCTCAAAAGCATACGAAACATTTCACACTGCAAACGAATTATGCAGGGTAGAATATATGCGACGGCATTGTGTGAGGTGCAGTAAGTGTAGAAATCTTCAGTAATATGTAGAATGTTCCCAGTATTCATGAATACCGGAAAGTCACAAAAGCTCCATTCCTCCCCGTACCGATGTGGGAAACTCGGTAAGATATCCAAGACTGCAGCCCAGAGGTGAAGTGCGGCCGTTTTAGTATGAAGTGCCGCAGCGCATTGGAAATTGAGCACACCGCAGAATCGTTCTATGGTTACAGATACTGTAGACCTTCACTGAACAACATATTACTTGACTGCAGTAGAACATGGCCAAAAATTAAGGCAGTATACTTGCAGGTCAAACTATCACGCAAATCAGCATTGCGTCGTCTTGACAAGCATTTGCAAGCTATCCGCCATGCTAGAATGCCTAGAGCAATAGCAATAGCATAGAGCAATTCACAAATTGCCATAACAGCTGTTGCTACACAGCTAATCCTAAACGCTATGCGCACCCACCGCACTATCTGCACACTCCGTTCGTGACACCTTGTGGTCAGCTTAATTTACTTCGATTAATTCTTCCACATTAATCTTTGTGCACAAACATTGCCAGGAAAATATTGTAAATATTGTCACGTAAAAGGAGTTGAAAACAGAATATATAACTGCATCCTTTGTGTTGAGGACGAAGCATCTTTAAACTCAACGTATGTTACGAATGTTCTTCTTTCCAATTGTCATGACGACGCCCAACGATGGCTGGACTGGACTGCACTAACGTACATCTACCTCGCGGATTATTAGCATGGTGAAGAGATCTGAACGGTGAGTTCTTTGCACTTTCAGGTAGTTCTGCTGTTTCAATCTGTTAACTGCTTACCCACCTCCTGAAAGCAATGTATAGAGTATGGATTAGGTATGATGCTGGTTGATGATTAGGGATCTTGAGGTGCATATATAGTCATCTTAGCCGATCTTATCATGGACAACTAGTAGAAAGTTTCAGATAGAAAAATCATGGAACAAGACTAGATTGGCAATATGCAATCTTAAATGTGTATAACTTGCTCAACAAGGAGTTCAGGTTCTCATGAGGTATATTTGTGATCTTATTGCGAGACAGTGCACTCTCATGTTACATAGCTAATATACAAGATGCTACTTGTTGTTCATTTTTTTCCATCTTTGTTGTCACAACCAGGTTGCTTCTTTGGAGGCATGCTGTGTTCGAGGCCATACGCCTACATGAAACAGCTGTAAAACAATGCCACGAACTGCTTGCAAGTGCAGCTGCTAACCCAACGCAGAGAACAGTGTACCACTGGTATGAAACAGTGGTGAAAGGATGCATTATGGCGATGACAGAGGGGCCATTCAGAAGCTGAAGGAAAAGACTCTCTTATACAGACAAGATGGTAACCCCTGCCATGCTTATTTTAGTTTATGTTAAGTTAATTTAAGTGGTTAACATATTTAAACCTAGTATGCAATAATGCTACATATAATGGTTAGCGATGTTGAATAGGAAGCACAGAATGTGTTAAAATAGTTTGAGGTACACCGACTTGGAAGATCATCAGAAAAAAATTACGAATGTGTGAAATGTTGCTTTTTATCGCATATTCATCCGTTAATTGCACACTGAGGTAGTTCTGATAAAAATATTAGATACATTTAATTTGGAAGTATGCCCATTGTACAAAGGTTCATCATCTGCAGCAAAAAAAAAAAAAGCAAAGAAATATTAAACTTGACCATCCCCACACTCATGCGGCAGTTGCCTTGCCTGGCTCCTTCACCCCAAGTATGCTGCCAAACGCACATGGGAGCAGCCCAAACAGATTTACGTTGCCTGCAAAAACATTTATATAAAAGAAAATTTATTACATTAACCTGATGATATGTACAGTGCAAGTAGTAAATAACATTTGGTACAAATTAACTTTCCACGCTTGAGGTATTCACAAGAATGGCCTTCTGTGGCAGCACAGTACACAAGGAGCACTGGAGACCAGGATGTACTTCAACAACGATGGGACGTCACCTATTATATCTAGCTCACTTCAACTGGAGGCGACACCAGCCTGCTGAGCTGGCTCCTCATATCATAATTTTTATTTTTACCAAGGGTTTAGGGGGGTACAGGCAAAAAGCTACGACACTGTAGCTTGGCGGGGCCTGACCCCTCAATTACTTCACTTGGACAGTTCGAGGCTTCTGTTATTTTTTTCTTTTGTGGTAGCTGAAAGAGTTAAGTTGTTGTGCTTTCCCTGTTTATTTCACACACAATATTGCCTTGCACCGTAGAGTCTGTGTTAGTAAGCATCGTGTCCGTCATTGCTTAAACTCATTATGGTCATTCAATGGCTCGCCAGTGTCCAATGTCAAGTAAGTACATCCGTAGGACCAGTGCTCCTGTTGAACTGCGCCGCAGAAGTAGGCTGTTCTCGTGAGAACCTGAAGTTTGAAGGTTAATTTCTACAAGTTGTTTCTGAAGAACGCAAATCGGGTAATGGTGCTCCAGTGTGTTTGGAGGAAGCAGTGACGATGCGTTGTGGGCTGAAGCAGCTTTGCGGGGCAACGACGGATGTGTGTGACGGTGGTCAAGTTCTAAAATATTTTCACTGCAAAAGCAGTCGTTTTATGAAACGTCGTGGAAGAAATAATCAAGGTGTGTACTATGAAATGCAATTGTCTCATATTCTATCAGAACCATCTCATTGTGCTGTTGACGGCTGACTAAGTGGCAAAAAGCAATATATCTGAACTTTTTTTTCCCACATACTTTTCTAAATATGCGCACCTCAAAATATTTCTAGCATGTTCTGTGCCTCCTACGCAAGAGTGCTGAACAGTTTGAGTGTCTCTGAAAAAACTGTTGAGTTCCAAAAAATTCAAATAATTTGTGAATTTTATTTTTCTCAGGGCATAAACTATCGATCAGCCACCGATCACAAAATGTCGATCAACCTTCAGTACATATGGCAACAAAGTGTTACGCTTTGTCATCACTCAGAGGATTTAGAATTTGCCAAAAAAAAAAGCTATTTTGTTAGATTTTTTTTTCAACAGGTAAGTCACATGTCCCTTCGCAAATCTTCAAGAAGCGGCCACAAAGCAATTTTCTTTTCGCAAGCGGAGAGCATTGGCTGCATGGGAACAATCAACCACAATTTATTTGAAAGAAGTCAGGGGCAGTCTAGCGCAACATCTGGGACACGGAATGAACCAGGACATAAAGATCGAATGCAAGCGAGTGAGTGTAGCCTTGGAGGAGGCAATATTACCCTAAGTTTGGGATGTGCGGAGACGGAGAAGATCCCTATTGGAAATTCCTACTTGACTCCAAATGGTATTATGACACCAGGTCCTACATGATGAAGGAACCTACATGCAAATAGGATCCTGTTTAATTGTGGGTCCTACATGCAAATGCGATCCTACATATAAAGAGGATCCTATTTGATTGTGGGACCTACGTTGGGTCCTACATGCAAATAGGTCCAAGTCTCTCGTGGTGATCCTGTATAATTTGTGCACCCTATTGTGCTGTGTATATTAGGAAATAACAAATCATGCATCTTCTTTTTTTTTTTTATTGATATCGTTCATCATCCCTCTGACATGTCTGTTGAACAATCACACTCTTGCCTGATGTACAGCGTCTTCAACACCTTTACAGATCATGCTAGATGATAGCTCTAAGATATATTTCTTGTAGGCATCTGAAACAATAAAGTGAGTTAGGAAGCTAGATTTAACAAGGGATAATACATTATGTGTCACATAAAATATGCCAAACTCGTGCACAGGTTAACCAGACTTCCCACATATGCTGTTACTTGAGGTCCAAAGACAATGGTTTTGTTCGTTAGCAGTAAGATCAATTAACTTGACAACTGGGGCTACAGCAAGGTGTCAGTAAGGCATTACCTGAACAGGGTGAAAACAATGCACGTTGAGTTATAATATCCGCAATTATTTACATTCTGTACATATTCCTTCCACACACGGGGAAAATATGCATGACCCAAGCTGAGTTATTATGAATTAATAACCAAAAAAGGAAGATCTGTATCTTGAGCACCGGTACCCTGTAGCAGGGCCGCTGAAGCATCACACATGATATCAACCTGGTGTTAAGTGATGATACAGGTTAACCAACAGGGTAAGAGCACAAGATTACAGATGGAGGATAAGGAAATAGGTAACGATAGGGTAATAATCGCACTGAGCGGATAAAGTTATAGGAACCCACACGCTAGGAAGAATACAAAGCAAAAGGTGCACGAAACATGGCATTACATGCACACAACTAACCTTCAATTCACGAAATCCAACAGCTTTCGGTCTTCCAAGGTACACACACAGAAACAGGTCCAGATAAAACTAGTAAGGCATGAAATACAGTCACAGCACTGCGGGGCACCAAAACCAGGGGAATGAACGTGCAGTATATTTCTATTGTCGGGAAAAACTCACGTGACCTCTGACGTCGGGCCAATCGTTGGGCCTCGGTAGAGAAGTGTTTTGCTTTCTTTTATTTTGTCTCCCTGGGTGACGGGTGACGTAAAGCGACGCTACCGAGGCGTTCTTTTTCCCTTTCCCCTCTGTTCTCTCCCCCGCTTTGGCGGTTTGCATTTTCGTTCGCATCCAGTGAAATAAATAAAACGCGGAAGCGTTGGCTCTTTCTGTTGCACAAGGTGCTTTATTTTTCGGGATTGGTATTTCCAAATCATACATATGCAGTCTTCTGTATCTGCGCGAAACACAAACTTCACATGAACATTGTTTCTGAAGTTCGAGTAATATATGCCGAAGCAACTTCGCCTTCACTGTTAGCTGATATGTCTCACGTGGAAGATTTCACAGTAGATCAGTAAATTGACTGCACAGGCACACACATTCACAAATCCAGCATGACAGAAAACATGTCCATATTCCTTTGCTGCTTGTGTAGTGTCACATGTCAAGGCTGACCCGTCACAAAGGAACCTGTGCTGCTGCTAAACCAAAAGATGATGTTCCAACCACTCAGAGTGGCATATCCATTCTATTGCGTCCATGCAGATGCTTTTCTGAAGCAGATATGAGTTGAGCAGTACCTAGTTGATACCTGAGTAAGACAGGCCAGAACAGGGATCAGAAAATGTGAAAACTAACAATTCTACCGGCCGAAATGTTGCGTATATGCCACAGGTGCGGTGCTATGCTATGTTACTCTAAGCGGCAGAATGGAATAGGAACTGACTTACCTGCCATCGAGTGGAAAAACACAGATGCTTCTTGAATCGTTGTCGCGCCAAGCAAGCGAAGCAGTCCTGCCTTCCACTTATCTATCACTGAATTTACTTGCAGAAGTATCCAAGAGGACTCGACTTTTGCAGAGTCGGTATCGACGGGCACTAAAAACCATCCAAAGCGGCACCGGCAAAGATGCCTTGCATGCGTCCCTGCTGCACCATATATTTCGAAACTTTACGGCGACCTGCTCCGGCCGCTCCGGCACCCCAGACACGCGGTGCCGGCTTTCCCGCGCCACGAAAAGGTTATAATTTCAAACCGACCAATGAGCGCTCGCATACCAGAGGAGCGGCCGCAGGAGCCAATGGGATGCTCTCGGTAGAGAACTCGTGCTTCGACGTAAAAATTTTGACGTTTCATGACGTTTGATGACGCGAAAGGCTCGCAGCGCCTCACTTTAGTCCGCAAAGGAACTCGCGAGTTTCATCCCCTTGCCAAAACCACCAAAACTACGACGAAAGACGCTTCCCGAACGATAGCTCTCTGGACATGCGCCCGAACGCTTCTAAGATTTCCCTTCCAAATGAGCTGGAGGAATTCCAAGCTCCAATGGCGCCACCTGGCTGTAACGGCTCTCCACCATGCTCTCCTCGCGCTACATCCAGAAAGCAGAAAGTCGCGCGTACGGGTGACCAGTGCCATTGGCAAGAGGACGTTTTTCCCGTCAAAATAAGTCTTCAATCACATTTCTACGCCAACAAACAACCGACATCGAAAAAAATGCCCCCAGCCCCATGTATGGGCACCGTGCACTAGCGAGAGGACGCTGCGGTCGCTTGATCGACAGCGCCACCCGTGGCGATTTCGCGCGTAACGGTCTGGTACTGACGCCGTATCGGCGCCTTCGCGTGTGTAGCTTTGGTGCGTACGGGTGTTTTCCCGAATTTTATATATCGGCTTTGGGGCTTTGGACTCATTAACCCGTGAGACTACTTGTGTGGAAGTGGTTTGTCACGTAAAATGTATGCGATGGGGAAGCCTTTTGCACGTGGAACATTATGTGTCTATGCACAATGTGTGACACAGTGTGTAGCGCAGACAAGCGTGTAGTATTCGCGGCCCGTATTTACGTGAAGTTAAGTGCATATTTATCCGCAAGGGACTACCAATTATAGACTACACATCAGAGACTAGCTACGTCCAGTACCTGCGCTATGAGGACGGAAATCTCGCACTGAAGAATTCACAATAATACAAACAACAACAAATTGGAATATACATTACGAAGATAGCGGGAAAAAAACGTTCTCGTTTCTTTCTTATGCATAATCCGTTAACGTGATGATGCACTGTCAGGATAAGTTCCTTAGTCAAATTATTCCCAATGTTGCATCGCTCAAGTCGGGGGATTCCTTTTTAGCCCTTTGTGCCTGCATTTGATGCAAAGTCATAGTAATAAAAATCAATCAGTCAATAAAGATTGTTTCAGGATATAAATAAGGCGTGTTTTTGTTTGAAACTGGATATGTAATGATAATAATGTTTTATTAGTGCTAAACAACGACCACAGCGGCCTTAGTATAGGTGAACATAGCGCATCAGACACATTGTCGCAAATTGCAACATAGAAGCAGCCAGAAATATCACGCAAAAGAAACACAAAACATAAACTATGCTAAAAATAAAAAAAATGACAATAATTAAGAAGAAACAGTGAGGTTGCTGTTCGACAAACGCATGATTACTTTTGTGTATGTTTGCGTGTGTGCGCGCGGACGAATAGGAAGGAGCAAAGAACCACTTGTAAACCGAGATCACAAGATTTGGCAACGATAATAAGAGATAGGGACAGAATGCACCTACATAAAATGATGACGGCTTGCGAAACGCAGCTCGGGGAGGACAAATAACTCCCTGTGTTCGCATGCAAGCTTTATATTGAAGGAAGACGAGGTCCAAATCCAGTCTTCGCCGACACGCCGCAAAATTAGGGTCCGAGTAAAGAGATAAATACTGTACGACATATGGCAGACACTAATTTTAGCCATGCTCCACGATGTTCATTGGCAACTTTTTCACGTCAGTTGCTGTGCTATAAGTCCGCATCGTGATGCTCAACTGGTCATTGACAAATATACTAAATGCAAGGAATGAGTTCTAAGTTTGAAACAACGGATTTGAGCGGCACGTTGGGTGAATTACCGTGAAAGCGGTCTCTCAAATACGTGATCGGCGGGACGATACAGCGAGAAGGACGACAACTTTACGGCAAGTTGCCTCTCTTTCACAGTAACTTGGTTGTCGTGGCAGATTACCACATAGAATTAGTTTCCATTTTGTCTTCTCCTTTGACTTTCTATGCAGGCAGCTTCAAATCGCTCTTTTCGAACGGCGAAACTAGCACAGCACTGCTAGACGCTGCTGGCTGGTACCAGGGCATTACGCCGCGTTTCCCCTCGAGGGGCCGCTGCCGTCGATAGAAAACTCTAGCGCACGGTGCCCATAACGAGCCGCTTTTGCCATGTTGTCCTCACTCGAGAATGGAGAGAGATAAAAAGATCCCGCAAGTTTCTAGCCGTTCGGTGTTCGGAGTGCACGAATCCGTTAATAGGTGATTCGGATCTCCCACGGGTGTACCCTGTTACCCACTCTTAATAATAAAACTTTTGAAATCCACGCTAAGAAATCCACCCTTCAAATTCCAATCCTTTCAAATTAAAGCTGTCAAAATAAATCACAATGGGTCTATGCAGTCTAGTGTTAAGCATGGTTTTACGTGAGAAAATCAGTGTTTAAGAAGGTCACACTCCAGAATAACGAGTCTTTATGCAATTCTGTGTGGTATTCAGCATGTGTCTCTCAATTATTCATTAATTTAATTAAGTTAGAGGCGTAAATAACTACGCGTATGAATACTAGGAAAACAACGCTTCAGAGGTTCGGCTACCATTGGGGACGAGGCTATTAGAGAAAATGGAGTAACGACGGAGCTGTCTGGTGTTGCGTGATGTGCTGCATAAAAAGGATAATCACTGCAAGCTCTAATAAAGCATATGTTTCTTCTGCCGATTTCGTCAGGTATTTTTCAGACGTGTAACGACTTGGTGTGCTAACACGCGCGTGTAACTTATGAAGGAATTCATTGGTGAAGTGACATTGATGCAGTCGTAGCTGTTTTGGACAGGCAATCTGGTAGCGAAAAATGTCCACGATAGGCAACATATAAAACGTACCGCAAAACTGCTGTGTCGACCATTTGTCACGACGGTAATCACGTACATCACGGTAAACATCATGGCAATGTCTCTTGCTTTCCTCGGCCTCGGCCTACGAAGAACCGGTAATGTTATGTTTGATAAGCGCCGCGAAAAGTGGTTTAGCAAGGTAAAACTGTGCCGGGAACGCCGTCACATGAGGGATGTGTTTAATTAAATCACAGTGAAAGATAGCAAAGGAATGTTACTGGTCATGTAGAAAGCAGATCTCGTTCACCAACATATCAATGAATTGTTTAAATAGTGTTCCTGTCAATGGACAACCGACGTTTTCGTCCCGTCTATACTGAGCAATGTTGGCACTGTGACTCAATGTGGCATTTACAGCTCAGTGTCATTGCCACATGAGGCAAGTTGACTCTCTCAGGTGCTGTCACTGCAGTGCTGTAGAAGATCCAGAGTATATTCTTTGTCATTGCCCACACTACTGAGCTTTCCAAACTGCTATTTTGAGATCTCAATGATCTGAACTCCTGCCCCTCTCTCTAAAATTTCTTGGCCTATAGCTAAATCGAGCCCACGAATGCCTGCTCTCGAAGCTCTTTTGGCAATTTTGGACTCCATGGGACATTATTTCCCCAGGCAATGAAACTCTCTGTCCATCTCAAAATAAAGTTGATGAACAGCATCTGCAACTTCTGTGAGGTGGTTTAAACCACTCTTATAACTACATGATACAGACAAAATGCAGAAACCGACACTTCCTCAGGTAGGACCTAAGGAAGCGTGGACCTCCATGCGAAACCTTGTACAAATTAAACTTAAACAAAAATCTTCAGTGTCGGTTTCTGTATTTTGTTTATGCGATCTACAGGACTTGACTCCCCTCTTCGTATATCAACCACATGTTATGTGTAACCTAGGAATGCTGGTATGTGGGTGGAGTGACTAGTTTGCCACAGTACCACAAATAGGAACACAAATGGCTGATAAATCTGCTACAGAATCTGGGCCAAGACGATGAGCACTTGGACTCACCACAGTTTTCAATACCATGCAGAGGAAGATAGAGTAGAGTACCCTCAAATTGTGTACTACTTTTTCTGAATTACTTGTAATTATGCAGCAGCTACATAGGCAGCAGTTAAAATGCTACTCAGAATTGCCAAAACTTCATGCTAGCACTCAATTCTTTTTACAAACTTTGGTTTGTGATGTGACGAATGTTTCGGTGACTTCCATAGGCCCGGTTTCACCAACTGTGGTTAACTGAACCAATATCAAGGGTTGCCAATCCTCGAACAGACACTTAACAGACACTTCTTTTTTTTTTCCATGGGTGATGTGGGGAAGCAGATAGTTTAATGACCGTTCATCTTAGTTCAGATGCTGATAAGGTTGGTGAAACTGGGTCATTATGTAGCCTTTGTGTTCTGGTGCTGTGCAATGGTTTTTCGAGGGATTCAAATTACAAAAAAAGGTTAGTAATAAAAAAACATTTTGGCATACCTACCTACCTACATATATGTCCTAGACAGCATGTAAGAAACTCAACAGAATATAAATGTCATCATGACATTGGTAGACAGACTGATACTGAAACAAATCGGAAGGTGAGGGCTGGGTTCCACGAATGGGCACTTGTTCACTGCCTCCTCTTGAAAGAAAAGTAGGACCGAAAGTCGCGTGCTCTGTCAAAGACCACCATAATCCCCTCAAGACCGTGCCTTTTTGCATAGATTGAGAAGTTACCCGTCAAAAAGAACTCGTTACAAGTTAAGTTATCGAGAGAAAAATGTAACTAAGTTAATAACGAAGTTCTTCAGCCTGAAATGTAACTCGCAGTTACTGAGTTACTTGAAAAAAAGAACGAGTTACTTCCGAGTTACTTCGGACACAAATATAGCATTACGCAGGTACAGCGTGCGTGAGCAGTTTAGTTAGACCTTGAGTTGCCTGCGGAGGAGTGCAACACGCTTAGATCGTTTTCGTTTATGTCCAACAGTAGACCTCTCCCTGTCGGTAAACAAATGACGCCATAGTGTTTGACAGCGCCACAAATTTGGTAGACTATAACTAGGCTCGAAGCTAGAGGTGAACAAGGTCGTGCCTGAAAGCCACGGTCTTGAGGGGATGACGATATGATACTGAAACAAATCGGAAGGTGAGGGCTGGGTTCCACGAATGGGCACTTGTTCACTGCCTCCTCTTGAAAGAAAAGTAGGACCGAAAGTCGCGTGCTCTGTCAAAGACCACCATAATCCCCTCAAGACCGTGCCTTTTTGCATAGATTGAGAAGTTACCCGTCAAAAAGAACTCGTTACAAGTTAAGTTATCGAGAGAAAAATGTAACTAAGTTAATAACGAAGTTCTTCAGCCTGAAATGTAACTCGCAGTTACTGAGTTACTTGAAAAAAAGAACGAGTTACTTCCGAGTTACTTCGGACACAAATATAGCATTACGCAGGTACAGCGTGCGTGAGCAGTTTAGTTAGACCTTGAGTTGCCTGCGGAGGAGTGCAACACGCTTAGATCGTTTTCGTTTATGTCCAACAGTAGACCTCTCCCTGTCGGTAAACAAATGACGCCATAGTGTTTGACAGCGCCACAAATTTGGTAGACTATAACTAGGCTCGAAGCTAGAGGTGAACAAGGTCGTGCCTGAAAGCCACGGTCTTGAGGGGATGACGATATGGTCCCTTAAACGAACGCGACCCTTGGTCCTGCTTTTCTTTCAATGGAAGGCAGCGAATAAGTGCCCGTTCGTGGAACCCAGCCCTCTCCTTCGGATTTGTTTCGGTTTCAGTATGTCTATGGTGACGTTTCTCTGGTAGAGGTCTATTCGAACGCTTTGCATCTTACTCCCTGTGGGTGCACAATTCTTCAGCTTCATTTCAATGGCAGCGGTTCTGACTTCTTGAATAAAATACTGTCATTGATTGAATATTACGTTTTATGGCAAAAAATGCCACAAAGGAACTGGAGAGAAAGCAAGAAAATATGTGGACGTGAGTAGAAAGCGAGTTAAAAGTAACTTGGAACTTAACTTAGGTTACTCTAGCAAAGTTACCTGAAAAAGGAACGAGTTCCCCTGAAAGTTACCAAGTACCGAGTTAAGTTACAAGTTATCAAAAAAAGGAACTTAGTTACAGTAACGAGATACCTCGAACATGCCTTTTTGATGCGAACTCGTCCCCCCTAGCTTTGACCGTAGCTCAACTGTACCAAATTGGTGGCACTGTTGAACAGTATGATGTCATTTGTTTTTATGATGAATAGTATGATGTCATTTGTACTGTTTCTAAAGCACTTTGTACAAGGGTTTTGTATGCCAGCAGTGTACTGTCTGCGAAAGGTAGTTTCCGTGTCCACTTCAAGAAGACGATTTTTTTAAGAGGCTTAGAGAATGCGTAACTAATGTGTGATTCCCACTAAATATCAGAAGAGAGGTGCACACTTAAATACCTGAAACCCTCAACTCAAGTAATTGTAGGATCAAAATTACGTGGGAATATATTGAGGTTTGCCTCGTTCACAAAAGACATCATTGCACACTCTGCAAAGTGCATCGGTAGTTGCCATGGCCTACATCAATCATAGATACTACAAACCACTCATTGAGCATAGTCAGTCCGCGGTACGCAAAGTGAAAACCGTCATTGCCCATTGTGAACATGGCCACGCAACAGTGCTTGCGGCTTCGCATTTCTCACTAGTTTCTTTCATCACTTTGTTATGAGATGACTAATGCTTTGCCAATTCAACACTTGGAACTTTGGAACAACTTTGCAAAGCATGCAAACTCGTATGCACTTCCTTTAATCGCTTCAGGAGTATTTCTTCCGTAACATATCTCAGCAAAGCAGTATGTCATGTAGGTAACAGAATTTTGGCACAGTATTTGCTTGATATGTCCAACAAGCAGAGATATCAAGTCTTTGTGCCAAATGGTGTGCCACGTGTCCGTGTAAAGACGAGTCGCTTAGACGGAATAGGTACAGCATCTTGATGTTGAATGCAACAAGTTAATGTTTGACAACATATATGTCATTGGTTGAATAGAGCAGTATATCATACACATCAGAAGAATGCCAACACTTCAGTGCTTTACCTTTACCTGTTATTCCGATGTTTACTCTCCCTTCTATTGGAATTATGTATTTCAGAATCATTTTTGTATTACTGAATTTTAATTTGGCAATCCTTTCTCATGTCTTGTGATAGACAGGTTAGCAATGTAAGCAGTGTTTATGTGCCTCTCACAACCTGCATCTTTATGCAAAAGTACTCCAAAAGCCGAAAGACGACATAACTAGACAAAAAAGTAGAGAACTCCGACTTAACATAACAAAATAACAAGGTTTACTCAGACGTTTCATCCGTCATGCGACGGACATCATCAGTGCCAAACTGAATGAGCAATTGCACTACCGGTCACTATTCAAGGAGATGGGAGTAGTGTTCGGGGAAGGGCCACGGTTTTTCTTAAAAACCGAGGGGTCACTGCGTATGTTCCGAGACTCTAGAAGCTTCCTGTCTCCCCATCTTTGTTCTCTCTTGTTATGTTAAGTTGGGGTTCTCTACTTTTTTGTCTGCATTTTTATGTCTGAGGGTGTTTTTGTGACAAGAGGGCGAGGGTGCCGGCAACATGGCACATGTTCACAAAAATGCAGAACCAGAGACACACACACACACAAAAAGTATAGCATAACACAGTCCCAATCATTTTGTCGTGTCCTTTTTGATGTGTCGTCTGTTCTACGGTTTTTTTGTTTTTTTTTTTTTTTTCGTGTGTAGTGTCTGGATTTTAAGCCCAGGAGCAGTTGCTGTAGAGGATGCTGAGAACATGTGAAGCATACATTTTCTCATTCTCACATTGTGCTGCAAGCAGTGTGAGATACAACCGAAAAGGAATTTAATGAGAGACAACTTGTCATCAAGATCAGTGTGGGAACTTTGCAAAGGAAAAATAATTCTGAACCATAATGGATTCCTATCCTATTTAATGGTACAGTATCAGATGAAAGTAATTCAAATAATATTAAAGCAGTAACCGTGCAAATTATCAGTCAAACAGTGAAGCTGGCTGCAGTACACTACAATGTGTCACATGTAACAATATCAGTGTTTCCAAACATAAACCTTAGGGAGGCCGCAATTGTTAAAAGGGGGGTTACACCAGTTGGCGAAAAGAAAAAGCAGATGAAGTAAACGCAATATGCGACAAAACCAAGGAAACTATCACGCTACAACTGCAATATATTGAAGTTGTTTTTAAAAAATAGAAGTTAGTTCAGCGCACAGATATCAGCTGTCGAACACACAGCCATCCCGAAAACTATGCCCATCTTCGTTGATGCACCCACGAATCCGC